>NC_133149.1:43709898-44021045 GCF_048418815.1 Hemitrygon akajei | reverse complement strand
TAACATCTTAGTTCTTGCGAGTTATGTATACTTAGCAAAACTGAAATCAAGTCGCACTGAGGCAAGAAATTCTATCATTTGTGACAGAGTAAGTGGCGCAGGGTCGGAACATTTCCACCATTCATTCCCCTTTTAACTTCACTCACAGAGGTACGTCGAGGGAGATTTGTGGTCAGAGTTTGCAGGTGGAGTCCCAGAAAAGCTTTGAGGTCTCAGCTTTCAGAGATGTACACTAGGGGCTCTGAACTGGATTGCAGTGGAATGTTGTACAGTTAGCAGACCACTTTACAGTGCCAGAGATCACACATCGGGGTTCAATTCCTGCCGTTGTCCGTAAGGAGTTTGTATGTCCTCTCTGTGACAGAGTAGGTTTCCCCCGGTTTCCTCCATCATTCCACAAATCTCTGGTTAGGATTAGTGAGCTGTAAGCATGGCGACACTTGCCAACTGCCCCAAGCACAACCTCAGACTGTGTTAGTCATCGATAAAATAACACATTTCACTGGATGTTTCAATGTTTTGATGTACATTAGACAAATAAAACTGATCTTTAAAAAATGATCATAGCTCCACTTACATCTGTTGGGGTTAATAGCACCTCTAACCAGGACCCATTGTATCTACCACTGGGGTGTATCTGATGAAATACCAGCAACCTGAAACATTAATTCTGTCTCATTCTCCATTGATTGCTATGTGAATTGTCAATCATTGGCAGCATTTCCCATTTTTATAGTAACAGAATAATACAGCAGGGCAACAGGCCCTTTGGCCCAACCAGTCCATGCTGACCCATATCTCATTGTGATTGATGTCTGATTGAATCCAGCCATGCCATCAGTGAAACATTTCATCATAATATTGCTTGACTCAGACGTTAGATAGTGATTACGGTGCCAAATTGACATGCAGAAATAAAACGTTGCAATATAGCTGTAATAATATGTACATTAAAGACCAGATGTTTCCAAATACATACAGAATAAATGCTAATAGTATAGGGTTAAGACCTCCAAATACCTCTGATTGAACTGCCCCCATTGTCACCAGGTATCCAAGCCAATGTAATGGAGGAGGCGGAAGTTCGAGACACCGTCAAGCGAGGCTGGTCAGGTGGTACTAGGAAAAAGCAAGTAAACTGTAAATGAAATATTTTGAGATGATCACATATTTCAACTTCAACAACAAAATCTAAGGAACAGTGGGTTATAGAGTGAATGGTGATCATATTAAAACATTTATTATCCTATGAGGGTAAGACAAGGTAGATGTTTTCATTTGTGGGGGAGATTTCAATGAGGGAACGTGATTACAAAATAGGGAGCAGTCATTTAAACTGGCACATAGGAATTCCAGCTTACACAGGGTGGTGAATCTCAAGAATTCTCTGCCCTGGAGGTTGGATCACTGGGCATATTTTATAGATAGATTTTGGGAACTAGTACAGAAGTGGAGTTGAGTCCTGGGTCAGATCAGCCGTATTGAATGTTGGGGCAGGTGGAGCACTCCTGCTCCTGGTTTCTTTTGTTCTTGAGACATTAATGGACCACTGGCTTCCGTCCAACCCAAATAATGAGAATGAACTCTTAGAGGCTAGGGATTATTTTGTAAATGGATTGAACAAACTCCTAGAAACATGGATCCCAGTGAAATCTCTGGCTACAAATGAGGAAGCAAGGCTTTAAAAAGATGTGGGATTATAGAGGAATGGGGAACTCTAGTTCTGAGGAAAGAAAGGAGAAGTTGGGGGGATTTTAAATAATTCATATTAATGAAAGATATTTATAATATCTCGTAACAGTTTCATTGGCATACTTCACTTTTTGCACTATTTATTTATTTTGCAATTTATACATTCAGTGGCCACTTCGTTAGGTACACCTGTACACCTGCTTGTTAATGTAAATATCTAATCAGCCAATCATGTGGCAGCAACCCAAGAGGTTCAGTTGTTGTTCAGACCAAATGTCAGAATGGGGAAGAAATGTGATCTAAGTGACTTTGACCGTGGAATGATTGTTGATGCCAGATGGGGTGATTTGAGTATCTCAGAAACTGCTGATCTCCTGAGATTTTCACATACAACCATCTCTGAAGTTTACAGAGAATGGTGCGAAAAAAATTAAAAACACCCAGTGAGCAGCAGTTCTATGGGTGAAAACACCTTGTTAATGAGAGAGATCAGAGGAGAATGGCCAGACTGGTTCAAGCTGACAGGAAGGTGACAGTAACTCAAATAACCACATGTTACAACAGTAAGACCATAAGACATAGGAGCAGAATTAGGCCATTCAGCCCATCAAGTCCACTCTGACATTTCATCATGGCTGATCCCTGATCCCATTCAACCGCCTTCTTGCCATATGCCTTGATGCCCCAGCCAATCAGGAAACTATCAACTTCTGCTTTGAATATACCCACGAATTTGGCCTCCGCTGCAGTCTGTGGCAGAGCATTCCACAGATTCACCACTCTTTGGCTAAAAAAAAAATTCCTCCTTACTTCTGTTCTAAAAGGTTGCCCCTCAATTTCGAGTCTGTGTCCTCCAGTTCTGGATACCCCACCTGAAGAAACATCCTCTCTACATCCACCTTTTCTAGTCTTTTCAACATTCAGTAGATTTCAGTGAGATCCCCACGCATTTTTCTAAATTCCAGTGAGTACAAGCCCAAAGTAGCCAGATGCTCCACATATGTTAACCCTTTCATTCTGGTAATCATACTCGTGAACCTTCTCTGGACTCTCTCCAATGACAACACATCCTTTCTGAGATAAGGGGCCCAAAACTGTTGTCAATACTCCAAGTGCGGCCTGACTAGTGTCTTATAAAGCCTCAACATTACCGCCTTGTTTTTATATTCTGTTCCCCTTGAAATATAAAAATGTAGTAGTGTGCAGCAGAACATCTCGGAACACACGTCAAACCTTGAAGAGCTACAGCAGCAGAAGACCATTGTTACAATAATTCTGTTACAAGAATCATCCCTTGTAATAATGACCAGAGAGGCATAGACAGATCTGTATTTACCAACAAGTAACTTTTATTGTCTCAACTAAAATAATTTTGTTTTTAGTTCACCTAAGTGAACATACACTCAGTGATGCAGGAGATGCCTAATAAAGTGGCCACTAACTGTAGTAATTTTTATGCTTTGTACTGTATGCTGTGGCAAAATAACAAATTTTGCAACATACATCAATGATGAAAAAATTGATTCTGACTCTGGTTCTCTGGGACTGAGGTGAATAATACCAACAGAGATTTGCTGTGACTTAGAGAATGCAGGATGAGTGACAAATCAAAGGCGCTGTTGACTTTCGGTGGAATTGAACAAAAGCTTGATGGGTCTTTGGTGAAAGGCAGCAGGAGTGCATCTAATTGAACAATTCTTCAAAGAGTTGGGACAGTTTAAAAGGAGTGAAAGGTTTCCCTCAGCCTGATGCATTTCTATTTTGGAGCATAGATACTTCCTTGACATTACCCAAATAAACAAACACTCATAGCCATAATCTTGGGGTGTATATCATTTGTTTTGGATGCTAATTGGGAAGGTCCAAACTCTAAATATAAAAGTCACTGCAACTCCATGGTTCAAAGTTCAAGATAAATTTATTATCGAAGTATGTATATGTTACCAAAAACTACCAGGAGATTCATTTTCTTGTGGGCATTTACATGATAAAAAAAGAAATACAATAGGTTTTGTGAAAAACACCTATGTCGGGATGCTGTTCATCAACTATAGCTCAGCATTTAGTACCATCATTCCCACAATCCTGATTGAGAAGTTGCAGAACCTGGGCCTCTGTACCTCCCTCTGCAGTTGGATCCTCGACTTCCTAACCGGAAGACCACAACCTGTGCTGATTGGTGATAACATATCCTTTTCATTGACGATCAACACTGGCGCACCTCAGGGGTGTGTGCTTAGCCCACTGCTCTACTCCCTGTATACACATGACTGTGTGGCCAGGCATAGCTCAAATACCATCTACAAATTTGCTGATGATACAACCATTGTTGGTAGAATCTCAAGTGGTGATGAAATGGCGTACAGGGGTGAGATATGCCAACTAGTGGAGTGGTGCCGCAGCAACAACATGGCACTCAACATCAGTAAGACCGAAGAGCTGATTGTGGACTTCAGGAAGGGTAAGACAAAGGAACACATACCAATCCTCATAGAGGGATTAGAAGTGGAGAGAGTGAGCAGCTTCAAGTCCCTGGGTGTCAAGATCTCTGAGGATCTAACCTGGTCCCAACATATCGATGCAGTCATAAAGAAGGCAAGACAGTGGCTATACTTCATTAGGAGTTTGAAGCGATTTGGCATGTCAACAAATACACTCAAAAACTTCTATAGTTGTACTGTGAAGAGCATTCTGACAGGCTACGTCACTGTCTGGTATGGAGGGGCTACTGCACAGGACCGAAAGAAGCCGCAGAAAGTTGTAAATCTAGTCAACTCCATCGTGGGCACTAGCCTACAAAGTACCCAGGACATCTTCAGGGAGTGGTGTCTCAGAAAGGCAGCATCTATTATTAGGGACCTCCAGCACCCAGGACATGCCCTTTTCTCACTGTTACCATCAGGTAGGAGATACAGAAGCCTGAAGGCACACACTCAGGGATTCAGGAACAGCTTCTTTCCCTCTGTCATCTGATTCCTGAATGGACAGTGAACCCTTGGACACTACCTCACTTTTTTAAGATACAGTATTTCTGTTTTTGCACATTTTTTAATAATCTATTCAATAAACGTAATTGATTTACTTGCTTATTTATTATGTTTTATTTTATTTATTATTTTTTTTCTCTCTTTGCTAGATTATGTATTGCATTGAACTGCTGCTGCTAAGTTAACAAATTTCACATCACATGCCGGTGATAATAAACCTGATTCTGATTCTGCAAAATAAAACAAACAGTGCAAAAAAAGTACTGAGAACATGAGATGTTAGGAGTTTCTTGAAAGTGAATCCACAGGTGGTAGTCCAATTACAAACACAAAAAAATCTGCAGACGTTGGAAATCCCAGCAATACACACAAAATGCCAGAGGGTCTCAGCAGGCCAGGCAGCATCTATGGAAAGGCGTATAGTCGATGTTTCGGGCCGAGATCTTTCATCAAGATCCTTCATCCTGATTAAGGGTTTCAGCCGGAAATGTCGACTGCTTACTTTTTTCCATTGAAACTGCCTGGCCTGCTGAGTTCTTACAGCATCTTCTGTGTGTTCCATAGGTTGCAGAATCAGTTCAGGATAGTGGTGACTGAAGTTACCCACACCGGTTGAGAAAGCTGATGGTTGTAGGGTAATAAACTGTTAGTGATGTGTGTCCTAAGGCTTCTGTACCTCCTATCTGATGGTAGTTGTGAGAAAAGTACATGGTCAGGATATTGGGGGTCGTGGATGCTGCTTTCTTGTGACAGTGCTCCTTGTAAATGTACTAAATGGTGGGGAGGGCTTTGCCTGTGATGGACTAAGCTGTATCCACCAATTTCTGAAGCTTCTTTTCTTTCCTGGGCATCCATACGAGGCCATGATGCCAACAGTTAGGATACTCTCCATAGTACATCAATGGAAGTTTGTCTCAGTTTTTGGAAAGTAGGGGCACTGTTGTGCCTTCTTTATGATAATACTTGTGGTGCTAGTCCCAAGACAAATCTTCTGATATGTTAACACCAAAGGATCTAAAGCTACTGATCTTCTATACCTCTGTCCTCCTAATGAGGACTGTCTCATGGATCTCTGGCTTCTTCCTCCTGTAGCTGATCATCAGCTCTCCGGGTTTTGATGACGTTGCGAGAACTGCAATGCTGTCGATATGACCAACAGTTTTAGGATTGTTTAACAAGGAATCATGGCAATTAAAAATGGGATCGGGATGGAGCTAAAGGGTTTATTTTGGACACCATGTCCAGTATGAGAGGCAAAGCACCTGGAGGTCTTGTCACCATTAATGTTACAAAGTCCACAGCGGAGGAGAAAGGAACAAAAACTCACCATGAGCACACACTCACCTTGCACCAAGAGGTTGACGATGATTGTGTCAAAGCCCCAGGTATTTGTAGCCGTGCAGGTATAATACCCAGAATCCTCTGCCCTGACAGAGCGAAGAAACAAAGTGCCATTGTTGAAGATCATTCTGTGGCCATCAACTTGCACCGGAATAGCAGAGTCCTCACTGTAACAAACACCGAGCTGCAGTTAACTACCACTCAAAATCAACCTGCACTTCTAACTTATTTCCTTCCCATTGAGATTTCTCCTTATAATATATCCATTTAAGAAAGGACATGGCATCCTTGAGAGAAGGCACAGAAAACATTTACTGGAATGACTACATGATCTTCAGAAACAGCTCTATTTCTATCTTTAATATCTTTATTTTTCCCTTTCAGGGCTCTTTTGAAGACCCTGACCCTGAGTCACACGCTGACTACAGTTCTTTGCGGGAATGGGACCCACTATCAGGGTTTCATGGCTGGCCGTTGTTGTTCAGCATGCCAAGGGCTCGGCCTAAGAATCCGGCTCGGATTCAGAAGCCTAGGATCTCAGTGCTCTGGAGACGGGTGAATCGAGGGTTGGTGTCATGGCAGGAGACCCGTGTGAGTCGGGCGAGCTGGAATATCTACAGCTGTGTGCCCAGATCTTTGGGCACAGAGCTCGAAAAAAAAGCAACGTAATGGATTTTTAACATCGTAAACCAGCGAGTTGTTTGTTATGTCTCCCCTCTCGCTGTGAAACGGAGACATTTCTTTCTCCTTTATTAGGGAGAGAGTGAGCCCGTGGTGTGTCGATACCGGGTGAACAATGTAGTCTCTGGGGTAACTGCAAGTCTGTGTCTTTGCTGTGCCTTGCTCATGCTTGAGTGCTCGGTGGTGAGTGTTGATGCTTTTTTTGCCGGTGGGAGGGAGGGGGGATTGTTGCTTGCTGCCGCTTACGCACGGGAGGGAGGGGAGCTGGGGGGACTTTGGGGTCATTCATTCTTTGGGGCACTCCTCTGTTTTCATGGATGCTTGTGAAGAAAAAACATTTCAGGATGTATACTGTATACATTTCTCTGACATTAAATTGTAGCTTTGAAACCTTTGAAGAATTGTAGAGTTTGGATGCCATGGTAGTACAGTATAATGATTAGTGCAATGCTATTACAGCTCAGGACACCGGAATTCCAGGGCCATCTGTAAGAAAGCTTGTATGTTCTTTTCGTCAACACATTGGATTCCTCCGGGAGCTCCAGTTTCCTCCCACATTCCAAAGACACACCCGGCAGTAGGTTAATTGATCATTGTAGAGTTAAGCGGGAGGGTTGTTGGGCCAGAAGGGCTCAATCCACACTGTGTTTCTAAATGAATAAGTCTTAGGGGATTTAGCCCCAAGCTGGGGTTGTCCTCAATGGAATAAAGAAGGTGGTGAGGAGATCTTATGGAACTGTTCAACACCATGATGGGTTTATGTAGAGTGAACAGAGGAAGCTGCTTGCGTGAGCAGTTAGTTTAAGGATCATGGTAAACAGATCGACTCACAGGGTCATCGAGTTATAAATCAAAGAAACAGGCCCTTTAGCCCATCATGTGTAGGCTGAACATCAGGCCTATCTGAACTAAATACACCTGCATTAATTCCCCATCCCTTCATCCTCTGCTCATTCATGAACTTGTCCAGATGCCCCTTCAATATTGTAATTGTTCCTCCCTCCGCCACCGCCTTTGGCAGCTCATTCAAATAGCAATTACCCCTCCAATCCCCTTTAAACCTCCTCACTCTTACCTTAAACCTACCCCCTCTCATTTTAGACATCTCTACTATGGGAAACAGTCTCTGTCTAGCCTATGTCTTTCATAATTTTATATACTTCTATCATGTTACCCCTCTTCCTCTTTGCTAAATGGAAAAAGGACCCAGCCTGTCCGGCTTCTTGTTATTCCTCCAACCCTCCAATCCGGGCAACATTCTTTTGATTTATTTCTGTATCCTCTCTAATGTAATCACACCTTTCCTGTAGTTATTGTATCACCAGGCTCTAGGACAGCTTCCATCCCATTGTTATAGCGCCATTGAATGGTTCCCTAGTATAATCCGCTGTGCTCTTGACCTTGTCGTGGCCTTGCACCCTACTGCCTGCTGCAACTGCACTTTCTCTGTAATTGTTACATTTTATTCTGCATTCTGATATTGTACTACCTCAACGCATTGTTGTGATAAAATGATCCATAAGGATGGCATACAAAAACAAAGTTTTTCCACTGTACCTCTGTACATCTGACAACAATAAACCAATTTAACCAGTTTACCAATGAATGTGATGACCAGAACTGCACAGAAGTATGGTCTAATCAATGTTTTGTTAGTTGATTAAAAAAAAACTTCTTGTCAAAAATTAAGGGTGACTGCGAGGAGTGAAAAAGTACTCAAGGAGTGGTTATGGTTGTAAGAGTGGGGGAAATTCTTGATGAGTTAGGCAACTGAGAGATCAATTTGCAAGGCTGCGGGGAAAGACGAGGGGATGATGGGACTGTTTTAAATGGGACCAGCATCTACTTGTCAAGCTGGCTGGTAACCTTCTGTGCTATACCAATTCTAGTTTTTATTTACAAAGATCAGATTTCTTTAATTGTTGGCATAAGTAGGATATTGTTCAGTGACAATGTAGCCGACATTTCCATGTTTTACCTTATCTTCACTCATTTGTGCTGGAATTGTTAACTCTGGATGGCCATAGTCTGAGAGGTTAATCATCGGACTGCTGACTGAACTATCCCACCCCCATGTTCCTGCTATTGGTCCTGCAACACATCCACCATGACTTCCTCGTGCCAACTGGAAATCCCATCCTCACAATCATAGAGCTACTTCTCCCTTTATCTGTTAACTTTATAACTGATAAGTGAATGTCATAGACAGGAAACAGGCCCACTAACTACTTAGCGCTCATTTACACTAATTCCAAGTTAGCACAATTGTTGAGTTGTACAGCACAGAAACGGGCTCTTCGGTTCATACTATTCATGCTGACCATGATACCTGCCTAATCTAATCCCATTTCCTCAAATTAGGCCCATATCCCTCTATTCCTTTCTTAGTTTAGTGTATTTCCAATTTCTTTTCTATCCAAGAAATTGTCCACATTCTGCCCACATTCCTCCCAAACCTCCTCAAATTCTACCACTTAATACACACTAGGGGCAATTTACAGTGGCCAATGTCTGTAAGGAGTTTGTATGTTCTCCGTGACCATGTGGGTTTCCTCCGTGTGCTCTGGTTTCCTCCCACATTCCAAATATGTACATGGTTCACAGGTTAATTGGTCACATGCATGTCATTGGGCAGCTTGTAAGCCGGAAGGGCCTGCTACCATTTTGTATCTCTAAATAAATAAACAATTTTTTAAAAATGCTCGTCTTTGGCCTGTAGTGGGACTCTGCAGTAACGGAAGAAACCCATGTGGTCACAAGCAGAAACAGCAAACTCCACACAGATAGCACTGGGATTGAATCCAGGTCACTGAGCTGTGAGGTAGGGGCTCTACTGGTTACAACTAATGAACTTCCAGAAAAGTGTTCAGTGCGGGAGAAGCACTCTATTTCTATCACTGTACTGGGAATTCCTGGAGAGTGCAGATGTTCCTGGAGGGCTAGTAAGCTGTTCGCATTCAGCAAATGAACCTGACGGTTAAGGCCTGGGGTGGAAGGCCACATTACACTCACTAAAGGGTTCAGGAGATATTTCCTGAGATTAGCTTTTGAGACACATGCAGAAACACCTCACAAAAATTTTAATTTAATTGCAGCCTTGTTTATCCCCCTGGAGGGTGCCTTTGGTTAACACCTGGGAAAACGAGAAGTCTGGGTCATGGCCTCTGTGATGAGGCAGAGCTTTAGTTGCTGGCTCCATTTTGTCCATGTAGCAGCAACAGCTCCAATTATAATAAATGCCCAGAATTAACGCATTTTCTTTAAACATTTTTAAAAAATACTTCATCCCACTCTCTTTTGTTAAACATATTTTAATAGATTACTATCACCATTTAAATAGATTCGACAATTCCAAACACAGAGTATGAATTATCATAACATTAAAAAATTAAGGTGTAATATGGTGCCCAGAAGTTTGAAGGTTATGGTATTTTGCTTGGTTGAGAGTGTTATTATTTGTTAGCCTACATCACTGTCCCAGTGTTGTTATCATTCTTCATCTCTCCATGAATATCATTAGACATCTAAGCAGCAATCATTTCCATGGCAACTGTTAATGCTGTTTGCATTATTGGTCAATAATAGCAGAATTCTGAGGGTTAGAGAGATTCGTCTGTATTCCCTCATTCCCCAATTGAGATCCCTCACTGTGCAGAGCCTCTAAAAGGTCCTGGAAAGCCTCTCAGTGGGGGAGCACTGTGGTCAAAGTATTGGAGGAGCATCTCAATGTTGGTCCCAGCACTGTAGACTTACATAGAATATAGAACATGACAGCACAGTACAGGCCCTTTGGCCCATGATGTTGTACCGACCTTTTAACCTACTCTAAGATCAATCCAACTCTACTAATGCTATTACCACAATGTGGCCACTCACAGGTTGGACAGCAACATCTCATACTCTGTCTGGGTAGCCCTCAACCTAACAGAATGAATATAAGACATCTCTAACTTCTGGCAATTTTCCCCCTTCCCCTTCTCTCTTCTTCCATTCCCCACTCTGGCTCCCCTCTTACCTCTTCTCTTCTCAACTGCCTGTCACCTCGCTTTGGTGCTCCTTCTTTCTCCTTTACTCCCATCATTCACTCTCCTCTCCTATCAGATTCCTTCTTCTCCAACCCTTTACCTTTTTCATCCAACACTTCCCAGCTTCTCACTTCACCCCTTCCTCCTCCTACTCACCTACCTTCTCCCTCACCTGGCTTCACTTATTACCTTCTAGTTTGTATTCCTTCCCCTCCTGAAACCTTTTTTGGCTTCTTCCCTTTTCCTTTCCAGTTCTGATAAAGAGTCTTAGCCCTCTTATTCCTTTCTACGGATACTACCAGACCCGCTGAGTTTCTCCAGCATTTTGTATGTATTACTGAATCTAACCCTTCCCTCTGACATAGGCTTCCATTTTTTTTTCATCTATGTGCCTGTCTAAGAGTCTCTTACACCATGGATGAATAGGCCTCACTGAACTTTAATGCTCTGGAGGCAGGGATTTACAATGCCATGCCACATAGTCAGTTTGCTTTACCTGTCTTTTGTCCACTTGATGGTAGGTCCTGGATCACCTACAGCTCGGCAAGGTAGAAACACATCTTTCATCCAAGGAGTAGTCACCGTTCCTCCAAATGCAATAATCCTTGCTGGCGCTATAATTCAAATCAAAGAAGTTTTAGATGTTCAAGTCTGCAGCTTGCACCGCAATATTCATTACAGAAACTAGTTTGCAATCCTATGTCTTGTACAGCATACATCAGCTAAGAGAGGATGTACAATACAGAGCTTGAACTCCACAATATACCATAGAACCTGTGCCCTCTCATGACTTGGAAATACATCATTGGTGGATTTAAATATGGAACCCCCCAACCAACAGGTACTTTCACCAGAAGACCACAGCACCTCAAGAAGGCGGATCACCATCTTGAAGAGATTAAGTTTGGCTAATAAATGTTGGCAACACTATCAATATCCACATTCCATAAATAAATAGAAATATGGAGTAAATATACAAAATGGTGCGTTGTATGGCACTTGAAGCATTGTATCTAAAACCGTTCAGAGTTCATAATTGTCAAAGTTCAAAGTAAAATTATCAAAGGACAAACTGTAAGTCACCATATACAACCCTGAGATAAATTTTCATTCAGATATTTATGGGAAAATAAAGAATTACAATAGAATTGATGAAAAATTATCCACAAAACAGACAAAACTGATGTGCAAAAAGACTAATTTTGCAAATAAAAACAAATAAATAAGTAATATTGAGAACATGAGTTGTAGACTCATTGAAAGTGAGTCCACAGGTTGTGGAATCAATTCAGTGTTAAGGTTATCAGTGTTAGAAGCGTAGAAGGTTGAGGGGGGACTTGATAGAGGTATTTAAAATAACAAGGGGGATAGATTGAGTTGACGTGGATAGGCTTTTTCCATTGAGAGTGGGGGAGATTCAAACAAGAGGACATGATTTGAGAGTTAGGGGGCAAAAGTTTAAGGGTAACATGAGGGGGAATTTCTTTACTCAGAGAGTGATAGCTGTGTGGAACAAGCTTCCAGTAGAAGTGGTAGAGGCAGGTTCGGTATTGTCATTTAAAGTAAAGTTGGATAGGTATATGGACAGGAAAGGAATGGAGGATTATGGGCTGAGTACGGGCCAGTGGGACTAGGTGAGTGTAAGCGTCGGCACGGACTAGAAGGGCTGAGATGGCCTGTTTCCGTGCTGAAATTGTTATATGGTTATAAGGTGAGTGAAGTTATCCACTCTGGTTCAGGACAATATAAGGTAACGTGTACAATGCAGGATCATACGTATATTAAGCAATGCATTGAACAACCCTACACCAATTCAAGAAAAAACCTCCCTGACAATGAAGAAGAGGTTCCTGGAGATCAAAGTGTTTTCTACTGAAAGAAGATTCAAGATGGCGGCGCGATGCAGCTTGCAGCGGCCACTCCGAAACTGATTATCTGTTATTTCTGAAGTGGGGTGCCGTGTGCAATCATAATCGATTGAAAACGGACGTGGAAGCACGGAGAAACATCGGGAAATTCCAGGAAGACCTTCGTTGCTGCTGCTGCTGTGAGGTCCGGGACTCTGCTGGGAAGAACAGGCCCCCAGTCCTCGGGGTCACGTTGCCGATGGCCGTTGGCGGGGCTGTCTTAATACGCTCGGCAGAGGATGGTGCTCGGAGAAGCTGTGCCGGAGGGAATGGTCGTCGGCTCGGAGGTTCGACGGACTCGGAGTCCTTTCGATGGACTCAGGTCGCTTTCGGTGTGTGCTGCGTCTGCGAGGCTGGTTTCGACAGAGCTTCCATTGTGTGCTGCATCTGCGAGGCTGAGTCGGGCGGCGCCATGGAAGTCCATAGCGGGGGTATTCCCTTCTGCTGCCGGCGTGGGATGGCGAGTCTGTCGGGACCCTGGGGACTTGTGGAAACTGTGTGGTGATTTCTTTTGAACTTATAGTCCTTTAACATCTTGGACTATTTTTACTGTGCCCATAATCTGTTTTTTAATCAATTATGCTATTGTTTGCACTGTTGTAACTATATGTTGTAATTATGTGGTTTTGTGCAGGTGTTGTAGCTTTAGTTTTTGGTCTTGTTTTTGTCTGGTGGATTTGGAGCTCCTTTCTGGGGAACGCGCTAAGACGGTAGCGCGATATTAATACTCAGCAGCCTCTTCGGACTCTGGATTGGGGATTGCCAAATGTTACATGGATTTTCTGGTGTAGTCTGTTTTGTCATATGCTTTTGTGATATCATTCTGGGGGAACGTTGTCTCATTTTTTAACTGCATTGCATTTGTGATTTCTAAATGACAATAAACTGAATCTGAATCATGAATTATAAATTCACATTCCATCTGTATGCCTTGATATTAGCTACAATGATATCACTCCTCCACAAATAACTTCATTGAATGGCTTAAGGAAGCAGACACAGATTTGTGTGCTTGTGGCCACCTTAGGCTTCAAATGTCTTTGAAAAATTAATTTGTGCTTGGAAAGGACTGAATGGGGTATTGTTCCACTGATATCAATAGGCCTCCAGCACTTGCATTTCTCCATGTGTAATATAGATAAGAAGAAACACAGGACCATTAATTCACTTGCACCAGAGTCCTCTTCTGCCCTTTGTCAATGTTAATGACCAGGGACCTAAATGGGCTCACAGAGCAGTATTACACCAGTTGTCCTGTATGGTGGGGATGGGATTGGCATTACCACCCAACAGCTGTCCAAGCTGCAGCCTATTGACTGGGGATTTAGCAAGGGCTGAACTTGAGAGGAACTTCTTCAGAGGTTGGTGTGAGCTGCCAGAAGTGGTGGATGTGGGTTCGATTTCAATACTTAAGAGGTCTGTTTAAGTACGTAGGCAGAGTGATATGGAGGGCTATAGTCCAGATGGGACTAGGCAGAATGGACTAGATGGGTAGAAAAGCCTGTTTCTGCGTTGTAGTGCTCTATGACTCTATATTAGTCTTCATTAGCAGGATTGTGTAGCATAACATCAGGTGAAGGCGCTGAGACATGGCAGAGCTGCCACTGAAATTTCCAGCAAGCTAGATTGTTTCTTCAGTCACACCATTTTCAGACATAATCTCCTTTATCCCGTGATATAAACGGCAGAATCTTGTTAATTATCAACAACTTCCGTGATGTGAAAAAGGGTGTGTTTGAGTCACACCATGGTTTAAATGGACAAACCTATTTGCATGTTGTTATTTTCTAGTGAATCTGTTTACCATTCCTCCATACTCCAGGGACCAGTAGACTGAAGACAGGCTTCAAAAGGAAATCAGATCCATTTTTTGCTGTCGAGGTGCCAGCTAACAAGCTATTGCATCAACTCCTCTTAATGAAGCAGCGAGTTCGAGAGGCAGAAAGGGAGACATTTCTTCCCTTGTTATAATTTACCAAAAGAAGAGCTTGACCTGTTAGGTTGATAACACCTGTTCAGCACATAAACTGACAACTAGCAATTACATAAGATTGACACTGATTGAAAATGGAAAGAGATACTGAAAGCAAAATATGAAAAGATCACTGTGAAGAAAAAGGAGATGTAGAGAGGAAACAGCACACAGCTTAATCGATATTAACCAAATGCTTCACAATGAAGCAAAATTCTATAGATGAAACAACCAGGTAAATGTTAGTGGTGTACACACTCTGATGACTAGTTTCAGGAATTACTGCTTTGAAAAATAAATCAGTTTTGGCTTGTTGGTAACCCCTCATGGTTAATAATTTCTACCAGCCACCCATTTGTTATCTGAGCTCAATTTTTCGCCCTCTTTCCATTAATACAGTCCCACCTCCTGGGCATGTCCCACAGCCCTACTATTAATAACACACAGCACAAGTAAAGAAGCATGATCTGTTTCAAACTTCCTATTAGCCCATTTGGTCTTACCCTTTCAGAGAAACTTCCTTTACCCTAACCCTCCCCTACCTTCTCTTCAACCAAAACTAAACTTATTTTTTCTCATTCCCAGTTCTGTTGAAGGGACTTGGACCTGGAATATTAACTTTTCCTGATTCCACACATGCTGTCCAACTTGCTGAATGTTCCTAGTGTTTTCTGTTTGTATAAGGTCTAAGGGTCATAGACATAGGGGAAAATGTGAAATATTTAAAAGGAACATTGATTGTGTGGATAGTCAGAGGCTTTTGAGGCATTGATTGTGTGGACAGTCAGAGGCTTTTTCCCAGGGCTGAAATGGCTAATACCAGAGGGCACAGTTTTAAGGTGCTTGGAAGTAGGTACAGAGGAGATGTCAGGGGTAAGTTTTTTTTTCACGCTGAGTGGTGAGTGTGTGGAATGGGCTGCCGGCGATGATGGTGGAGGCAGATACACTAGGGCCTTTTAAGAGACTCCTGGATCGGTACATGGAGCTCAAAAAAATAGAGGGCTATGGGTAACCCTAGGTAATTTCTAAGGTAAGTACATGTTCTGCACAGCATTGTGGGCCGAATCGTGCTGTAGGCTTTCTATGTTACTAAGAATGCAGATTCAGTTGTAACATTTAAGTGAGGTTTGGATAAGTACATGGATTAAAAGGGAATGGAGCGCTATAGTCTGGGTGCAGGTAGCTGAGACTAGATAAAAGACCAGAGCAGCACAGACGAGATGGGCGGAAGGGCTTGTTTCTGAACTATGGTATTTTAGTAGTCTATGACCCAATGGTGTCACTCAATAGGGGGACTGAATGGGGCTAGGTGCCTTTTCACAGTGATCCACTGGTCTGGTGGCTCTGTTACATTCTTTCAGGTGAATTATCTGCACAACATAAGGTTAGCAAGAGGTTACCCAATGTGCCCTAACACTAACAGTTAAATGATGCACACTGAATTTGTTTGATGGAACCCAGTTTGGTAACCCATCTATTAAGGTAGAGCTTACACTTCTGTGTTGCTGAGACCATAAGGCCATACATAAGATGTAAGATTAGGCCACTTGGCCCACTGAGTCTGCTCCACCATTCCATCATGGCTGATTTATTATCCATCTCACCGCATTCTCCTGTCATCTCCTCATAACCTTTGACACCCTGACTAGTCAAGAACCCATCAAACTCTGCTTTAAAAATACCCAATGTCTTGGCCTCCACAACCATCTGTGGCATTGAATTCCATAGATTCACCACCTTCTGGCTAAAGAAATACCTCATCTCTGTATACTGATTAAGAAGATAAGAATGTGGCAAAGGTAAAATGGCTTCATTTAACATTGTTCTGTTCTGCCTGTTTAGCATTTTGGTGTGGTCGTTAGCTGTGTTCACATCAATATATTCAGTTCCATTACATCAACCAACTGAACTTTCGGTAAGATATGCCGTGTTCAGATGCAGCAGCCTCTTGTGCGGGTGGGGGCAACCAAATGTGCTTTTTTATTTGTTAACCATGTTTTTTATGATCGCAAGACCATGCTGGGCTTCAAGAGTTTCGGGTGCTGAGGCTCTATCCCACCAGTGAGCTGCTCATTAATCGAAAGAGCTGGCTGGGATGTCCAGGGTGTCGGACGATCTGGCCGGCGTGTTGGAGGAGCTGGACCAGGTGCAGACTGTGTTGCTGAAGGTATCGAAGTGGGTATGCGAAGGTGGCGTGCAGTGTAACCGTGGGTGACTGTCTTGGACGTTCCTCTTGCAATCGCAAGACTCAATAGGACTCTGATAACGTAAGGTGCTGCAGGCGTGTTTCCCTTCTTCAGTGGCGTGACAGGCAGGAGCTGCATGGCCTCAGTTGTAGTGAGGATTACGCCTCAAGCCACGGGCTTGCCTGCTGCTGCAGTCCAGGAGAGAGACGCCAGAGGTGGTAAAGCTGGCCTCTCTCCTCAGTGCTGCCACCCAGTGCTCGATCTTTGCAATGACAGACTGGAATGCAGTGGCTACGCACTGCTGGGAATCTGTACAATCAACTTGCAGGACTTGTCGCTCAGGGTCTTGGACTATATATGTGCTTATTTTGTGTGACTATGGTTTTTTTGCTCACTATTTTGAATGTGCTGTTGGTACTGTATTTTGCACCTTGCCCCCAGAGGAATGCTGTTTCGTTTGGCTGTATTTATGTATGGTTGAATGATAATTAAACTTGAATTTGAATTTGAAGTTTTGAATTTGAATTTGAACATGTAGACTGGAGTAATGCTGGTGGCCAGTACTGAAATAACCAGATAGTGCTGCCTTTCAGCAGGTCAGGCACAATCTGCTGAGAGAGAAACAAGAGCTAAGATTATAGGTCTCTGCCCTGGCACCTGATTTTCATCAGATTTAACTGAGGATGTGCTGGGGGCAGCCTGCAAGTGTTGCCATGTTTCTGGTGCCAACATAGCATGGCCACAACTTATTAACCCTAACTTTACGTCTTTGGAATGTGGGAGTCAAACTCGAGCACCTGGAGGAAACCCACACAGTCACAGGGAGAATGTACAAACTCCTTCCAGACAGCACTGGGAATCAAATGCCAATCTTACAGCTGGCACTGTAATAGGGTTATGCTAACTGCTGCCCCACCTTCTCCCTCCCTCAGCAGCACTCAGTTCTTGCTGATTCCCAACTGTAGACTTGTTCCAGTTGTTCAAGGTCTGATACATTAATCATGTTCTTACTGAATTTATACACCAATCATTGAACCCTGCTCATGGAGTAAACCCAATGGTACTGGCAGTCGAGGACAGCCCACCCTAGCCTATAAATTACGCATTTTTCATGAGCAAATCGCACATAGAAGTGATTCGACTGGGTTAACTCATGCCCCTGGTTAGTTCTGATGAATTCCGTTCCATTGGGAAAATGAACTGGCCAATTTTATGTACAATTCACTTACATTTTCCCAACATTCCACACAGTTCCTTCACTGGCAGTGAAAGTTAACACTCTTGCAGGGTAACCCGTGTCACTAAAAAATGCTAGGTGCTCATTGTGCTGAGATCACCAAATGGAAATCAAGAATCAAGTTCCCGTTCTTAGAGTCATAGAGTGCAAAAGCACAGGAACAGGCCTTTCAGCACATCTAATCTATGCTAAACTGTTAATCTGCCTACTCCCGTCGACCCATACCTAGACCATAGCCCTTCCCATCCGTGTTCTTATCCAAACTTCTTTTAAATGTTGTAATCGAAGCAGCATCCAGCAGTTCCATTGTCAGCTCATTCCACACTCTCACCACCTTCTGAATGAAGAAGTTTCCCCTCAGGTTCCCCTGAAATATTTCACCTTTCACCCTTACTCATAACTTCTAGTTCTTGTCTTACCCAACCTCAGGGAAAAAGCCTGCTTGCACTTACCCTACTTATACCCGTCGTAATTTTACATACCTCTATCAAATCTCCCCTCATTCTCCTACGCTTCAGAGAATAAAGTCCTAACCTATTCAACCTTTCCCCATAACTGAAGTCCTCAAGTTCTGACAACATCCTTGTAAATTTTCTCTGTACTCTTTCAATATTATTGATATTTTTCTTGTATGTAGGTGACCAAGACTGCACAAAGAACTCCAAATTAGGCTTCACCAACATCTTCAACATAAATCCCAAATTATTGATTAGTGAAGACCAAATTCTTCTCATTGTCTTGCACAGAGCATCTGCTAGCTTCGATTTTTAGTGCTCTGATGTGTGAAGCTTCACCACTAGTTGTTCCAACACTGATTACAGCCTAGTCATTGCAGGGTCTCAGAGCTGTGCACTCCCTCTGAAGCCCACAGATCCAAAGCCTCGTGTCTACAATAGGCACTGGCACATTGGTGATGAAATACCCAGTTGTGGAGAGTTTTGGAAACCCATCTCCCCCCATCGATACTCATACCAGTCACCTCTCAACTTATTCACACTGCTCTCAAATTGTGTCCAGTTGTAACAAAGGTCATTGTTAATAAGGCAGCTGAGAACTGCTGACATACCCTTTGCTGCAGGCTCCCCGGTGACCTTATTGCTGACATTGCCTCGACCAGCCGATGTAACTGCTGCCACCCAGAGCAAATATTGCTGTTTGCTCTTTAGGTTTGGGATCTGGTAGTACAGGGTCTCCGGCGAAGCCTCATATTCACTGGGAGCCTGTGCAGGAGAAACAGGGTTCGATTAGTCTGTTGCAACTACATTGGCAGGAGGTTACAGGGCCGTGCCCACCAATCCAACTGCTCAGCTGCCTACAATAGGCTCAGATTCAAGTATTCAATAGAGCAGCTATATTTAGAATCATATACTGAGCACCCAGCAAATAGTCCTTGAAGGTAGAATACAGAGTTAATTCTAAACAGCACGGAGGAACAGAGGAATCTTAGGGTCCATGTCCACAGACTCCTCAAAATTGCAGTGCAAGTTGATGGAGTGGTTCAGAAGGCGTTTGGTGTGTTGGCCTTTGTTAGTCAGAGGACTGAGTTCAAGAGTAGCAAGGTAATTTTGCAGCTCTATAAAAACATAGTTAGACCATGTTTGGAGTATTGTGTTCAGTTCTGGAACTGAACTAAAATTTCATGGAAGGTTGTGGTGCATGAGGAAGCTATGGAGATAGGAAAGCTTCAGAGGGATCACTGGGACAAGAATTAGAGCCAGTATAGATACACAACCAGATTGGGTGATGGGTATATGGGACTGCGGGAGGTCAAGATTACAGGTGTAAGATGATTGTTGTTAGGATAGAGTCACCTTGGTGGTCCTGTTCCACCAATCTAATTTTACAAAGGTTAGACAGCCTGTTTCCTGTAGCAACAACTCACAGCAGGTCAGGCAGGATCTATGGGGAGGAATAAATAGTCAATGTTTCAGGCCGAGACCCTTCATCAGGAATCAGAATCACACTTATTATCATTGGCATGTGACGTGAAATTTGTTAACTTAGCAGCAGCAGTTCAATGTAATACATAATATAGAAAAAAACAAAATAAAATAATAATAAATAAATAAATTACAGTAGACATATATTGAATAGATTAAAAATCATGCAAAAAACAGAAATACTATATATTTAAAAAGTGAGGTAGTGTCCAAGGGTTCAATGTCCATTTAGGAATCTGATGGCAGAGGGGAAGAAGCTGTTCCTGAATCGCTGAGTGTGTGCCTTCAGGCTTCTGTACCTCCTGAGGAAAGGACATGCTCTGGATGCTGGAGGTCCTTAATGGATGCTGCCTTTTTGAGACACCGCTCCTTGAAGATGTCCTGGGTACTTTGTAGGCTAGTACCCAAGATGGAGCCAATTAAATTTGCAACCCTCTGCAGCTTCTTTCGGTCCTGTGCAGTAGCCCCTCCAAATCAGACGGTGATGCAGACTGTTAGAATGCTCTCCATGGTACATTTATAGAAGTTTTTTTGAGTGTATTTGTTGACATACCAAATCTCTTCAAACTCCTAATGAAGTATAGCCACTTTATAACTGCATCAATATGTTGGGACCAGGTTAGGTCCTCAGAGATCTTGTCACCCAGGAACTTGAAGCTGCTCACTCTCTCCACTTCTGATCCCTCTATGAGGATTGGTACGTGTTCCTTCGTCTTACCCTTCCTGAAGTCCACAATCAGCTCTTTCGTCTTACTGACATTGAGTGCCAGGTTGTTGCTGCGGCACCACTCCACTAGTTGGCATATCTCACTCCTGCACGCCCTCTTGTCACCAGCTGAGATTCTACCAACAATGGTTATATCGTCAGCAAATTTATAGATGGTATTTGAGCTATGCCTGGCCACACAGTCATGTGTATTTAGAGAGTAGAGCAGTCGACTAAGCACACACCCCTGAGGTGCACCAGTGTTGATCATCAGCGAGGAGGATATGTTATCACCAATCTGCACAGATTGTTGTCTTAAGGTTAGAAAGTCAAGAATCCACTTGTGGAGGGAGATACAGAGGCCCAGTTCTGCAACTTCTCAATCAGGATTGTGGGAATGATAGTATTAAATGCTGAGCTATAGTCGATGAACAGCATCCTGACATAGGTGTTTGTGTTGTCTAGGTGGTCTAAGGTTGTGTGAAGAGCCATTGAGATTGCGTCTGCTATTGACCTATTGTGACGATAGGCAAATTGCAATGGGTCCAGGTCCTTGCTGAGGCAGGAGTTCAGTCTAGTCATGACCAACCTCTCAAAGCATTTCATCACTGTCGATGTGAGTGCTACCGGGCGACAGTCATTAAGGCAGCTCACATTATCAAGTGTGACAGTGTTAAAGTGTGTATGGAACCGGAGGAGATAGCAGAGGTACTTAATGAATACTTTGCTTCAGTATTCACTATAGAAAAGGATCTTGGCAATTGTAGGGATGACTTGCAGTGGACTGAAAAGTTTGAGCATGTAGATATTAAGGAAGAGGATGTGCTGGAGGTTTTGGAAAGCATCAAGTTGGATAAGTCACTGGGACCAGACGGGATGTACAGGAGAGGTTCCGGAGGATTGGAGGGTTGCGGATGTTGTTCCCTTATTCAAGAAAGGGAGTAGAGATGGCCCAGGAAATTATAGGCCAGTGAGTCTTACTTCAGCGGTTGGTAAGTTGATGGAGAAGATCCTGAGAGGCAGGATTTATGAACATTTGGAGAGGCATAATATGATTAGGAGTAGTCAGCATGGCTTTGTCAAAGGCAGGTCGTGCCATACGAGCCTGATTGAATTTTTTCAGGATGTGACTAAACACATTGATGAAGGCAGAGCCATAAATGTAATGTATATGGATTTCAGCAAGGCATTTGATAAGGTACCCCATGCAAGGCTTATTGAGAAAGTAAGGAGGCATGGGATCCAAGGGGACCTTGCTTTCTGTATCCAGAATTGGCTTGCCCACAGAAGGCAAAGAGTGGTTGTAGACGGGTCATATTCTGCATGGAGGTCGGTGATCAGTTGTGTGCCTCAGGGATCTGTTCTGGGGCCCCTTCTCTTCATGATTTTTATAAATGACCTGGATGAGGAAGTGGAGGGATGGGTTAGTAAATTTGCTGATGACACAAAGATTGGGAGAATTGTGGATAGTGTAGAGGGCTGTCAGAGATTACAGCGGGACAGTGATAGGATGCAAAACTGGGCTGAGAAGTGGCAGATGGAGTTCAATCCAGATAAGTGTGAGGTGGTTCATTTTGGTAGGTCAAATACGATGGCAGAATATACCATTAATGGCAAGACCCTTGGCAGTGTGGAGGATCAGAGGGATCTTGGGGTCCGAGTCTATAGGATTCTCAAAACTCCTACGCAGGTTGACTCTGTGTTTAAGAAGGCATGCAGTGCATTGGCCTTCATCAATCGTGGGATTGAGTTTAAGAGCCAAGAGGTAATGTTGCAGGAATATAGGACCTTGGTCAGACCCCACTTGGAGTACTGTGCTCAATTCTGGTCGCTTCACTACAGGAAGGATGTGGAAACCATAGAAAGGGTGCAGAGGAGATTTACAAGGATTTGGCCTGAATTAGGGAGCATGCCTTAGGAGAATAGGTTGAGTGAACTTGGCCTTTTCTCCTTGAAGCGACAGAGGATGAGAGGTGACCTGATAGAGGTGTACAAGATAATGAGAGGCATTGATCGTGTGGATAGTCAGAGGGTTTTTCCCAGGGCTGGAATGACTAGCACGAGAGGGCACAGTTTTAAGGTGTTTGGAAGTAGGTACAGAGGAGATGTCAGGGTAAGTTTTTTTTTACGCAAAGAATGGTGATGTGTGGAATGGGCTGCCAGCGGTGGTGGTGGAGGTGGAAACGACAGGGTCTTTTCAGAGACTCCTGGATAGGTACATGGAGCTTAGAAAAATAGAGGGCTATGGGTAAGTCTAGGTAGTTCTAAGGTAAGGACATGTTCAGCACATCATTGTGGGCCGAAGGGCCTGTATTGTGCTGTAGGCTTTCTATGTTTCTATTATTCTTAGGCACTGATATAATTGTTACCTTTTTGAAGCAAGTGTGAACTTCCGCCCGTAGCAGTGAGAGGTTGAAAATGTCCTCGAATATTCCCACCAGTTGGTTGACACAGGTATTCAGAGCCTTACCAGGTACTCCATTGGGACCTTTGCCTTGCGAGTTTTCACTCTCTTTAAAGACAGCCTAACATCAGCCTCTGAGACGGAGATCACAGGATCATTAGGTGCAGCAGGGATCTTCACAGCTGTCGTTCTGTTCTCCCTTTCAAAGTGGGCATAGAAGGTGTTAAGTTCATCTGGTAGTGAAGCATCACTGCCATTCATGCTATTGGGTTTCGCTTTGCTGGAAGTAATGTCTTGCAAACCCTGCCAGAGTTGTTGTGCCTCCAACCTCATCTGAAATTACCTCTTCACCCTTGAAATAGCCCTCTGCAAATCATACCTGGCTTTCTGGTACAGGCCTGGGTTGCCAGACTTGAATGCCACAGATCTAGTCTTCAGCAGACGATGTACCTTCTGTTTCATCCACGGCTTTTGGTTTGGGAATGTACAGTAAGTCTTTGTAGGCACAAACTCATCCACACAGGTTTTAATGAATTCAGTAACAACTGCAGCATACTCATCCAGGTTCGAAGATGAATCCCTGAATACAGTCCAGTCCACCGATTCAAAACAGGACTGATATGTCAACCGTTTATTCCTCTCCATGGACACTGCCTGATTTTGCAGAATTCCTCCAGCATTTTGTGTGTTGCTTAAAATTTCCAGCATCTGCAGAATCTCTTGTGTTCAGGTTGCCTGCAGGCTCTGACTTTGTCAAGAAACATTGAGCAATATGTTTTCTGATTTTCTTACATAAAGGGAATCGCATCAGATTCAGATTTATCACATGTACAGTACATCGAAACATACAGTGAAATACGTCATTTGCATTAACAATCTCATGCATAAGGGAATCACTAATTCCACTAAGCAAATGATTAAAGAGGGATGCCGATCATGTAATTGTAATGTATGGTTTCAATTACTAAAAGTTTTACCAATGCAATTTTCTTGAGTGAAGGGCTCATTTAAATGATTTTTTAAAAAAGAAAATTCACTGTTGCCTGCAAGATAACAGGCCAAATCTACAATGGCTGCACACAGTCACCTCATGTCCAGACTTCATCCAGACATGGTGGGCCTCTCTTGCTGGTCTACACCTTGAACTGAATGATGTCAGGGTCTTCAAATTCCCACTTAATTGCTTCTGACAGCTTTGACAACTGGCAAAGCCCCACCCCAGAGCAAATGACTGTCAAAGCTGCTATAGTTGTTATGTGCTTCTGAAAGAGATTCAGAAAGATCTACAAGATATTCAAATGAGTTAAAGAATTAACATATTTTGAAAATGTAATAAACGATGTTGCCAAGATACATTAACTCTTTTTCTCAGTCTGAAGATGCTACCTGACCTGATGAGTACATCCAGCATTTTCTAAGTGGTTTTATATTTCTAGCCACTGTTGCTTTTTGTACCTTGATAATGTAATTAAGGGAACTTTTCTTTTTCCCAGCAGCCCTGCCATCCTTACAGAAATCAATGCGGTCTAACTTGCCATGGGATCTGAGAGTAGATTGCTAGAAAAAATGCTATGGAAGTTTATCCAATGGGAGCTCTGCTGCCAAATACCATGGGGAAGAGGGAGGGGGAAGGAAGGATAACAAACTAAAATGCACACTACCAGTCATTCCTGAGTAAGTTGGGGAATAATAGTGAATCTGATGGAAAAGAGATGTTGGCGAATCAACATAAACCTCTCATGACTATGATTAGAGATCACTTGAGTTCCAAATATCTCACCTCTCTATTAGCCTTAGCCTTTTTCCTCCTCTCTTCAGAGATCATGACGGTTTTTGTGTGGGTTGGAGTGTTTGTAATTTATGACATACCAACTCCATGAGACAGAGGGGTTTTTATCCAACATCGATGGATACATTTGCAAGAAAAAGCTTGTGAATCCTATGCTATTACTTGGTTTTCTGTATTAATTACTCATAAAGTGTGGTCTGGACTTCGTCTAAGTCACAACAATAGACAAACACAATCTACCTAAACAAATAACACAAACAATTGCACTTACTCTCATCATTACTGAATACACCAATTAAACAATCACAGTCTAGGTTCAAAAAAGTATGTGAATCTCTGGGGTAGTGCCTTCTAAAAAAGCTATTTGGAGTCAGGTGTTCCAATCAATGAGATGAGATTGGAGGTGTGGGTTGTAGAGGTGTCCTGCCCTATCAAAAAGACACCCAAAGTCCCGTTTCTGACAGAGCCTGCTCTTCTCAAGAAAGATCTGTTTATGTGCACCATGTCTCAATCAAAACAACTTTCAGAGGACCTTAGAAGAATTGTAGAGATGCATGATGCTGGAAAAGGCTATAAAAACATTTCTAAAGACTTGAGTGTTCATCAGTCCACAGTAAGAGAAATTGTCGCCAAATGGAGGGAATTCAGAAATGTTGCTATACTTCCTTGGAGTGGGCGTCCTGCAAAGATCACACCAAGAGGACAACGTGCAATGCTGAAGGAGGTAAAAAGTAACCAAGGATAGCAGCAAAAGACCTGCAGAAATCTCTAGAACTTGCTGAAGTCTCTGTTCATGTGTCCACTATAAGAATGACGCTGAACAAGAATGGTGTTTATGGAAGGACACCATGGAGGAAACCACTGCTCTCCAAAAAAAACACTGCTGCACATCTCAAGTTTGCAAAGACCGCCTGGATGTTCCACACCAACACCATAACCTCATTCCAACTGTGAGGCATCATGTTTTGTGATTGCTTTGCTGTCTCAGGGCCTGGACAGCTTGTAATTGTTGAGGGAACGATATGTTCAAAATTGTATCGAGATATTTGAACATTTGGGACAAGACAATGAACCAAAACACAAGGGTAAATCAACAACAGAATGGTTTAAAAAGAAGAAAATTAGTGTTTTGAAATGGCCAAGTCAGAGTCCAGTTCTTAACCCAATTGAGATGCTGTGGCATGACCTGAAGAGGTCTGTTCATGCTAGGTATCCTAGAAATATTAATGAACTGAAACAGTTCTGTATGGAGGAATGATCGAAACTTCCTCCAAGCTGATGTGCAGGACTGATCAACAGCTGCTGGAAATGTTTGGTTGAAGTTATTGCTGTACGGGGGTGGGGTGGGTCATACCAGTGACTGAAAATGAAGGTTCACCTATTTTTTTCCATCAAATACATGTGATATTGGATCATTTTTCTCAATAAATAAATGAAGTATAATTTATTTGTGTTATTTATCTAATTAGGTTCTCCTTATCTAGTTTTAGGACTCACGTGAAGATCTGATCACATTTTAGGTCATATTTATGAAGAAATAAAGAAAATTCTACAGGGTTCACAAACTTCAAACTTTCTAGCGCCACTGTACCTGTAAATCACATTGGAACTTACAAAATAGATAGGCAGATCAATGGAAAAAGCTACTGCATAAACAACTTTCATCCTGTTCCTCCTTGTGTATGAACCCCTGGAGCTTAATTGTGTCATCTGTTAGGATTTCTCACAACATGGATTCTGGAGAGACTCTCTCAGAATCCTTGCACCCAAAAGGAAGAAACTAAGATGGAACTAAAAGGTGAAATTAACCGTCTTTTATTTCAAACTCTACTTTGTTATGGTTTACCAATAGATACTTTGACTTATTGAGATTTTCTCTTTCGAGTCCCATTTTTCTAATTATTTTTTTAAACCCTCTATGATTGATGTGGCTTTTAAAGAATGGGATAGATTAGGTATTAAATGTTTTCAGGACTTGTTTGTAGAGGGAAGTCTCTTTTCGCTTGAACAACTTTCAACTAAATATAATTTACCCAAAACTCATTTTTTCAATACCTACAAATAAGAGATTTTTACGGTCTCAAATAAGTACGTTTCCTAAAAGTCCTGATAAGAATCTACAAGATGTAATTTTTAATTTGAAATCTTTTTATAATGGATCTATATCTAATATTTATAATATGCTGTGGAATGAGAGGTGTTCCTTTAGATAAAATTAAAAATCTTTGGGATCAATATTTACAGACTTCAATTTCTGAGGAAACACGGAATCAAATTTTTAAATTGGTTAACATTTCATCGTTATGTGCCCGCCACTCTCTCCTACAATTTAAAGTGGTCCATAGGGCCTATATGACCAAGGATAAGTGGTCTCATTTTTATTTAGATATATTTCCGTATTGTGATAAATGTAATAATGGAGAAGCTTCACTCATTCATATGTTTTGGACATGTCCGAGTCTTGGAAAATATTGGAAAGAAGTATTTCAAACTTTCTCAATACTTTTCGAAGTAAACTTTAAGCCTAATCCTTTGACCGCTTTATTTGGTATTGTTGGAGGAAAGGATATTATTTTGGAGTCATCTGACTTGCACATTTTGGCTTTTATTTCTCTTATGGTCTTGCTTCAATGGAAAGATGCAGCCCCTCCTATTCATGCCCAATGGTTATGTGATGTGATATCATGTTTAAATTTAGAGAAGATTCGATGTTCAATCTCTGAATCTAGTCAAGACTTTCAAACATTGTGGGGACCTTTCTGAATTATTTTCAAAACCTTTGATTTGCTGTTAAAGCACAGATGATGACTAATAATTTTTTTCCTTTTTTTTTACTAATCAGCTTCAGTCTTGGTAGTGGGTTAGATTTTTTATATAATAAAACTACTATATTTCAATGTTACAAATTAATTAATTTGTATGAATATAGGGTAAGGAGCCTTTATATATGATTTAGTATAATGTATTGATATATATTTTTTCTTGCACTCTGTATGTTTATATGTAAATTAATAAAAATATTGGAAAGAGAGATATTATCTTGAACCAACATTTACGAGCTCATTCTCTCTTTTGTTAGACAGGGTGGAAAATACAGTTTGGCCAATGTCCACTCGCACTCCTGCCATACCATTGAGTTTGGTTTCCGGTTTACAAGTCATTTTTCTATGAGGAGATGGGCAAAGGTGCTACATTCTTTAGAAAGCGACAACCCTGACCCCACACCCCAGTGATAAGGAGACTGGAGATCTGCAAATTGCCACTTATCAAAACCTCTGCTTCAAATTCATTTCACTATCTGAGCTGTGCGTTGCCATGGAGTTGTAATCTGTTCATCAAAGCGGCTAGTTAAAACCATGGGGATCTGATACAGTTATTTTGCTGGCATGTTGTCAAAGCTGTCTTGAAAAATCTATAATAACACAGGGCACAATACTTCTAATTTTGGTGTGAATACCTGATGACAAAACTGTCATTTTTGGGGTCTGCAGTCATAATAAGATTTTAAATCCATATGTCTCAGAAAAGAAGATTGACACAAGACCCCCACCATCAATTGAATGTATCAATAGCAAACATACTTTCACAACAGGACACTTTTAAAATATGATGTTTCTTTCTCTGGCTGGCTGGGTTCTGTTTGGGGCGAGGCCGAGACCTTGAGCTGCAGGAAGATTGTATTAAGGGTGCCCTTAGACAGTTCACAGTGCCAGAGATCAGCAGGTGATGAATTTAGGCCTGCAATTTTCTAATAAGGCGTGGTCCTTGCTGGGGAAGATAAAATAGGGTTGTCAGTCATTCAGCATTGTCCCAGGGGAACAAAGATTAAATTCCAGAGTGTTGCTGCAAGCAGTTCTGCTGAGAAATCATAGGGTATCAAGTGAAATATGTCTGTTTCATTTTCCTTCAAGACAACTGTTTATTAATTATTCAAATATTGGCAAATCATGGAGGGAAGGGGTGGCGTGAAAAGGCTCTTGACCACGAGTTAAGACCTATCCAATTAAGTAACAGGAAGACAGCAGCATTTCCAATTGGTTATATGTTGCAAGGATGGACATGTCAACAGACTAACAATGGAAGAGTGGTTGGTGAGTGTGGGTCATGGGAAATCCTTTGACAAAAGACACATTTTCCCATAAAAATGGTGGTTTAGACTCTCAGTGACCAAAATAGACAAGAATATAATGTTACTGGCCTGTGGCTCAATGTACTTTTATCTTTAGGACAGAACAGTGTGGATTCAAATCCCACATTGGTGATTGAAGCAGAAAAAGATAAACACAAGAGATTCTGCAGACGCTGGAAATCCAGAGCAGTACACACAAAATGCTGGAGGAACGCAGCAGATCAGGTAGTATCTATGGAAATGAACAAACAGTCAACGTTTCAGGCCGGTGTCCAAGGTGTAACATTGAGGGAGCGAAACAGTAGTGGGGATACCGTCTTTTGTACAGGATGTCAGACTTGTCTGCCCAGTTGTAGAATATTGCATACTAATATTTTGAAGAACAGATGAGTTTACCCTTTTGTCCCTTTGTAAAATACTTAAAAATACCTACCCCTCCTCATAAAAGGGTGCTGTCAATTGCTGTTAATGGGAGCTTGATGTGTGCTGTGTTTCCTCCATTACAATAAAATACATATGTAAAAAGTACCTCAAAACTCTCATAAAAAATTACTTAACTACACAATTGTCCTTTTGTTCTGTTGAAAGGCTCTCCTTATTGGGGTTTAGAAGCCTTACTAAATGGTAGGAAGCCACTGATTTAGGACTGGTACTGAAGGCTGGGCCCTGAAATGTTGACTTTCTATTCCTCTCCATAGATCCTGCTTGGCCTGCTGAGTTCCTTCAGCATTTTGTATGTGTTACTCTGGATTTCCAGCATCTGCAGAACCTCTTTTGTTAATGATTTAGGACTAATAATGTTTTAAAAGCAGGGGCAAGTATCCCAATATAAACACAAACCATTCTGCAGATGCTGGAGATCTTGATCAAGACACACAAAATTCTGGAGGAACTCAACAATTCAGGCAGCATTGATGGAGAGGAATAAAACATAGAACAGAAATTTACAGCACGTTACAGGCCCTCCAGCCCACAAAGTTGTGCTGACCATGTAACCTACTCTACAGACTGCCTAGAATTTCACTACCACATAGCCCTCTATTTTTCGAAGCTCCATGTACCTATCTAAGAGGCTCTTAAAAGACCTTATTGTATCTGCTTCCACCACCATTGCCGGCAGTGCATTCCATGTACTCAGCACTCTGTGTGTGAAAAAATTACCCCTGACATCCCCTTGGTACCTATTTCCAAGCACCTCAAAACTATGTCCCCTCATGTTAGCCTCTTCAGCCCTGGGAAAAAGCCTCTGGCTATCCACACGATCAATGCCCTCATTATCTTATACACCTCTAGCAGGTCACTTCTCATCCTCCATCACTCCAAGGAGAAAAGACCAAGCTCACTCAACCTATTCTCATAAGGTACGCCATCAAATCCAGACATCCTTGTAAATCTCCTCTGCACGCTCTCTATAGTATCCTTTCTGTAGTGAGGTGACCAGAACTGAACACAGTACTCCGTGGGGTCTGACTAAGGTCTTATATAGCTGTAACATTACCTCACAGCTCTTGACCTCAATCCCATGGTTGATGAAGGCCAACACACCATACACCTTCTTAACCACATTGTCAACCTGCGCAGCAGCTTTGAGTGTCCTATCAACACGGACCCCAAGAGCTCTCAGATCCTCCACACTGCAAACGTCTTACCATTTATATTATATTCTGTCTTCAAATTGGACCTACCAAAATGAACCACTTCACACTTATCTGGGTTGAACTCCATCTGCCACTTCTCAGCCCAGTTCTGCATCCTATTGATGTCCCACTGTAATCTCTGACAACCCTCTGGACTATCCACAACATCCCCAACTTTTGTGTCATCAATAAACAATGTTTCAGGCTGAGACCCTTCACCAGGACTGGAAAGAAAGGGCAGAAGCCAGAATAAACACTGGGAAGCATGCCAACATGTTATCTGGTCTGGACATGACTGGAATACGTTGACTCTATGTCCCTTATCAGTATTTCTAAGACCCCATATTCTATCTTGTTCCTTGGATATCCTTCATCATCCATTATACTGAGTCACAAGGAGGCATCTTGGTGCCACACATGGGAATGTAGTAGAGAGTGCGAACAACAGTGGGGATGCCATTCCTATGCTGGCTCCAACACACCCAAAGTTAGAAAAAAGGATTTACATTTCAAAAACATTTCATTGCAATTTTCTGAATTTTCCTCTGCATGCATAATATTTGCATTTGCAGTGGAATTGTCCAGGAATTTCTATAGCATTTACTTGGACTGGTGGCTGAGGAAGGAGAGGGGACACTCTGGTAATTTCAGGGGAAGCTCTGCACTCCTTGTCTGAACATGAGTATATATCAATTCTCTTTAACTGGAGTCCATGCATCTCTTAGGTCTCGGGAGATTCTCCACAAAGCAAGTAGACTCATAGAGTTATAGAACACTACAGCACAGAAACAGGCCCTTTGTCCCATCTAGTCCATGCTGAACTGTTGATCTGCCTAGTACCATTGCTCTGCACCCAGACCATCACCCTCTATGCCCCTCCCATTCATGTGCCTATCCAAATTTCTCTTAAATAATGTTGAAATCGAACCTGCATCCACCACTTCCGCTGGCAGCTTGTTCCACACTGTCAACACTCTCTCAGAGAAGGTAATTCCCCCTCATATTCACCTTAAACATTTCACTTTTCCCCCTTAAACTATGACCTCTAGTTCTAATCTCACCCAATTTCAGTGGAAAAGGCCTGCTTGCATTTATCCTATCTATACGCCAGTCAAGTTGCTTGTGACTGATGAGCTGCTCAGCAATGTGTTCTCTGGTCCATAGCCTGCCGTTGGACTGGCCAAATTTCCTTGGGTCAGGGTGAACCCCATAAGACAGCTCCTTAATCATTAGCAGGGACTGAAGCAGCCCTGCTCTTAATTATTATGTTTTTGAACATCACTGAACTACACAAAAATATTTTATATTTATACACCATTTCTGAGTACAATTAAAGTGTTTTCAATATTTGCTAAGTGGAAATCAAAGCCAGGTATTTTCTACCTGAGAGTGAGAGTTACGCTGCTTCTTTTCAGATGATATTTGATTGATGCTTGTTAATATTTGAAAGGAATTTGCCTTTGTGGAGAAAAGAAATCCCCACTTGATCACAGAGGATTTACATTTGAAAGGATGCATTTTAAAATGTTATTAAAACACTCTTTACATGTAGAGGTTTCATATAGTATTATAATTTAATGGAAGTCTGAGTTAATGGATCTATTTCTGAAGTGCTCTTTCCACTGAAGAAGATTGGCAGCAATGGTATATTCCCTCGATTCTTTGGGATAGTCTCTAGACCAGGGGTTCCCAACCTGGGAACAGCAGATCCCTCGGTCCATGGCATAAAAATGTTGGGAACCCCTGTTCTAGATGATACAGCAGGTTCCCAGGTCAATATTATCCCCAGCAGGTTTTGTAAGTCAATGATATTCATCCTCAACAGTGGAGCAGACTTAAAAACATAGAAAAACCTACAGCACAATACCGGCCCTTCAGCCCACAAAGCTGTGCCGAGCATGTCCTTACCTTAGAAATTACCTAGGGTTAACCATAGCCCTCTATTTTTCTAAGCTCCATGTACCTATCCAGGAGTCCCTTAAAAGACCCTATCATATCCGCCTCCACCACCATCGCTGGCAGCCCATTCCACACACTCACCACTCAGCGTGAAAAAAAAACTTACCCCTGACATCTCCTCTGTACCTACGTCCAAGCTCCTTAAAACTGTGCCCTCTTGTGTTAGCCATTTCAGCCCTGGGAAAAAGACTCTGACTATCCACACAATCAATATCTCTCATTATCTTATATACCTCTATCAGGTCACCTCTCATCCTCCGACGCTCCAAGGAGAAAAGGCTGAGTACACTCAACCTATTCTCATAAGACATGCTCTCCAATCCAGGCAACAACCTTATAAATCTCTTCTGCAGCCTTTCTATGGTTTCCACGTCCTTCCTGTAGTGAGGCGACCAGAATTGAGCACAGTACTCCAAGTGGGGTCTGACCAGGGTCCTATACAGCTGCGACATTACCTCTCAGCTCCTAAATTCAATTCCACATTGATGAAGGCCAATGCACCGTATGCCTTCTTAACCACGGAGTCAACCTGCACAGCAGCTTTGAGTGCCCTATGGACTCGGACCCCAAGATCCATCTGATCCTGGAAGAGATCTTGGAGATCTGTTGGTATCAGGTTTGATTACAGGCATGAAAAACTCTGGGGATCCTGAACAATGTTTTCCCATCCCAAAGGGTCCATTTCTATTTTTATATCTCCACGACCCCTAGGTGGTGGATGGGTAGGGTGAGGAGGCAATTTCTAGTGATATCAGGGAAAATTCTAGAAGGCTCCTTGTCCTAGCATGAGCATATGTCAAAGCCTCTCAAACTGAGCACTCAAACAAAATTGAGATTACTAGTTCAAATCTCACAATGGCAATTTGAGAAATTGTATTTGTTTTGTTTGTTCATTTGCACTGTGCTGTATGACGTGATTGATCATGGCCTTTCCATGACCATGATTGTTCTTGGCAAATTTTTCTACAGAAGTGGTTCGGCATTGCCTTCTTCTGAGCAGTGTCTTTGTGAGACAGGTGACCCCAGCCATTTTCAATACTCTTCAGAAATTGTCTGCCTGGCGTCAGTGGTCGCATAACCAGAACTTGTGATATGCACCAGCTGCTCATACAACCATCCACCACCTACTCCCATGGCTTCACGTGACCTTGGTTGGAAGTGAGGGGAGGGGAAGCAGGTGCTACACCTTGCCCAAGGGTGACCTAAAGGCTAGTGGCCTTACACCTCCTTTGGTAGACACATATCTTCACCCCGTCACCCAATTGTTTAATTATTTGAAAATATTAAGTCCAGGTGTGAGTAAGAATGACTATGAAAGCATCAACCTGTAAAATCCCAAATGGTTCATTGTTGCTCTCTAGGAAGAGAATCTTTCTGACTCTAGTCCCTTTCAATCTAGTTAAATTTTAACTACCTTCATAAGGCAGCCAGAGAGCTCTTTGGTTGACCTGTCAGATACCTTGAAGAACCAAAGTGATACCCAAGAGGCAGACCATCAGAGCCAATAGGGAGCTAATGGTCATTTACATAAGGTAAGAACATAGGGTTAACAGCATTATCAGAAGTTTTCAGGAAGTTCAATAGAAAATTAAAAGTTTCCCAGCAAAAATTGGATAACAATATGAAGCTTGGCAGGATTGATTGTACATTTATTATGCTTTGGTTTCCTGGTATTCCCAGGGGTAAGTGATTAAATATTTAAAGGGGAGCTGGGGTGGAAGGGTATGGAATTTTCCAACTTACTGGCTGCCCAGATCCAGGGCTCGAACAAAAGATGGTGTATTTGCGGATGATTCCATTTGGCTTGGTAGGAGGGAGCCAGGACACCACCACACTGGTGGCCGAGGAGGGGACAGCTTTAATTCCAGCAGGAGGTCCTGGAACTGAAGCAAACAAGGAGCACAGCATGAAGTAAAGCAAAGCAAATTTAGTAACGCTTAGTCAGACTGGTTATTAATTCCTAGAACACAGAACAGCATGGGCTACAGAAAACCTGCCTTTTCATCTAATGCACAAAATCAAATTTAGAAACATATTTGCCAAAGTTCCTATTGATCAGCACTTGTTTTCAAAGAGGCTAAATTACACATTTCGTTATGCTAAAATATGAAAGAAAATATAGCAAATATCTGTCTCTATTATAACATACAAAGCCAAAGGCAAACCAAGTATATTTATCTAGAGAGCAGAGAATGTTTTAAATTGATCAGGAACACAGTCAGTTCTGTTTTACTGTTGGAATAAAGCGCTTTGCGGAGCGATTGATCCCAATTTTGGAACAAGATAAGGCCATTCATCCTCTCAGGCAAACTTACGCGTTATTACTATCATTGTGCCCTCTTACTGCCATTCACGTTACTGCCATCAGGGAGGAGGTACAGAAGCCTGAAGATCTGCACTCAATATTTTACATAAAACAATTTTTCCCCTCTGCTGTGAGATTTCTGAATGGTCCATGAACACTTCCTCACTATTCCTAATTTACACTATAAATTTTTGTGTAATTTATGGTAATTTGTTCTGCCTGTTCTGTACTGCTGTCACAAAACAACAAATATCACAACTTATATATAGGGTGCCTAAGACTTTTGCACAGTACCGTATCTACTAAGTATTCAGATATTGCTGTTTCATGGGCAAATGAAAGAGAGCACCGTGTGCTTCAAATCAAACCAAAATTAACCCATGCAGGAAATGACAGAACAGCTTACAGTACTGCGCAAAAGTCTTAGGCACCTTGGCTATACAATATGTGCCCGAGACTTTTGCACAGTACTGTATCCCATGACGTGGCCGTGCAGAGGTTAGTGTTTGTGGTTCAGAGCTTTGAGGATTTGGTTTGATCCTGACCCTGAGTGGCACATTAGCAACGTCTGCCTGTTCTCTCTGTGACTATATCAGTTTTTGTGCTCGAGTTTCCTCCCCCCATCCAAAGATGTGTTAATGGATTCAGATCATTTGATTGACGTTTACATTGACAGCCCTAGCTCACTGAAGCTCACAGCGTAAACATGGTAATAATGTTCACAGTAACACTTCACAGCATCAACGATCAGAAGATCAGGGTTCAATTCCCATTATTCTCTGTAAGGAGTTTGTACGTTTTCCCTATGATTACGCAGCTTTCCTCCGGGCAGTCCAGTTTCCTAGACATACAGTGTATGGGCTAGTACCGTAAGTAAGTTGTGGGCAGCTATGTCGGTGCCAGAAGCGTGGCGACACTGCGGGCTGCTCCCAGCACATCCTCAGACTGCGCTGGTCATTGATGCAAGTGACTTAGTTCATTGTATCTTTCAATGTACATATGGCAAATAAAATCAATTTTCCTCTTTACAACAATAAATACAGCAATGGGTGTAATTCAACTGAACAGCGTGAAGATTGCCATGCAGTCTGCAGTGGTGCAAAAAGAATTGCCTAATGACAACATTGGAAGCTGTAGAATTAAGGGTTGGAGAACGTGGCAGCCCCCCCGGGAAGGGTGTGTGAGTGAGGCGATTGGGTCAGAAGTCTGTTAAACAGTGGGGAAGAAGCTGTTCCTGAGCTCTTCCAACTGTGACAATATTGAGCAGAAATGGCTTCAGAACCATCCCAGTTTATAGATTGTATCTGTGAAAGTTTTGCACTCAATTAGTACTAAATAGTATATCAGGTTGCATACTTAAACCTCAGGGGTGGCTCTTGAACCCAAGAACAGTGAAGCAGGAGTGGGATATTTGGCTTGTTCTACTCTACTGTGACCTGCTTCACATACATGTCTTTTCCTCACATCCCTTCATATGTTTGGTTAACAAAAATCAAACACATTTACTCCAAATTACTCAGTGTAGGGAAGTGGCAAAAGAACAAGAAAGGGATTGGTAGGCTTGTGAAAGAATATACATTGTACAGCTATAGTAAAGTAAGGAGTGGAGAACAGGGCAGATGAGATTGTTTTGTGGCAAGCTGGTAGGCAGGTGACCTCCTTCTGTGTCATGGTATTCTATGATAGTTTCAATTCAGAATCAGGCTTCTTTGTTGTTTTGTGGCAGCAGTACAGTGAAATACATAAAAATTACTATTCATCACAAAAATAAATAATAAATAAATAAATAAATAGTGCTAAATGAGAGCAAAATAGTGAGGTAGTATTCTTGGGTCCATGGATCATTCAGAAATCTGATGGCAGAGGGGAAGAAGCTGTTCCTAGAATGCAGAGTGAGTGTCTCCAGGCTCCTGTACCACATCCCTGATGGTAGTAATGAGAAGAGAACATGTCCTGGGTGATGGATGCTGCCTTTCTGAGACACTGCCTTGCTACTGGAGCTGGCTGAGTCTACAATCCTGTGAAGCTTTTTTTGTCCCGATCCTGTGTACTGGAGTCTCCACACCAGCTGCTAATGTAATCAGTCCGCACTGTTGAAAATTTTACATTTGGAGAAAATATGAGATTTTGGTGCAAGAAAATGCTTCCACATTTCACTGATGGTTCTCTTTTCAAGTTGATACCTGCTCATTTTGACTCCATGCCAAAGTACACCAACCCCTTTGAAACCCGCTGTCACTTCAGCCTTCTAAACTAAAGGGTAAGATGACCAAGCTTATTGAGCCTGTTTTCATACTTCAGATGTAAATAAAAAACCCGTAGATTCTGGAAATCCTAAATTCCGGAAGACAAGCTGATTTGCCTTCGTCTGCTGCTGACCCAGTGCAAGATCAGGAGCTGCTGCATACCTGTTGTTGCAGAAACGTGTCTCAAGCACCACCAATCTACAGAGCATGCCGGTCAGGGACTGGTGCTATCATAACTATAGGTACTGTGTACCGTGTACTGAGTATGTAATGTGTTTGGCACCTTGGCCCCAGAGGAATACTGTATTTCATTGACAATTAAACTTGAACTGAAGTACAAAGCACTGTAAATATTTAGCATCTATGGAAAGAGAAAGATTTAACATTTCAGGTCAAAGCTTTTTCAACAAACCTTTTTTTAGGTCACTGGCCTGACACATAATTTCTGTTTCTCTCTCTGTAGATGCCACCTGACCTGTTGTGTCTGCAGCATTTCCTGTTATCAGATGAAGTTTGCACCCAGCGAATTTTCACTTTACCCTGTTCACAATTTATTGATTTATTATTACTGCTGACTTACATGATGTGAAATTTATAGTTCTGTAGCAGCAGTACACTACAAAGACTAAGATTACAGTACTATAAAACACATAAATAAATAATAATAGAGGATTGAAGGGATGGGTCCATGGACCCATCTGATGGTGGAGGGGAAGAAGCCATTTCTGAATCATTGAGGTTCTTGTACCTCCTTCCTGATGACAGTAATAAGAAGAGGGCATAAGGTGAGGGTCCTTAATGATGGATACCGCCTTTTTGATCCACAGCCTCTTCAATATGTCCTCAGTGGTGGGCAGGATTCACATTCAGATTTATTTATCACATGTATATTGAAACATACAGTGAAATGCCCCATTTTTGAGTTAACAACCAACACATCGAAGGATGTGTTGGGGGCAGTCTGCAAGTGTTGCTACATATCCTGGCGTCAATATAGCATGCCCAATTTGCTTGGCAGAACACAGAAAACAACAAAACAGAACATACCAGTCAACAGAAACAAGCCCCATTCCTCCCTCTCTCCACTCATGCATATGCACAGTTCTTTACACTAGGACAGACTCCAGTGGACTCCACTGAGTGTTGTCACAAGAAAGCAGCATCTATCATCACGGACTCCCACCACCCAGGCTATGCTCCCTTCTCGCTGCTGCCATCAGGAAGAAGGTACAGGAGCCTCAGGACTCACACCACCAGGTTCAGGAACAGTTATTACCCCTCAACTATCAGGAACTTGAACCACAGGGGATAACTGCACTCAGCTTCACATGCCCCATCACTGAAATGTTTCCACAACCTCTGGACTCACTTTCAAGGACTCTGCACTGCATGTTCTTGATATTTATTGCTTATTTATTTTTTATTATTATTATTTTTGTTCTGTATTTGCACGGTTTCTTGTCTTTTGCACACTGCTTGAACACCCAAGTTGTTGCGGTCTTTCATTGATTCGATTATTCTATTCTGGATTTATTGTGTATGTCGCAAGAAAATGAATCTCAGGGTTGTAAATGGTAACGTACATGTACTTTGATAATACATTTACTTTGAACTTGTGCATTCACAGATATTGGATCCCAACTTCTCCAGTGGACTCGCAGACATTCACAGATCCAGTGGCCATGATGGAGCTGGTGATGTCTGCAACCCTCTGCAGCCTCTTGGAATCCGATATGTGATGCGGCCAGTCAAACTGCTCTCACCGTACATCTACAAATCTCTATGTGCAGCGCCTAAAACTGAATTTAATACTCCAACAAGGCGTCCTAACCAAGTCTCCATACCCATCCAGTACTGCATTCTGGTGGTGATAAAAGACTCAGCTTTGGCTATTTGTGTGCCTGAAATAAATAAATCCCTTCCCTTGTGGAATAAAAAGACATCTGCATTGTTATTCTTATTTTATCAGATAAAATATAGAACTCCACATACTAACTCATACCAAGATGAATAAGTAGGAATATTGAGTAGCCTTTAATGGTTTGAATAGACAGGAATTCGATTCAATTAGCATATCAATTATCTTAACTGCTGCTTTAAGAGTTAATAATAAAACACGCAATCCATCTGGTGAGAAAGAGTGGAGCTCATCTTCATTAAATCCTTTCCTGTCATGTACATGTAGAGAGCAAAAAATTATTGGCTTTTAATGGCTAGTGATCTCAGACACATGCAGCCAGCTTATCCTCTGAATATCCAAGGCTGCCTTATTGGCTCTACTTTAGGTCTGCATTCAGCAAAATCTGGAATTCCAGACAGATGGGTGAGTTCAGGAACATCCTGAACCTCTCCGCAGGAGGAGACATCAGGCAAATTTTCAAACTGGGTACAGATCATTCTCCTTTGACAATTTGCCCTGCTAACACTGTAAACATGAGATTCTGCAGATGCTGGAAATCCAGAGTAACCCAGACAAAATGCTTGAGGAACTCAGCAGGTCAGGCAGCATCTATGGAGAGGAATAGATAGTCTCGGGTCAGAACATCGACTGTTTATTCCTCTCCATAGATGCTACCTGACCTGTTAAGTTCCTCCAGCATTTTGTGCGTGTGACTCTGCTAACATTGTGCTGCTGCTATCTTCTTCAAACTAAATGAGGCATTATCACAGACATCTGGGTAAAAGGGAATCACCTTCAAGTGTATTTTTAAAAAGCCATCAGGTTTAGAAAACAGGTAGATAGATTCCTATCTTTGTTTATTATAAGTACAACATATAATGCATGAAAGGGCAGGTAGTGAACTTGTCAAAGCTTCTGTGACAACAAATCCCAATTCCAAACAGAGATGATTTACAAGGATGTTGCTGGGACTTGAGGATCTTGGGTATAGGGAAAGATGGGATAGGTCAAGACTTTATTTCTTGGAGTGTAAGAGAATGAGGGAAGATTTGATAGAGGTATACAAAATCAGGGGTATAATTTAAAAAAGGGCTATAGATATGGTAAATGCTTTTTTCTCTGAGGTTGGGTGGGATTACAACTAGAGGTCATGGTTAAGGATGACAGGTGTAATGTTTAAGGAGAATATGAGGGGGATCTTTTTCACTCAGAGGGTGAAGAGAGAGCTGCCCTGTTACAGTGAAAGAATTTCATGGCTTGTAGAATAACCAGTGTTACAAATAGAAAACATTGCATGGTGTATTGTTGATTCTCCCTTTAAGATAGGAGTGCTCACACATCATTGGGATGGGAAAGATGCTGTTACAGTGATCTCATCACCATATTAAATATGAGCTTTATTTGTCACACGTACATCAAAACATACAGTGAAATGTGTCGCTTGCGTCAAATCAAATCAGCAAGGATTGTGCTGGGCTGCCCCCAAGGTACAATAAGGTCCAGAATCATAACAAGACAGATGCTGGAAATCTTGAGCATCTATCATACTAGGAGCCATTCAATTGTTTTATAACTACAGGAAAGGAGCTGTCCTTGAGCCTAGTGTTACGTACTTTCAGGCTTATGCTCGATGGGATTGAGGAGAAGTCTGGGGTTGTTGGGGTCTTTGTGCACTGGCTGCTTTACTGAGGCCGCAAGAAGTGGCGACAGAGTCCATGGAAGGGAGGCTGGTTTCTGCAGTGTGCTGAGCCAGTGGGTTTGGAACTTACAGAAAATCAGAGCACACTGACTAAGCGATGAGAAGTATCCTTGAACAGTTATCACCCACAGTGTGTCATCTTGTTCAACTGCCACAATTCCAATGGGCTGAATAGTCTTCTACTGTGGTCTAATTTCTTTATGATATTATGAAACAAGAATTTCCATTTCCAAGAAAGAAATCTGTCCCCTTAAGAATTCCATCTCTTTTAAAATGAATGCACTTGTTCCATGGAGGACTTTACACTGTTGATGAGAGACAGAGTGGGAGAGAGAGCGAAGTGTGGGAGATAGGAGGAATGTTTTAATCAGATTGGCCTTGTTCCTTCTCATAGATTCTTATGTTCAGAGATATAAACCAGACAGCCGAAGAATGATTGGTTGGGGAGGGAGACGGGGGGGGGGGGGGTGGCATGGTCTCTTTAAGTGGTCTGATAATTAACAAGGAAATGACAGCTGATGAGACAGAAGCGAACCGCATTATCTTGATTGGTCACCAAATCCTGCCACACACAGGTTTTGTTAGATATTGAATTTTGAGAAGCTTACAGGTATTAAGCAATGTTTCTTGCTGAAAGAGGGGCTTGGGAGGGGGCTTCAGGGAGAAGAGAGATGGTACAAGCAGCCAGGAGCCTAAATTTCTATTTTTCAGCATTATATGCTTAATGTGAAAGCATTATGATTGGACCGATAAAGATAAATTGTAATATTTAATACTTCAGGGACTATATCATCACAATTTAATCCATGTTCAAAGTTAATCCACATTCTCTGCACCTGTTAAAAATGGCAGGGTTTGAATAAGGACCTATGTGTGTAGATTAATCTGTGACAAAAGCTTTGGGCACAAATCCTTTATTTCTTCATAAAAATTGCATCAATGCAGCACACTTATTTTATTTCTAACTTCAGGCTATTCTATTTACAGCACAAGCTACAAATTTTGTGTGAAATATTCAAACGACAAATTACTGAATAATTGGACCTTCATTATATCTGCCAGGAAATGTGGTTGAAAACAATTGCAGTAGGTATTTTTTTAATAATAGATATATATAGTTTTTACATGCTCTAGCCTTGAATAATATCCTTAATTTTCATATTAACAGGCTCTTTCTTCACTCTGTTCAGGGAGCTCGGTCAATTTGGAGCTGCTTGAATTCTCCAATGCCGAATATCATGCTTTTTTAATCACTGGTCACTTTCTTGTGAATCCCAGGGCACCACAAAAGGTCCTTCTGGTAAGATTTCCTCTGTATCTTGGTCAATATTTCTCCCTTAACATTGCTATAATACACTATCTAATAATAATCTCATGATCAATTGTGGGACCTTCCTGTGCACAGACTAGCTGCCACATTTTCTACACAGCAACACTTCAGAAATATTTAGTTGGCTGTAAGATACTTCGGAATGTCTAAGTTAGATTCTTTAGAAATTGAAGTTCTTTTTTAAGACCAAATGCTAAAAGATAGCTTGGGATGGCGTTCTTCCATATCATCAAAAGATACTCTTGATCATGAACCAGTTTGGGCCAAATCCTGCAACTTGTCCTTGTTGATTTCCATTAGATTCCTATCTTCAAATTCATCTATGTCCTAATTTCTTCTTTCTTTTTCTTTGATAGTGTCTTGGGATCCAGACTGGGGTGGGATCTACAGGCCTTATCACAGGTGGGGAAATAGCTGTTGTGAAGGTTAGGTGGGAAGGGGCATAATATGGGAGATGAGCTGTTTCTTTTGATATCTTTGAGATACTTCCATGTGCTCCCAATGAAAAGATTCAAGGATTTGAAAGCCATTCTATATGCTCTTTCTCCACTTTGATCAGTCACAGGCTAAGGACTACCATGATTCTGTGAGGATGTTACATTTTTTCAAGGAGGCTATGGTGAGGTTTTGAGTACAGTACCTATTTCAGGCCTGAGGTATTCATTTATTTATTCATTCATAGGACTCCAACATTGCACAAGGCCAGGATTAACACCTATTCTTAACTGCCTCAAAAGGCTTTCTGGGCAGTTTCAGAAGGCAACTGAGATTTCTCAAACTTCTGGTAATTTCTCCCCCTCCACCTTCTCTCTTTTTCCATTCCCTATTCTAGTTCCCTTCTCATCCTTTCTTTTCTCCTCACTTACCCACCTCCTCCCTTTAGTCTCCCTCCGCCTTCCCTTTCTCCCATGAACCATTGTCATCTCCTATTAAACCTCGCCCATCTATCCCCACCAGCTTCTAACTTCATCCACCCTTTAACCTCTTCCATCTATCCCCACCAGCTTCTAACTTCATCCACCCTTTAACCTCTTCCATCTATCCCCACCAGCTTCTAACTTCATCCACCCTTTAATCTCTTCCATCTATCCCCACCAGCTTCGAACTTCATCCACCCTTTAACCTCTTCCATCTATCCCCACCAGCTTCTAACTTCATCCACCTTCCACCCTCATCTGGTCTCACTTATCTTCTGCCAGTGTGTACTCCTTCCCCCTCACCACGCCTTATTCTGACTCTTTCCACCTTCCTTTCCAGTCTTCACAAATGATCTCAGCCCAAAACATTGACTGTTTATCCCTCTCCATAGATGCTGCCTGACCTGCTGAATTCCTTCTGGATTTTGTGTATGTTGCTTAAGATTTCCAGCAACTGCAGAATCTCTCGTGTTCATGAGTGTCAATCTCATTTCTCTAGGTCAGACAGTGTAACGATATGAGTGAAGCAAATGTTTTTTTAACAACTCTCTAGGAGTTTTATGCTTAGTCATAGATCACTACAGCACAGAAACAGGCCTTTCAGCCCATCTAACCCATGCATATATACCATAATATAGAAACATAAGATCATAAAAAATAGGAGCAGGGGTAGGTCATCTGGCTTCCTACCCCTGCTTTACCATTCATTCATCTCAACATCATTTTCCAGCCCTCTCTTCAGATCACTTGCACAAGATATTCGGAATATTGTGTTCAGTTTTGGTCATTCTGCTACAGATAGGATGCCATCAAACTGGAAACAGGGCAGAGGAGATTTATGAGGATGTGAGGATGTTTCTGAGACTCGAGGGTCTGAGTTATGAAGAAAGGTTGAGATGCTGGAGTTTTATTCATTGAACCTGAGGGGAATGTAGGCGGATCTTACAGAGGTGTATAAAATCATGAGGGAAATAGACAGGGTGACTGTGCACAGTCTTTATCCTAGAGTTCGGGAATCAAGAACTAGAGGACATAGGTTTGGTGGGGGAAGTGGAATTTAATAGGAACTTGAGGGACAACTTTGTTCCCCCAGAGGGTGGTCAGTATATAGAACGATCTGTCCGAAGGCAGGTCCATTTAATAGGAGCTTGAAGGGTAATTTTTACCACCCAGTATATAGAAAAAGCTGTCAGAAGCTTGGTCCATTAGCAATGTTTAATGGACACTTGGACATGTGTGTAGATAGGAAGGGTGAAGAGGAAAATGGCCCAAATGTGGGCAAATGGTATTATCCTAGATGGTAATCTCGGAACTGAATACACAACCTATGGACTCACTTTCATGGACTCTGTACCTCGTATTCACGGTATTATTTACTTATTTATTATTTTATTGTGTAGTCTCTCTTCTTTTGTACATTGGTTGTCAGTCTTTGTGTGCAGTTTTTCATTGATTCTATCGTATCTACTGCGAATGCCCACAAAAAGTGAATCTCAAGGTAGTATATGGCAACATATACATACTTCGATAATAATTTGCTTTGAACTTTGAATCTCGGTTGGCATAGCTAGTTGGGCTAAAGGGCCTGTTTCCATTCTGCCTGACTCTATATCCATTAATTAATAAGTTTAGTTCTTTTTTATTCCTGATTTATTTAATATGAAATTGCCATCTGTCCCAGAATCAACAATGCAGGGTCTAGGCATACAGGTCCAGTAACCCCATTACATACACTATTCTCAGAGTCCACTTTATTAGGTACATCTGTGCACTTCTCAGAATGACTGCTGCCCATCAGATCTCACCCTGGTAGATGTTATATTATCCCAAGAAACCTGAGAGGAGTATATTCAGATGCCATTTTATTAGGCACACTTGCTTATTAATGCAAATATCTAATTAGCCAATCACGTGGCAGCAGCTCAATGCATAGAAACATGCAGACATGGTCAGGAGGTTCAGTTGTCATTCAAACCAAATATCAGAATGGGGAAGAAATGTGATCTTACTGACTTTGACCGTGGAAATGATTATTGGTGCCAGACGGGGAGGTTGAAGTATTTCAGAAACTGCTGATTTCCTAAGATTTTCACACATAACAGTCTCTGAAGTTTGTAGAGAATTGTATGAAAAACAAAAAAAAACATCCAGTGAGTAGCAGTTCTGTGGGTGAAAACACCTTGTTAATGAGAGAGGTGAGAGGAGAATGGCCAGACTGGTTCAAGCTGACAGGAAGGTGACAGTAACTCAAATAACCACACGTCACAACAGTGGTGTGCAGAAGAGCATCTCTGAATGCACAACGTGTCAAACCTTGGAGTGGATGGGCTACAGCAGAAGACTATAAACGTACACTCATTGATCACTTTACAGGAGGTACCACGGTGTATACCTTCTACTCTGTGTAACATTAAATGGCTGAAAGTAACCTGTCTGAGTACATGTGTACAATATTAATCAGCCAGGAAAGCAGAAACCCCGGCTGCCTACCAAGTAAAAGCCCAATGGAAATAAGCAAACCGAAGTCCATTCATTAATATGAATTTATTTCCACGATAGGATTATCATATTAAACGTGTCTGAAAACAACACATGACAGATTCATCTGCATTCTAGAGGTGCTTAAATATGTAATAATTACCCGGAGAACTCGGATTTCTTTTTGAATCAGAATATAAAAACCCTTCTGCTAACTCTTATGCAAAACAGGGATTAGTTAATGAAAAAAATATGCAAATACGTGGGGCTCATGGTATTATTAAAAAATAAAACAGGTGCAGATGCTGCTTTGCGTGGAAAATGGGTCATCCGGTTGATCTGGCAAGATTCCATGAGGATTTGCTATCCACTGCAATCAAGGGACAATTAATAACCTTGGAGGTGGTGTGTTATAATCGATTTGAACATGATAGGATTTGTTCTGGCATGAACTGAGGCCGTAATTTCAGGCTGCAGTCTATAATTAGGTACATTTTAATTTTAAATCACTTCACCGGTCGAAAGGCAAGCTTGCTGGACAAAATGCTATTCTAGCCACGTCCGCCCCAACTCGTTTCAACTCCCGGTTGTCCCAAATAATTCTTTTTAAATATGTTCTGCCCACTGGGAAAGCTACAGTGGGTTCTGTTCTCTGTGGTAGCCCCTTGGGTCTCAGTATGTGAAAGGGCCACGTCTAGTGTTGCAAAATGAGCTTACATGTCAGGTCTTTCAATCACAGCTGCATCGCTACACCAAGATTGCTGCCTGTCTGCACTTGGAGAACTCTGTTCCCTACAGTATGGCCCCAGACACGGTCTTCCATTGGGCCCATGCTCCCAGCCTTACAGCATTGCTGGGTGATGTGTATGGGCTGTCTCAGGACAGACACCTGCATAAACTCTCAGAACAGGTTTGACAGCCAGTCAGGCCCCTAATCCCTCACACTGGGGATATCCAAAATCTGGTAGGAAAAAATATCAAGATTAAAGTGCAAAACAAAAGATATACACATCTTTTGTGTTTGGTATTTTTCTCTTTGGAGTACTTTCATGTATACAAGCATAACACTAGTAAACAGTGTGCACACTGGAATGACTCATGCACACACACATGAATACGAAGGTTAAGATGCAAGAATGTCCACACTCACACATACTGATCCATTTCCAGAAACATATACACTAAACTTTTGCTCATCAGCTAATTTTCTCCATTCTTTTCATGGGGCTGCTGTGCTAAATTTGAGTCAACCGATCAAAGAACGGGTAAGTCTGTGCACAATGCCAGTGCCCTGTGTTCAGTGCAGGTTTCCTGATCTCACAGACTACATTTAGGGACAGCCAGAGTTATGAGTTTACTTTCTTGCTGATCCAAACTGTCCATTGCGGAAGATTGATCCCATTATAACTTGTTCATTTCCTGACCATGCGATGTTAATTTCACATCTACATCAGTGGATATTGAACCAGTTGGACGGGATGGTGCTGACAGGCTACTATGAAGAGAACTGCTGACTAAAACTCTTGAACAGAATTCTTATATGATAAGATGAACTTTATCTCTCAATTTACCTCATCATGCCCTTGCACCTCATTTGTCTCACTGCACTGCACTTTCTCTGTAACTGTAATATTATATTCTGCATTCTGTTATGCTACTTATGTATGGAATGATCTGTCTGAGCAGCCCAGACTGTACTTTGCTGGATGTTACATTACCAATTACAACCTGCAGTATATGTCATCGTGCCCTGGACTTCTGTAACTACATACAGCAGTACAGAGCATTGACAAGCAAGATGCACCTTCAATGGACGGTCAACATTTCAGGCAGAGACCCTTCATCAAGATTGGAGAGGAAGGGGGGCAGAAGCCAGAATAAGGTGGGGGAGGGGAAGGAGTACAAGCTGGCACACAACAGTGGAATTACGTTTGCCATCTTATAACCAGCCTAGCTGTGAATTCATCGTGCATGAATTCACGATTCATGCAGTCGTGAATGGGCTAATGAACTGAACCAATTCTTCAATAGGTTTGACAACTGCCCTCCTGTTTACACCCCCCCTCAGCACACCAGCCCAGGTGCCGAGGCACCCAATGATCCCTCAGCACCAACACCTCCGTTCCTCCAGTTCAACACGTGGATGAACAACACAGGCTACCACTGTCTACATCCCCTCCTTGCCCTGCACCTACCATCGACACCTCCATGTACCAACTGCTATCGTCCCAATCTTCACCTTCCACCAATTCCCCTGTTATCATGGACTCACCTTCACTACTGAGCAGGTGAGAAGGGCTCTGGGGAAACTCAGAAAAGCATCGGGTGGTGTGAACACAAGGTCCTGAAGGAGTGTGGAGCACATTTTCAATCTGAGTCTCATCCTGGAGAGGGTCCTGACTGTGGAAAATATCCCCATGTGTGTCCCAGTACCCAAGAAGAGCCCACCGAAAGTCTTAAATGACTACTGTCCAGTGGCCCTGGCCTCACACATCATGAAGAACCTACAGAGGCTGGTCCTCCCTCACCTCCAATCCTGGATCCCCTGCAATTTGTCCCTCTGGGAGCACGTTGGAGTTGATGATGCTGTCATTTACCCGCTGAACAGAGCCTACTCCCATTTGGATAAGCAGGCCAGCACTGTGAGGATCATGGTTTCTCAATTGCCTTCATACCATACAGCCCTCATTGCTGGGGGTGGGGGGGAGCTCTGTTCAATGCCGGTTGGCACTTCTATTGTGCCCTGGATAGTGGACTACCTGACTGGCAGACCACAGTTTGTGCAGCTTCAGAGCTGTGTGTCAGACAACAAACAGCACTAGTGCCCCACAGGGTCTGTATTGGCTCCCTTCCTGTTTACCCTGTATACCTCGAACTTTAGATACAACACTGAGTCATGTCATCTGCAGAAATTCTCTGATGACTCAGCAATAGTTGGGTGTTTAAGGGAGGACGGGAGGATGAATACAGGGCCCTGGTGGAGGACTTTGTCGAATAGACAATAGACAATAGGTGCAGAAGTAGACCATTCAGCCCTTCGAGCCTGCACTGCCATTTTGAGATCATGGCTGATCAACTACTATCAATACCCGGTTCTTGCCTTGTCCCCATATCCCTTGATTCTCCTATCCATAAGATACCTATCTAGCTCCTTCTTGAAAGCATCCAGAGAATTGGCCTCCACTACCTTCCGAGGCAGTGCATTCCAGACCCCCACAACTCTCTGGGAGAAGAAGTTTTTCCTCAACTCTGTCCTAAATGACCTACCCCTTATTCTCAAACCATGCCTTCTGGTACTGGACTCTCCCAGTATCTGGAACATATTTCCTGCCTCTATCTTGTCCAATCCCTTAATAATCTTATATGTTTCAATCAGATCCCCTCTCAATCTCCTTAATTCCAGCGTGTACAAGCCCAGTCTCTCTAACCTCTCTGCGTAAGACAGTCCAGACATCCCAGGAATTAACCTCGTGAATCTACGCTGCACTTCCTCTACAGCCAGGATGTCCTTCCTTAACCCTGGAGACCAAAACTGTACACAATACTCCAGGTGTGGTCTCACCAGGGCCCTGTACAAATGCAAAAGGATTTCCTTGCTCTTGTACTCAATTCCCTTTGTAATAAAGGCCAACATTCCATTAGCCTTCTTCACTGCCTGCTGCACTTGCTCATTCACCTTCAGTGACTGATGAACAAGGACTCCTAGATCTCTTTGTATTTCTCCCTTACCTAACTCTACACTGTTCAGATAATAATCTGTCTTCCTGTTCTTACTCCCAAAGTGGATAACCTCACACTTATTCACATTAAACGTCATCTGCCAAGTATCTGCCCACTCACCCAGCCTATCCAAGTCACCCTGAATTCTCCTAACATCCTCATCACATGTCACACTGCCACCCAGCTTAGTATCATCAGCAAATTTGCTGATGTTATTTTCAATGCCTTCATCCAAATCGTTGACGTAAATTGTAAACAGCTGTGGTCCCAATACCGAGTCCTGTGGCACCCCACTAGTCACTACTTGCCATTCCGAGAAACACCCATTCACCGCTACCCTTTGCTTTCTATCTGCCAACCAGTTTTCTATCCATGTCAATGTCTTCCCCCCATTGCCCTGAGCTTTGATTTTACCCACCAATCTCGTACGTGGGACCTTATCAAATAGTGCAAGCTGAATCATCTGCAGCTCAGTAAGACAAAGGAGATGGTGAAGGATTTTGAGAAGACTAAGCCTGCACAGTTCCCTGGTACTGTTGATGGTGAGAATGTGGATGTGGTGAGGATCTGAGGGTGCACCTGGATGACAGTGGAGCACCAACACAGAGTCTGTGTACAAGAAGGGCCAGAGTCGCCTCTACTTCCTGAGGAGACTGAGATCCTTTGGAGTGTGCAGGCCTCTCCTTCACGTGTCCTACCAGTCTGCTGTCACCAGTACAATCTTCTGTGCAGTGGTGTGCTGGGGCAATGGCATCAACACGGGTGATGCCAAAAGGCTCAATAAACTGATTAGAAAGGCTGGCTCTGATATAGGAGTCAAACTGGACACACTGGAGGCTGGGGTAAAACAAAGGACCCTACGGAAAATCCTGGCAATTCTGGACAATGTCTTTCACGCTCTGCATGCCACCTTGGCTGAACAGAGGAGCACTTTCAGTAACAGACTACTACAACTACACTGCTCCAAAGAGCTCTATATGAGGTAATTCTTACCCTTGGCCATTAGGCTCCATAATGAGTCAACCTATAGCCGGGGAAGTGATGACCCCCTCCTGTTAGACTGTTATTAACCTCTTTTTAAGCTCTGTTGAGCTCTGTTTACCACACCCTGCTATTGTGAACACCATGTGCAATACTGTGCAGTACTACCATCTCTTCTTATCTGGACGGTGTGAATGTGCACCCATTACTATTAATATTACAGCAATTCTTGCACTACCATCTTATCAATATGAACTTGGAAATCTTCTAAATCTTGCAATCTTTGACTTGAAAATCGTGTACATCTTATTTTAAGGTAATTTATCTTTTTATTTTTTCTTACTTCTCTTCTAATATTTGTATATCTGTGCAATTTTAATACTACTGTGACACTGTAATTTCCTTTGGGATCAATAAAGTATCTATCTATCTAATTGACAAGATGTTTTCCATAATCTGTCGAATTTTGGAAGATTACAGCCAATGCATCCACTATATTCAGCTTGGATTGGCAACAGCACAGATGCACAAGGCTGAGTGCTCAGCCTCCTGCTCAGGACATAAATGTCCTTTGATAATATATTTACTTTGAACTTTATATCAATGTTTGCTTTCTTTTGTAACCTGGGATGCAAATTTTCAAGCTCTGTGAATTTGTTCAGTTTTAGTGACATTAATTTATACTGAAATATGATTTTACTAATACTATGTTACTTTACTTCTTTCTTTTCTTTAGACTCTTTGTTTCCTAGAATTGTTGGGAAGTTATTTGTTCTATTTTCTTTCAAGTCAGAACTGAAATATTTATTGCCTGCTTCTCTGCTCTTTTCTTGATCCCTATTTTAATGTTTCCTCTTTTTAAGTGTGAGGATACCATATTGTTCATACTTGTGGAAGCTTTTGTAGTTCACTTTATGTTCCTTGAAGTTTACTCTCATGCTCCTGGAATCAAATTGTTGATCGTTATTTTGACCGAGGTACGACTGCGCAAGCGCGTAGACGTCAGCCAGTTAGAACAGCGAGAAGATTTTTAAAGGAGTCGGCTTTATAGAATGGGCATCAGAAAAGCAGGCAACAATGTAGAGGTAGGCAGAGTAGGAGGGCTTTGGTTCAATGGGTTGAGGCAAGGTAGGTTGGCTGTGTAGAATACAGATAGGAAGTATGCGTGTGAGGCCGGTGTTCTGTGCTCGATATCAGATGCGGGAAGTCTGGGAGACTCCCAGCCTCCTGGACGGCCATATCTGCACCAGGTGTGTCGAACTGCAGCTCCTTAGGGACTGTGTTAGGGAACTGGAGATGCAGCTCAATGACCTTCGTCTGGTCAGCGAAAGTGAGGAGGAGATAGAGAGGACCTATGGGCAAGTAGTCACACCAGGGCCTCGGGAGACAGATAAGTGGGTAACAGTCAGGAGAGGGAAGGGCAAGAGTCAGATACTAGAGAGTACCCCTGTGGCTGTCCCCCTTGACAATAAGTACTCCTGTTTGAGTACTGTTGGGGGGGACAGCCTCCCTGGGGGAAGCCACAGTGGCCGTGCCTCTGGCACAGAGTCTGGCCCTGTGGCTCAGAAGGGTAGGGAAAGGAAGAGGAAGGCAGTAGTGATAGGGGACTCTGTAGTTAGGGTGTCAGACAGGCGATTCTGTGGATGCAGGAAAGAAGCACAGATGGTAGTTTGCCTCCCAGTTGCCAGGGTCCGGGATGTTTCTGATCGCATCCACGATATCCTGAAGCGGGAAGGAGAACAGTCAGAGGTCGTGGTACATATTGGTACCAACGACATAGGTAGGAAAGGGAGGAGGTCCTGAAAACAGACTACAGGGAGTTAGGAAGGAAGTTGAGAAGCAGGACCTCAAAGGTAGTTATCTCGGGATTACTGCCTGTGCCACATGACAGTGAGAATAGGAATAGTGAGGTGGAGGATAAATGCATGGCTGAGGGATTGGACCAGGGGGCATGGATTCAGATTTCTGGATCATTGGGACCCCTTTTGGGGCAGGTGTGACCTGTACAAAAAGGACAGGTTGCACTTAAATGCGAGGGAGACCAATCCCCTGGCAGGGAGGTTTGCTACAGCTATTGAGGAGAGTGTAAACTTGAATTGCTGGGGGGTGGGAACCAAACTGAAGAGATGGAGGAAGAGGCGGTTGGCTCACAAATCGAGAAAGCTTGTAGACAGTGTGAGAGGGAGGATAGGCAGGTGATAGAGAAGGGACATGCTCAGACCAATGGTTTGAGATGTGTCTATTTTAATGAAAGGAGTATTATGAACAATGAAAATGAGCTTAGTGTGTGGATCAGTACCTGGAGCAATGATGTTGTGGCCATTACATAGACTTGGATGGCCCAGGGGCAGGAATGGTTACTTAGAGTGCCAGGTTTTAGGGTGCTTCAGAAAGGACAGGGAGGGAGGCAAAAGAGGTGGGGGTGTGCAACTGCTGATCAGAAAAGGAGGAAGTCATGGAGGGATTGTCTACTGAGTCTCTGTGGGTGGAAGTTAGAAACAGGAAGTGGTCAATAACTCTACTGGGTGTTTTTTATAGACCACCCAATAGTAACAGGGACATTGAGGAGCAGATAGGGATACAGATTCTGGAAAGGTGTAATAATAACAGGGTTGTCATGGTGGGAGATTTTAATTTCCCAAATATTGATTGGCATAATATGATTAGGAATAGTCAGTATGGCTTTGTGAAAGACAGGTCATACCTTATGAGCCTGATTGAATTTTTTGAGCATGTGACTAAACACATTGATGAAGGAAGAGCAGTAGATGTAGTGTATATGGATTTCAGCAAGGCATTTGATAAGGTGCCCCATGCAAGACTTATTGAGAAAGTAAGGAGACATGGGATCCAATGGGACCATGCTTTGTGAATCTAGAATTGGCTTGCCCACAGAAGGCAAAGGGTGGTTATCGACAGGTCATATTCTGCATGGAGGTCAGTCACCAGTGGTGTGCCTCAGGGATCTGTTCTGGGACCTCTACTCTTTGTGATTTTTATGAATGACCTGGATGAGGAAGTGGAGGGATGGGCTAGTAAATTTGCTGATGACACAAAGATTCGGGGTGTTTGGACAGTGTGGAGGGCTGTCAGAGGTTACAGCGGGACATTAATAGGATGCAAAACTGGGCTGTTAAGTGGCAGATGGAGTTCAAACCAGATAAGTGTGAGATGGTTCATTTTGGTAGATCAAATATGATGGCAGAATATAGTATTAATAGTAAGACTCTTGGCAGTGTGGAGGATCAGAGGGATCTTGGGGTCCGAGTCCATAGGATACTCAAAGCTGCTGTGCAGGTTGACTCTGTGGTTAAGAAGGCATACAGAGCATTGGCCTTCATCAATCGTGGGATCGAGTTTAGGAGCTGAGAGGTAATGTTGCAGCTATATAGGACCCTGATCAAACCCCACCTGAAGTACTGTGCTCAGTTCTGGTCACCTCACTACAGGAAGGATGTGGAAACCATAGGAAGGGTGCAGAGGAGATTTACAAGGAGGTTGCCTGGATTGGGGAGCATGTCTTATGAGAATAGGTTGAGTGAACTTGGCCTTTTCTTCTTGGAGCGACGGAGGATGAGAGATGACCTGATAGAGGTGTATAAGATGATGAGAGGCATTGATCGTGTGGATAATCAGAGGCTTTTTCCCAGGGCTGAAATGGCTAGCACGAGAGGACACATAGGTTTAAGGTGCTGGGGAGTAGGTGCAGAGGCAATGTCAGGGGTAAGTTTTTTTACGCAGAGAGTGGTGAGTGCGTGGAATGGGCTGCCGGCAGCAGTAGTAGAGGCAGAAACAATAGTGTCTTTTCAGAGACTCCTGGATAGGTACATGGAGCTTAGAAAAATAGAGGGCTATGGATAACCCTAGGTAATTTCTATAGTAAGGATATGTTTGGTACAGCTTTGTGGGCCGAAGGGCCTGTATTGTGCTGTAGGGTTTCTATGTTTCTATTTTGCTGAACTCTAAACTGCTTACAGTCCTCAGGTCTGCTTCCTCTATTTGCAACTTTTTATGCCTGCTTATTAGAGCTAATACAAGACCTTAATTTCCTCTGTGTGTCATGGCTGGGTCACCTTTTCTTCTGTATTTTTGCTCCCAAAAGGAAAGCAGTGTGCTTTGCTCCTGCTCTACTCACTTTACACTTGTGACTGTGAGGCTAAATACAGCTCCAATGCCATATTTAAGTTTGCTGGTGACACCGCTGTTGTGAACTGAATCAAAGGTGGTGATGAATTAGCATACAGTAGGGAGAGTGAAAATCTGGTTGAATGATGCCACAACAACCTCTCACACAATGTCAGCAAGATTAATGAACTGATTTCAGGAGAGGGAAGCCAGTGGTCCATGAGCCAGTCCTCACTGGAGGATCAAAGATGCACAGGATCAGCATTTTTAAATTTCTAGGTGCTTTGTTCAGGCTCTTGAATCAAAGGAGATAACTTCACTTGCTCCATCATTGAAATGTTCCCATAACTTATGGACTCACTTACAAGGACTCTTCATCACATGTTCTCAATATTTATTACTATTTATTTATATTAGCATTTTCACAGTTTGTTGTTTTCTGTACTCTGGTTGAATGTCCTAGTTGGGCGTCTTTCATTGATTCTGTTATAGTTAATATTCTATAGATTTGCTGAGTATGCCCACAGGAAAATTAATCTCAAGGTTGTGTATGGTGACATATTTGTACTTTGATAATAAAATTTACTTTGAACTTTGAATTAGGTTTATTATCACTGGCATATGTCATGAAATTTATTGTTGCAGTTTTGGCATTCACTGCACAACTGTTAACCACTGTCAGTCCACTGCCGAGCTTTTAAATGAAGCTCCCATTCCACAGATGGCTTTTTGTAAGGTTAGCCCAACTGGAGTGCTTAAAACCTTTAGGCTTGCTCCTCATTGATAAGGCAGCTAAAGATTGGCCAGTCAAAACCTCCAATTGAGGGGATAAATAAAAGCTGGATAAATAAATTCTGTACATCCACAGTACAGAAACAGACAACTGAACTATTCCATCCTTCTGCGCATCAATGCCCAAAGTCAAAGGGAATTTACTGTCAAAGTGCAAATATGTCACTATCTACTACCTTGAGACTCATTTTCTTGAGGTATTTACAGGAAAATAAATAAATACAATAGAATTTATGAACTATACATAAACAAAGACTGACAAACAACCAATGTACAAAAGAAGACAAATCGTGCAAAAAAAAGATGATAATATTGAGACCACGAGTAGTAGAGTCATTAAAAGTGAGTCTGTAAAGTCAATTCAGTGTTGAGGTGAGTGAAGTTACACCAGTTCAGGACCCTGATGGATGTATGGTGCTAAACGCTCCTGAACCTGGTGGTGTTGGACCTAAGGCTCCTGTATCTCCTGTCCGATTTTAGTAGCAAGAAGAGAGCATGTGCTGGATGGTGGGGGCCCTTGATAATAGATACTGCTTTCTTGTGGCAGCACTCCTTGTAAGTATGCTCAGTGATGAGGAGTGCTTTTCCTGTGATGAACTGGCAACAATGAATACCCAGGCAAAGAGAACAGCAGTTGCCGGAATCTGGAGCACCACAAAAGTTAATGCAGGAACTCAACATTGAGTGTGTTGCTGCATGAAATGCCTTTCTGTTACTTTATACTTGTGCTCATATCCAGCTTCCTCTAATATGATCAGTGCAATCTACTTCAATCTGTTACTTGTGTAGTGGTATGCCCTATGTACATAGATCCAAACTTAAACATGTGCTACATTTGCATGAAGATTATGTTTCATAAAAAGACATGGTAGCACAGTATGTAAAGAGTCTGTACATTTTCCCGGTTTGGGTTTCCTCCAAGTGTTCCGGATGGGTTAGGGCTAGTAAACTGTGGATGTGTTACATTGGTGCTGGAAGTGTTGTGAGCTGCCCAGAGCTGATTGATTTGACACAAACAATACATTTCACCGTATGTGTCAATGTACATGTGACAAATAAAGCTAAACTTTAATCTTTATAGAAGATTCATTGGGGTTGGAAGGAATGGGAGAATAGGCAAGATCAAATAGTAGTGGTGAGCACTTGCAGAGACTATCATCTCAGTATAAAGGATATTTTTGTACAGTTGTTGACCAGCAACACAATTGCTACAATTCCCAAAAGAAAAATACCTACAGAAATGCACATCCCTGTCAGGCATTATTGCAAGAGCAGCAAACAGATTCACATCAAACATTCCTAACAAGAAGAGTTTGAATACAGTGCAAACGAATAATATTGTGGATGCTGGAAATCTGAATGTCCCACCATACAAACTTAAATCAATAAACCATCTTGAAGACTGAGATATAGGAGCATAAATAAACTCTAGGATCATTTGCAGACATTTTATGTTGGTCAAAGGCAGCTGGAAATCCAGGATAAAACTTGGGTTGCTATGGAGAAAGCCAAAAGGAGTGTTACCACTGTAGAGATAACATACCATTAAATTGACACAGCAACATACACGATGATGTAACCCATTAAACTCTGAACCAACCAGGAGCAACCATGAGCAACCATGAACGAGAACAATTCTGTAGGAAGCAATTGTTGAAATAAGAATATCACAAACAAATACAAACACTGTAATTAATATCAAGCTTTTCTTACTACCATTAGCTAGAAGAGAGTGGTCCTAGTCCAGGAGAATAAAAGTCAAAAGATGTAGACTTTGAGTGATTATTAGTTTGGGTGACTGATTGGTGAAAAAAACTCTAGCAAAGATTGTTAAATACATAAATCATTTGTGTGGGAGAAACTGTCGAGACAGGTGTTATAGAGGGAAGGAGGGGGTTGTATTCCCAGAAAACCATCTCCATGTCACGATTTTCTGTAATTCAAAGTAACATCATTTGCGCACATAACAAGAAAAGTGAACTAAAATTAAAATAAAACTTGACATAAATTCCATGAGAGTGAATTTGTATTCTGTATCTCAGCTACTTTAGTAGCAATTGATCGGGTGGTTAAGAATGTGCATTGTATGTTCATCAGTCGGGGAGGGGGGGGATGAGTTTGAGAACCTTGAGGTGATATTGCAGCTCTATAAAACTCTGGTTAGACCATACTTGGAATATTGTGTTCAGTTCTAGTTGCCTCATTATGGGAAGGATGTGGAAGCTTTAGAGAGGGTTCAGAGGAGATTTGCCAGGATGCTGCCTGGATTAGAGAGCATGTTTTAAGAGGATAGGTTGAGCGAGCTAGGACTTTTCTCTTTGGAGTGAAGAAGGATGGGAGGTGACTTGATAGAAGTGTACAAAATGATAAGAGGCATAAATCGAGTGGACAGCCAGAGACATTTTCCAAACATAGGAGTGGCTAATATGAGGGGGCATAATTTTAAGGTGATTTAAGGAAAGTATAGAAAGGATATCAGAGGCAGCTTTTTTTACACAGAGCGTAGCAAGTGCATGAAATACCTTGGCAGGGGTGATAGTAGAGGAAGATACATTAGGGAGGGTGAAGAAATTCTTAGATAGGAACATTGATGATAGAAAAATGGAGATCCAAGAGGAACACAATCTTGTCATTGGGTTTGGAAGCTGCGTGCCTCAATGGCCCAGAGAGCAATGTTGCCTGACTGGAGTCAGGGCTTTATGCTTTGACTCTTGGTAGGGTCACCCATGCCAAACAAGTCAAAGGGTAGGAGACAGTCTAAAAATGGTCCACCGGTCCTCCAGGTTCGGGGGTTCAGCTCAGGGCTAAGAACTCTGACTAGTAAAACAAAATTGTTACGGAAGCAGCAACGGAGAATCTTTCTACACATGAAGATGGAGGACCTTCATAGCGGCCCTAAATGCCAGTAGCGTAATGGGCAGTAAATGTGGAATGGAAGGGTTAGATTGATCCTAGAATAGGTTAAATGATTGGCATGACAGCGTGGGCCAAATGGCCTGTACTGTGTTGTAATATTCTACTTTCCAAATTTCTCTTAAATGTTTGAAATCGAACCCGCATCCATCACTCCTGCAGGCAGCTTGTTCCACACTCTCACCACCTTCTGAGGTAAGAAATCCCCCTTTATTTCATTTTTGACCCTTAACCGATGACCTTTAGTTCTCGTCTCACACAACCTGAGGGCAAAATGCATGCTTGCATTTATAATATCTGGACCCCACAAATCTCCTCTCAATCTCAGATGCTAGTGTTAGCAACGTCACTCATAACCTCATGGAGGAAACTTGCTCTAGTGTTACAGAGAAGGAAAGAAAGGATTCTTACTGTCTTCTTTTGTCTGTGCGTAGATCACCAGGCTGCGCACGCCATCCCCTGCCTGAGTGAAGGCCAGCACCTGGACACTGTAATTGGTGAACTTCTCCAAGCCTCTCAGCTCCACTTGTGAGTCCATCGTGGTGATGTTCTGCATCTCTCCCCAGTCTGCACCAACACAAGATGGGGAAAAGTCACTCAGGACATGTATCAGTGCAACAAACACCTGCTACAGGCATTTTGCTTGTATTACTCCCATCAGAGAAGAGGCTACACCAGGACCTCCAGACTCAAAAGCAGTTACTTTCCCCAAGTCACCAGGCTGATCAACACCTCTACCCATTTTTATTTTACAAAACTATTCACTAAAAAAATACACAAATACAATCTTCAGGGATTTACAAGACTGCTAACAATTTCAAATTAAAATATGGTTACTGCTATCTATAAAATGCCCTGTGGTGGGGAAGCATACTGTTCCGATAATACTCAATGGCCCCTCTCCAAAGATACCCTAGCAGGGACATAAGGCTGGAAGAGGGGCAAGCAGTCAGCTCGGGCAGATCCCTCAACTGCCCGCTGCCTGGATCTATGAATGGCCATTTTGGCCAGGTCCAGGAGTAAGTCATACCTCCACCCATTTATCTACCCCACCACCCCACACTGTCACTTTATGTACAGACAATCAATCTATATATATATGTGTGTATATATATATAAGCTAATCTTATGTATATTTGGTCACACTCAACAGTTATTTGTACATTGTGTTTTATAAGATTGCTTTTATATTTATAATTACTGTGTTCTTTATGTTTATTGTGTTTTTTTTTATGCTGCTTCAGACCAGAGTAACAATAACTTCCTTCTCCTTTATACTTGTGTACTGAAGAATGACAATAAACTATTTTGAAACTTAAATTGGGAAGTAAGGTGATATTTGAGTTGAGGCCAGGGGAATCAAAGACCCATCCATCTGCAGGTTGTTATTCTATGTAAGATTTCATTTCAAAAATAAAATGTATTCATAATAATAAATCTAGGAACTGGAATACCATATGTACATGCCTTTCCTTACATTTGTAGTGTCATCCACTCAAAACGTTCTATTTACTAAACACGTGTCATACATCAGCAACACACATAAAATACTGGAGGAACTCAGCAGGCCAAGCAGCATCTATGGAAGAGAATAAACAGTTGACGTTTTGGGCCAAGACCCTTCTTCAGACTGTTCACAAGTTGTTTGTTTATTCATTTTCATAGATGCTGCCTGACTTGGTGAGTTCCTCCAGCATTTTGCATGTGTTTTGCTCAAGATATCCAGCAACTCGAGTTTAGTGTCATTCACAAAACACCAATCAAGTGCTTGCAGGGCAGTTAGACAGGAGCCAGCTCCTCAGAGTTCAGTGGCAGCAGAACCTTCAAGAGCAGTCTTTTCATTGACTGCACTGAGCTTCAGTGGAACCCTCACCATCCACTCCCATAGCCTGCACTGTGCCAGTCAGCAGCATTCACTTATGGGCATCTCATTGCAATGGAAGACTAATTCGTTTCGGGCAGACTAAAGTGTGCTTTTCACCAAATTGATGATCTTCTAGCAGCAGTTCATGTTTTCGGGGTCCTGATTGGAATAATGTTGCCAAGGTACAGTAAAGATCTCCAACATGCCAAGAGTTATGGGGTAAAGAGGTGGTAAGCAAGGCCTGACGCATGTTGAAGGATTAAAGTAGAGGTTCCCAACCATTTCTTATGCCATGGACCAATACTATTCAGCAAGGGGTCTGTGGACCACAGGTTGGGATTAATATCTAAATGTACTTTGTATGATCCGGCACTACTTGTCTCCAGCTCTGGATTCCTCAATTTTGTATGCACAAGCATGAAAGAAAATAGATATATAGGCATTTTAAATGTTTAGCTGAAGATTAGGACCCAGAAACTAACCTCCATCTTGGTGCACGGACCAGTAAATGACACGGAAACCCTTCAATACTCCATTCAAAGTACTACGTGGAGGTGGTGACCAAACAATAGTGACGACATCCGATGAGATGGACACAGCTTTCACGTTGTCTGGAGGTTGGCTGGGAACTGAGAGAGAGAGCAAAATGACAAATGAAAATTCAAAGCAAACCTTGTCAGTGTTACAAACCAAACTAATCGTCATTAAACAAAGAAGAACTCTGCTCCTGCTTTAACTTCTATACATCAGCTGTGGCAAAAACTTTGAACCATCTCAATAGATTTCTTTCTAAAATGAAATCAATGTAATCTAACCATCACCAAACAATAAGGAATTCATGACAATCACCCAAATGAACAACATCCCTTTATCAGGGGTCATGAAGTGCATGAAGTTACCATTACTACAGAGAAGAGTCTTCAGAAAATGAAGGGTCTGAAAGTAGACAAGTCACCTGGGCCAGAAGGTGTACAGCCCAGGGTTCTGAAAGAGGTGGCTGAAGAGATTGGGGAGGCATTAGTAATGATCTTCCAAGAATCACTAGATTCTGGAATGGTTCTGGAAGACTGGAAATTTGGAAATGTCACTCCACTCTTCAAGAAGGAGAGAGGCAGAAGAAAGGAAACTATAGGCGAGTTATTCTGACCTCAGTGTTGGGAAGAAGTTGGAGTCAATGATTAAGGACGAGGTCTCCGGGTACTTGGAGGCACATGATAAAATAGACCATAGTCAACATGGTTTCCTCAAGGGATAATCTTGCCTGACAAATCTGTTGGAATTCTTTGAAGAAATAACCAACAGGGTAGACAAAAGAGAATCTGTTGATGTAGTGTACTTGGATTTTCAGAAGGTCTTTGACAAGGTGCCACACATGAGGCTGCTTAACAAGCTACAAGCCCATGGCATTACAGGGAAGATTCTGGCATGGATAAAGCAGTGGCTGATTGGCAGGAGTGGGAATAAAAGAAGCCTCTTCTGACGGGCTGCCGGTGACTAGTGGTGTTCTGTATCAGGACTGATTCTTTTTATGTTTTATTTCAATGATTTGGATGATGGAATTGATGGCTTTGCTGTGTTACGAATGTGCCACAGCTCTGAGGGGCCGAAGGGTGCGGGGTAGCCCCCTCCTTTGTGAGAATCGCAAGATCACTATTAAGTCAGTTCAGGGGACACAGGAAATGAGAGAAAGACATGCAGAATCCACAAAAGGGTTGGAATGTGTCCTGGCCTCCAAAAGGCGGACCCATTGATACCGGCTATTGTCTCTTGGAGACGGACTTGTGTATTGCATCCTGTACGAGGCATCGAAGCCCCCCCCAGGCAATGAACCGAGGGGGAGGTTGGTGGAGGGATTGCATCATCCCAACCTGATCGACATCTGCGACCCTGTGAGTCAGGATAAAAAGAGGGTCTGGGGGAACAGCCCCTCAGACGCACCAGAAGAAACGCTAGCGATCCCGTAATAGCGAAAGCCGGTGGAAGGCCACGTGCGTCCGCTTCTATTTGCCCCGGAATCGGTGGCCTTTGCCATGGAAAAACGGTTTTTAGCTAACAACGGGGAACTCAACTCCCAACGACTCTCGAAGGATTGACATCATAAAAGGAATGGGCAAGTTTTAACCCATCTTTCTCTCCAACCAAAGGCTGCAGCCTACAGCTTGACTGAACTAAAGTGACTTTTATATTTCCATCGGACAATACATTATCCCCTAGACAACGATAGAGCTATTTCTTATTGATTATTATTATACCCGCGCTTTTAGATTTAGTATTGACGACGTATATTACCTGTGTGTTTGCATTGATATTATTTTTGTGTATTTCTATCAATAAATACTGTTAAAAAATAGTACCATCAGACTTCAACGGACCTCTCTATCTTTGCTGGTAAGTGACCCAGTTACGGGGTATGTAACAGCTGCAAGCAGATTATATGAAGATAGGTGGAGGGTCAGGTAGTTTTCAGGAAGTAGAGAGGCTGCAGAAGGACTTAGACAGATTATGAAGAAGAATGGGCAAAGAAACAGCAGATGGAATATTGTGTCAAGCACTTTGGTAGAAGAAATGAAAGGGTTGACTATTTTCAAAATGGAGAGAAAATTTAAAAAAAAACTGAGGCTGATATATTTTCTCTCTCAACCCCATTCTCCTGTCTTAACCCCAAAATCTATGACATCCTGACTAATCAAGAACCTATCAACCTCTGCTTTAAATATACCCAATGACTTGGCCTCCACAGCAGATCATAACAATGAATTCCACAGATTGACCTGCTTCTGACTAAAGGCATTCCTCCTTAACTTTGTTCTAAAGGGACATCCTTATATTCTGAGTTTCTGCCCTGTGGTTCTAGACTCTACAACTAAAGGAAACATCCTCTGTATGTCCACTCTGTCTAGGCCTTTTAATATTTGGTAGGTTTCAATGAGATCCCCCTCATTCTTCTAAATCCCAGTGGGTACAGGCCACGAGCCATCAAATTCTCCTCATGTATTAACCCTTTCATTCACAGGATCATTCTTGCTAACCTCCTCTGGACCCTGGGTCATACAGGAGCTGATACGGTAATCTGAGGACAACAGAAATGAGGGTGGTGGGTCAATCATTAATATTTAAGAGCTTGCTTGGAAGAAGCTCCTTTGGTGTGCAAGGCGATACCTATTATAGCTTCCTGCGTGCTATATAACTCTGTGCAACAGAAGTCAAACATTCTGAATGTTAAAAGGCCTGAACAAATTAGATATGGCAAAGTTATTTTCCATAGTAGGGGATTTTAGGACAAGAGGGCACGACTTCAGGATTGAAGGACATCCTTTTAGAAGTGGAGAAATTACTTTAGTCAGAGGGTGGTAAATCTGTGGAATTTGTTGCCATGAGCAGCTGTGGAGACCAAGTCATTGGGTGTATTTAAGGCAGAGATAGATAGGTTCTTGATTAGTCAGGGCATCAAAGGGTATGGGGAGAAGGCAGGGGAGTGGGGATGACTGGAAGAATTGGATCAGCCCAGGATTGAATGGTGGAACAGACTCGATGGGCCAAATGGCCTACTTCTGCTCCTATATCTTATGGTCTAATGAAATTATGTCGTGCTGATGTGAATCTGGATGTCCAGCAGTTTATGTGTGTGTATGTGCATGTGGGAGTGTGTGTGTGCATTCGCGTGAATGTGCATGTGTGTATGTATGTGTGTGGATGCATGGGTGTGCATGTGCCCGTGTGTTTGTGTTCTTGTGTAGATGGTGCGTCTGTAGGCAGTTATGCCTGTGGTGTGTGTGGATGTGTACGTTGTGTGCGTTAATGTGCAAGTGTGTGCACATGTATTTGTGTGATTGCATGTGTGTGTATGTGTTGTGCATGCATATTGTATGCATGTCTGCCCAATGTGCAAACACGTATGTGTGTTGGTGCATGGGTGTGCATGTACAGTTGCATGTGTGGTTGTGTGAGAGTAGCGCATGTTTGTGCATTTGTGTGGTACCCAGAGACCTGGAACAAACAGTTGGGAAGTTTGAAGGATCCAGACGAACACTTGAATTGCCAGGGCACAGAATGTGGTAAAGGGTAAATGGGATCATTATAAATACGGCTAGACTAAGCACCATAGGCTGAAGGGCCTATACAAACGTACAACTGTGTACTCTACAAACTGCATGACTAGTGCACCAGAAAATGCGACAGATGTTTGCCAAAATTCAATTAGGTAAAGTCAGAAAACTTCCCACTGCTCCACAGAATTTCCTGACTGGGAGTCTGATGAACACATCTGGAGTTTGATACATAGAGTTTAGAAAAATAGACGGCTATGGATAACCTGAGGTAATTTCAAAAGTAAGTACATGTTCGGCACAGCATTGTAGGCCGAAGGGCCTGTATTGTGTTGTAGGTTTTCTATGTTCTATGTCTCATCACATTTTCAGAAAACTCCTATTTATCTATCTTCTGCAAATGGTCATTTTCTGCTCAGAATCACAGCATACGTGCATCTTTATATCCTCAATTTCATCCTGTTGGAGGGATTGAAGAACTGTCCAGTTGCACGCCATCAACTTAAAAGACAGATGGTCACCAATATCGACACAGATGGTTTAATACAGGTTATCAACAGGTTTACATGCATGGTTGAATCAATTAATAACATTTGCCTGGCTGCAGGATACAGAGCTGAACCAGTTTGAATTGTTCGTCTCATTAAGGGCATCCTGATACAAAGCTCTCACAGCTTGGCTTTGTCCGGCATATAGTTAAAAGATGAGACAGACTTCTAAGGAGGTCTCCGTTTAACAGCTCTAATGATAAAGTGTACAACCTTTTCCTGTTTCTTCTGAAACCAAAGAGAGACCGTAAGACAATAAGACATAGGAGCAGCAGTAGGCTATTTGACCCATTGAGTCTGCTCCATCATTCTATCATGACTAATTTATCATCCTCCTCAACCCCATTCTCCTGCCCTCTTCCCATTGATACCCTGACCAATCAAGAACCTGTCAAACTCTACTTTAAATATACTCAATGACTTGGCCTCCACAACCATCTGTGGCAATGAATTCCACAGATTCACCACCCTTCGGCTAAAGTACAGTATTGTGCAAAAGCTTTAGGCACCCTAGATTTCTGATATAAATTTTGTTTTAGATGTTCATTTTTTGTCTTCTCTATTAGTGTGTCAGTAGATAAGAGCAAATTTTAGATTTACAAACATAAATTGTCCCAAAAATTAAACGGTACAGACAAATATTTGTATTTCATTAAAGAAAGTAACATATTAATAGACCATTTATTAGATAAAAACTTGATGGCTTTGTAGATATATAACCCAGTTCATGATTAAACAGAGATAACAAGCAGGAGGTTAATGGTCAATAATATAATGAGTTGAATGAACTAAACAGAAATGGGTGGAGAAGGAATCAAACTGTGAAAAGGACAACCAAACGAAAAAGGTGAGGGTGTGACTGTTTAACCTTCAAATCATCAACTCTTTCACCATGGCAAAAGTGAGCATAGCAACAAGACACAAGATGGTCACCGTGGATTAGCAAGGTCTCTCCTAAGCAGAAATTTCATGGCAGACAGGAGTTTTGTTTCAAGATCAAAGAGAAAATCTGCAGATACTAGAAATCCAAATAACACACACAAAATGCTAGAGGAACTCAGCAGGCCAGGCAGCATCTACGGTAAAGAGTACAATTGACGTTTCAGACTGAGACCCTTCATTGGGACTGGAGAAAAAAAGATGAGGGGTCAGAGCTAGAAGGTGGGTGAGGAGAGGAAGAAACACAAGGTGATAGGTGAAATTGGGAGAGGGGAGGGGTGAAGTAATGATCTGGGAAGTTGATTGGTGAAAAAGATAAAGGGCAGGAGAAGAGGGATTCTAATAGGAGAGGACAGAAGGCCATGCAAGAAAGAAAAAGGGGAAGAGCACCAGAGGAAGGTGATAAACAGGCAAGGAGATAAAGTGAGAGAGAGAAAAAGGGAATGGGGAATAGAGAAGGGGGGATTACTGGAAGTTCGAGAGATTGATGTTCATGCCATCAGGTTGGAGGCAACCCAGACGGAATATAAGGTGTTTTTCCTCCAACCTGAGTGTGGTCTCATTGTGACAATAGAGGAGGCCATGGATGAACTTGTTGGAATGGGAATGGGAAGTGGAATTAAAATGGGCGGCCATTGCGAGATCCTGCTTTTTTTTGCAGATGGAGCGTAGGTGCTCGGTAAAGCAGTCGTTCAATCTATGTCCGGTAGAAAGATGTAACAGTTACTTATAAAAATGCCATCCTTCTCTCAATTCCTCCATCTCTGCTGTATCTGCTCTCAGGATGAAGCTTTCCATTCTAGACCGAAGGAGATGTCCTCCTTCTTCAAAGAAAGGGGCTTCCCCTCCTCCACCATCAACGCTGCCCTCAATCGCACCTCTTCCATTTCACGCACATCTGCCCTCACCCTATCCTCCTGCCACCCCACCAGAGATCGGGTTCCTCTCATCCTCACCTACCACTCTACCAGCCTCCGTGTCCAGCACATAATTTTCCGTAACGTCCGCCATCTCCAACAGGAGCTCACCACCAAGCACATCTCCCCCCCACCCCACTTTCTGTTTTCTGCAGGGATCTCTCCCTACGTGACTCCCTTGTCCATTCACCACCCCTACTGATCTCCCTCCTGGCAAGCGGAACAAGTGCTACACCTGCCCTTACACCTCCTCCCTCACTACTATTCATGGCTCTAAACAGTCCTTCCAGGTGAGCTGACACTTCACCTGTAAGTCTGTTGGGGTTGTATACTGTGTCTGGTGTTCCTGGTGTGGTCTCCTGTGACACCTGACAGATTGGGAGACTGCTTCGCTGAGCACCTACGCTCCATCCACTAGAAAAAGTAATTTCACCTCCCATTCCCATCCTGATATGCTAGTCCATGGCCTCCTCTACTGTAATAATGAGGTCATACTCAGGTTGGAGAAGCAACACCTTATGTTCCGTCTGGGTAGCCTCCAACCTGATGGCATAAACATTAATTTCTCGAACTTCCAATAATGGCACCCCCTTCTCTATTCCTCATCTTCTTTCACCAATCGACTTCCCAGCTCTTTACTTCACCCCTCCTCATCTCCCAGTTTCCCCTATCACCTTGTGTTTCTTACCCCCACCCCCACCTTCTGGCTCTGACACCTCATCTTGCTGAAGGGTCTCGGTCCGAAATGTCGACTGCACTCTTGTTCATAGATGCTACCTGGCCTGCTGAGTTCCTCAGCATTTTGTGTGTATTGCTAGGAGTTTCAAGATGTGCTGTCCAAGCTCTCCTGAAGAAGCACAAAGAAACTGGCAAGGTTGAGGACCAGAAAGGCAGTGGTCAGCCACGGAAACGTAGTGCAGCAGATGAGAGATACATCAAACTGACGTCCCTTCTAAATCAGAAGTAGTACAGCACTGCTATCAGCTCTGAACTCACAGAAAACACTGGAACCCAAGTACACCCCTCTAGAGTCCAGAGAAGTCTTGTCAGAGGTAGTTTTCATGGAAGAGTTGCTGCCAAAAAGCCATTCCTCTGAAGTGGAAACAAAGCCAAGAAACTCACATACGTGCAAAAACACAAGGACTGGGGTGCTGAACGATGGCAGCAACGCTCTAGACTGAAGAGTGAAACTGTTTGGCTCAAACAGGAGGCAGTTTGTCTGCAGAAGAGCTGGAGAGCACCACGTGGATGAGTGTCTGCAGCCAACAGTGAAGCACGGAGGAGGTTCCCTGCAGGTTTGGAGCTGCATTTCTGTAAATAGAGTTGGTGATCTGGTCAAAATTAATGGAATCCTCAATGCTGAGAAGTACAATCAGACTCTCATCCATCACACAATACCATCAGGGAGACATCTGATCTGTCCCAACTTCATTCTGCAGCAGGACAATGACCCCAAACACAGGGCCAAGGTCAAAGATCTACCTTCAGCGAAAAGAACAAGGAGTTCTGCAATGAATACACAGAGCCCTGATCTCAACATCACCAGGCTATCTGGGATTACCTGGAGAGACAGAAGCAAGCGAGGCAGCCAGTGTCTGCAGAACTGTGACATGTTCTCCAAGATGCTTGGAACAACCTGCCAGCTGATTTTCTTATTAAACTGTACGACAGTAAACCCAAGAGAATTGAGGCAGTTTCAAAGGCATGGGCGGTCTCATTATACACTGATTCGACTTAGTTTATTTTAAGTGCGCTTTATAGCAATTATTTTGATATCTAGAAACTTAACATTTCATTATTTTTTTACAGTATTTCTTTCGCTTTACAGAATTTTTTTGCGTGTGCCTAAGACTTTTGCATAGAACTGTAATTCCTCCTCATCTCTGTTCTAAATGGACATCACATGCTGAGGCAGTGCCCTCTAATTTGAGACTTCCCCACTACAGGAAACATCCTCTCCACATTCACTCTATACAGGCCTTTCAATATTCAATAGGTTTTAATGAGATTCCTCTCCCCATTCTTCTAAACTCAGGTGACTACAAGCTCAAAGCCATCAAATGCTCCTCAGAGCATTTGATGAGCATCTGGAAACGACCTGGCATATCCGACTGTGTTCAAGGCAGATAAGGACACAAGAAACATAAGCAAGAGTAGGCCATTTAGCTACGATGGACTCTCTTTTGTTCTGGAATTATAGAACATTACAGCACAGAAACAGGCTCTTCGGCCCATCCATTAATCTGCCTAGTCCTACTGATCTGCACCCGGACCATATCCCTCCATACCCCGCTCATCCATGTACCTGTTGAAATTTCTCTTAAATGTTGCAATCGAACCCTGCATCCACCACTTCCACTGGCAGCTCGTTCCACACTCGCACCACCCTCAGCTTCCCCTCAATCCAACGTCTGGATAATCTGAGCAATGTGAACAGCATACCCTGATAAATTCACCATCATTTTGGGGGCCAGCTTGAAAAAGTCACTAAATAACTGCCATCAACAAATCACTCATACTACCAGAGGAAACAACACACTGGACCATTGTTACACCACCATCAAGAATGCCTACTGTGCCATTCCACACCCTCACTTCGGGAAGTCTGATCACCTGGCTGTACTTCTACTCCCTGAGTATAGGCAGAGACTGAAGACTGCAGCACCAGTAGTGAAGACCAAGACAGTTTGGACAAGGGAAGCACAGGAGCGTCTACAGGACTGCTTTGAATCGGTGGACTGGACTGTATTCAGGGATTCATCTTCGAACCTGGATGAGTATGCTGCAGTTGTTACCGACTTCATTAAAACTTGTGTGGATGAGTGTGTGCCTACAAAGACTTACTGTACATTCCCAAACCAAAAGCCATGGATGAACCAGGAGATCTGTGGCATTTAAGTTTGATGTCCCAGGTCTGTACAAGAAAGCCAGGTAGGACTTGCAGAAGGCTATTTCAAGAACGAAGAAACAATTTCAAATGCGGCTGGAGGTGACATCAGATGCACGTCAACTCTGGCAGGGACTGCAAGACATTACTTCCTGCAATAGCATGAAAGGCAGCGATGCTTCACTACCAGATGAGCTCAATGACTTCTATGCCCGCTTTGAAAGGGAGAATGTAACTACAGCTGTGAAGATGTACTCCACCTGGTGACCCTGTGATCTCTGTCTCAGAGGCTGATGTTAGACTGTCTTTAAAGAGAATGAACCCTTGCTAGGTGGAAGGCCTGACAACGTACCTGGTAAGGCTCTGAAAACCTATGCCAACTGGCGGGAGTATTCATCCACGCAGTGCTCTCCAATTCTTCTGCAGACAAACTGCCTCCTGTTTGAGCCAAACATTTCAACCTCTCACAGCTATGGTCAGAAGTTCCCACTTGCTTCAAAAAGGCAGCAATTATACCAGTGTCTGAGAAGAATAATGTGAGCTGCCTTAATGACCATCACCCAGTAGCACTCACATCGACAGTGATGAAATGCTTTGAGAAGTTGGTCATGACTAGACTGAACTCCTGCCTCAGCAAGGTCCTGGACCCATTGCAATTTGCAATTAGTTCAAATACCATCTATAAATTTGCTGACAATACAACCATTGTTGGTTGACGATGAGGGCGCTCAGATGGTGACGAGAGGGCGTACAGGAGTGAGATATGCCAACTAGTGGAGTGGTGCCACAGCAACAACTTGGCACTCAACGTCCGTAAGACGAAAGAGCTGATTGTGGATTTCAAGAAGGGTAAGACAAAGGAACACATACCAATCCTCATAGAGGAATCAAGAGTGGAGAGAGTGAGCAGTTTCAAGTTCCTGGGTGTCAAGATCTCTGAGGATCTAACCTGGTCCCAACATGTCGATGCAGTTTTGAAGAAGGCAAGAGAGCGGCTATACTTCATTAGGGGTTTGAAGAGATTTGTTATGTCGACAAAAACACTCAAAAACTTCTATAGATGTACCATGGAGAGCATTCTGACAGGCTGTATCACTGCCTGGTATGGAGGGGCTACTGCACAGGACCAAAAGAAGCTGCAGAAAGTTGTAAAATTAGTCACCTCCATCTTGGGTACTAGCCTACAAAGTATCCATGATATTTTCAAGGAGCAGTACTTCAGAAAGGCAGCATCCATTATTAAGAAACCCCTCACCCCGAACTTATCTCCTTCTCACTGTTACTATTAGGAAGGAGGTACAGAAGCCTGAATGCACACACTCAGCGATTCAGGAACAGCTTCTTCCCCTCTGCCATCAGATTCCTAAATGGACATTGAACCCTTGGACACTACCTTATTTTTCTAATATATATTATTTCTATTTTTACATTACTTTTAGTCTATTTAATATACATATATACACTACCATAACTGATTTACTTATTTATTTTTTTCTCTTTCTATATTATTATGTATTGCATTGAACTGCTGCTGCTAAGTTTACAAATTTCACGTCACACGCCGGTGATAATAAACCTGATTCTGATTCATGTTCCCTTAAACATTTCACCTTTCACCCAAACTCAATGGAAAAAGCCTGCTTGTATTTACCCTTTCTATGTCCCTCATAATTTTGTATACTTCCATCAGATCTCCCCTCTTTCTCCTACACTCTAGGGAATAAAGTCCCAACCTATTCAAACTCTCCCTTTAACTCAGGTACTCAAGTCTTCAATTCAGTTCAGGCATTCATTAAGTTCAAGGCTGATCCATTACCTCAGAGACATTTTTCTCTAACCTCATATTCACACTACGTTTATTCATTCCAACACTAACTTCATTCTGTTACTGCTTTTCCCTCAAGTACTTATGGTTTTGAAATGATCTGTATGGATGGCTTGCAAAATTCAAATTTTTCATTGCATCTCCATATATGTAGCAACAATAAACCAATGCCAATATTTCTAAATACCTAACATCTAAAAATCTCTTTATGTTTTCGTGACTGAACTGCCCCTTGGGTAGAGAATTTCAATAGTCCACTTCCTTCTGGGTGAAAAGATTTCTTCTCATCTTAACTGCTGAATGGCTGACTCCTTAGGTTCAGATGTTCAGTCATTAAATGAAATTGTCATGCTAACTTTCAACTAGATAGGATGGGAGCAATCGCTTTACAGTGCCTGCAAACACTGCTGTCCATAAGGAACTTTTATGGCTTCCTCCCACATTCCAGTGACCCAGGTTTACTTCCTGCTGCTATCTGTAAGGAGTTTGTGTGTTCCACCCGGTGACCATCTCAGTTCCCTCCAGGTGCTCTGGTTTCCTTCCACATTCCAAAGCCGTATGGTTAGGGTTGGTAAATGGTGGGCATGCTATGTGGGCAGCCTTCAGCACAATTCTCACTGATTTGATTTGACACAAATGATGCATTTCACTGGATGTTTTGCTGTTAACACAAAGCTAATCTTAATCTTTTGGAGTTCCTGATTACACATGCTTCCTAATTTAACGATAGAGCATGGAATACCAACTGACCCAATGAATTTAAGATGGTGAAGCACAGCGATGACTTGCTGGCAGCAAACAAAACCACTAACTACTTTATTAATCACACTTCTGGCAGCCCACCAGCTTGTTTACACATCCCTGCTCTGCTATCATATTTGTACATCAATCGCAGCAGGAGTCAAAACTCTGAACCATCTCGATTGATTTTTTTCTGAAAGAGAAATCAATAACCACATTTGTAGAACAGAACTAAAATAAATCAGGTGCAAGCTCTTTCTATCCCCTTGATAACTGAGAGGGATATATGGGTCAAGGAAAGTGCTGTTCAGTGATCATATTCAGTATATTCTTGTCCCCTTCAACCTCAACAAGTTCTTGACAGCAATCCACAGCCAACCCCTTCCACCTTAAAATCTCAAAATATTTCCTCAATTGCTTCATGAGCCACATCAACAATTTTTCCTCTTGTTAAAATAAAGATGTGTATTCATTCATCACCTTACAGCCTTCTCTGGGTGTCTGAGTCTGTTTTGCATCCAGTGAGACAGTGGCAGTTGTAACATTGAAAACACAGCAGCTAATGTGAGCACAGCAAGGCTCTACAAACATTGATGTGATTGTGACAAGATAAACTGATATTTAGTGACATAGACCGAGGCTGTCACACCATGGAGAACTCCTGTTTCACTGTGAAACGGTGCTTTCAGACCTGCTGCGTCCACGTGGGTGAGCGGGTGAGCAGACGAGACTCTGGCGTAACATTGCAACCCAAGTAGGTGAATGGGAAAGAACTTTGAGAACTGGCAGATACTTGAAGGACATAGAACATACAGTACAGACCCTTTGGCCCATGATGTTGGGTCAACCTTTTAACCTACTCCAAGATCAATCTAACCCTCTTTCTTTCTATCATCCGTGTGTCTATCTAAGAGTTACTTAAATGCCCCTAAGGTATCTGTCTCTACTACCACCCTGGCAGGGAATTCCATGCACTCACCACCCTCTGAGTACAATACCTACCTCTGACATCCCCACTAAGAATTATACCTCTTGTTTTACTTATTTCCACCCTAGGACAAAGTCTCTGGATGTCCACTCTGTCTATGCCTCTTATCGTCTTGTACACCTCTATCAAGTCACCTCTCATTCTCCTTTCCTGCAAAGGGAAAAACCCTAGTTTGCTCAACCTATCTTAATACAACATACTTTCTAATCCGGACAACACCCTGGCAAATTTCCTCTGCACCCTTTCTAAATGTTGCACATCCTTCCTATAATGAGACCACCAGAGTTGAACACCATATCCTAAGTGTAGTCTTACCACAGTTTTACCCCCAACTAATGTAGGTCAACACACCATACATATTCTTAATAACCCAATCACCTTGCACAATCTTCACTGCTGTGCAATTCAGTGAGTATCTCTTGGCACACTCATCTTTGCATTTCCCTCCTCCAATCCCTACTCAACCAATCCCTTGGCAACTCTCAGGTTATCTAACTATGGGCACTTTCATTAATTTTCACTAAAATGGACCACTATTCTTTGTTCTATTTCTGTACTTTCTTGTAGACCTGTGTATGATTTGAGTTCAATTTATGTTTCTTTCTTGTGAATGCTGATCTTATGATGTTATGTGCACATGATGCTACTGCAAGGAAGTTGTTTTTTGCACCCATGCAGACATATTTAAAAAAAATTATTTTTGCAATACAGCACAGTAACAGACCTTTCCAGCCCGATGTGCCCACTCTGGTCAATTACAACCATGTGACTTATTAACCTAATAACCTGTATGTCCTTGTGATGTGGGGGAGGGGCAGAATCGGAGCACCTGGAGGAAACCTATGTGGTCACAGGAGAATATAGAAGGACATTACAGACTGTGGTGAAATTGAACCCAGGTCCAATAGCTGTGATAGCAATATACTAACCACTATGCTATTGTGATGCCCTAATTCTATGTACTTGTGCATATGACAATGAACTCGACTTTTGATTTAAGACATTTAACTACCCCTCTTGCAACCCACACCATCTCCCATCACATAGATACATAAATAATTTGAAATCATTAGAAATTATTTCACACAAAATGCTGGAGGAACTCAGTAGGTCAGGCAGCATCTATGGAAATGAATAAACAGTCAGTGTCTGTTTATAAACATTGATTGTTCAATCATTTCCATAGATGCTGCCTGACCTGCTGAGTTCCTCCAGCATCTTGAGTGTGTTGTTCTGGATTTCCAGCATCTGCAGTACCTCTTGTATTTAGGAATAATTCCATCGATACTTAGCATGTCCAATCTCTTCTTGTAATAAAGGTCATATATTGATGAATCTTTCTGCACTTTCTCTAATGCTACCACATCCTACCTATAATGTGGCAAACAAAAATGTAGGCAATACCCCCATGTGTGGCCTAAACAATGTTTTGTACAGTTGCTAGATGAATCCAAATGTGAATTCTCAATGCCTCAGCCTCTGAGGGCAAGTATGCCAAAAGCCTTCATAACTAACAAGAAACAATCTGCAGATACTGGAAAACCAAGCAACACACACAAAACACTGGAGGAACAGGCCAGGCAGCATCTAGTAAAAGAGTACAGTCGACGTTTCAGGTCGAAACCCTTTGGCAGGACCTGTTCTGTGCTGTTCTGCTGAGCATTGTGGGTATGTTATTTTGGCATCGGATGGTGACACATGTGGTAACACTTGCGGGCTGCCCCCAGCACATCTTTGATTGTGATGATTGTTAATGCAAACAAGACATTGCACTGTATGTTTTGATGTACATGTGATCAATAAATGAATCTGAATGTCCAGAATCTCCCTCAGGAAAGATCCTACCACCTACCCGTTACCCTCCCTTGCTTCCTTTTCCCTTCTCCACCACCCTCTTTGTGATTAAGTAAGTTGAATCAGTGATCTTTGAAAAATGAGGGGTAAAAGGGTAGATTCTAAGGTAGTATGTAGGATGTTTCCACCAATGAGAGAATCTCAAAAAAGGGTCAAAGTTACAAGATAAAGGGGTGGACATTTACAACCAATGTGGGCAGGAAATTTCTCTCACTTGATGGTGTTGAATCTTTGGAATTCCCTAAGACAGAAGGCTGTGTAGTCTCGATCACTAGAGCTACTTAAAGAAGAGGTGGATAAGTTTTTGAAAGATCGAGGAATTGAGAGCTATGGGGAATTGGCACAAAAGAAATGAAGCATGGGAACAGGTCAGCTATGATCAGATTGAATGGTGAGTCAGGCTTGAAGAACCGAGTGGCCTGCCTCTACTCCAATTTTCTTCTCCCTGCCTCCCCCTCCCTCTCACACAACTTCTACCCTTCCCTCCTTTCCGTTATCAATCATTGAAACTAAAGAACAGCCAGAGAAGAGGCTACTAATCAAAGAAGGGTTAACTGGCAGTATCGCTGTGGAAAACGTGTTTTCACTATTCCTCAGAACTATGAATAATCTTACCAAGTACACTTAAAATCTGACGTTCTGATAGGGTGCTTTAATTACTTCAATTTGCATACAGTTAAATTATCACCTAAAGCAGACTATTAACCAATTAAATAATCTATTTAATGCTTAGTTGAAACAGGATGAGCTTTGGAGCTGCGTTTCTCCACCACTCTTCCACACAGACCTGTCCCCCTCCGATTCTCGGCATTTCATAATAAGTATTCAGGAAGGATCATAAGGAAAGCTCCAGTTCCTCACGGCTGGTGGGATCATGATCTGGTACGGCAATTCAGTTGTGCGGAAATGTAAGAAGCTTCAGAGAGTAGTGGATTCAGCTGAATAGATCACTGGAACATCCTTCCTCATCATCACTGCCTCAGAAAGGTAACATCCATCATCAAATATTGTCACCATTTGAACCATGCCATCTTCTCACAGCTACCATCAGGCAGGAGGTAGAGAAACCTGAGGTCCCACACCACCAGGTTTAAGAAAAGCTTCTTCCCTTCAACCATTCAGTACTTGAACCAACCAGCACAGCCTTAATCACTGTCTCACTATAGCAACACTGTCCACCTTATCCACTCTATGCTATAATGGCCTTTTGTTTTTTTTGGTCTCAGCCTTAAATAGGTACCTCCCTTATTCTGAATTATGCTTCCTTCTACATTCCCCCACAAGAGGAATCATCCACACAATATTTGCACTGAGATATCCACTTAAAATTACATTTGTTCCTTTAAACCCCAATGAGTGCTGTCCTAAGTTCCTCAATCGCTCCTCGGGGGGAAAATCTTCAACCCAAATTCCAGTGAACCTTCCCTGGACCCATTCCAATGCTGGTATAAGAAGATCTTCTTATAGATCTAAACTGTAGCTAAGACAACACTTGAAATCTGTCCAATGCTCTCTTCAGTTGTGGCAGGACTTTGCCACATTTATACTTAATCCTCTTTTCAATTAAGGACAGCACTCTAATGATAGGGGATTGTCCTGAAATGTTAACTCTACCTGAACTGCTTCTTCTGTTTTTACTTTTGGATTCATTTTTCTAATGACCTGCTGAACATGGATAAGGTCACTCAGACCACTCTGTGGATTAGTAGTCTCTCTTTAACCAATATTTTAATTTTTTGTTCCAAAAATTAAAGACCTTAAAGATTAGCTTTATTTGTCATATGTACATTGAAGCATTAAAATGTACAGTGAATTGCATCATTTGCGTCAATGATCAACACAGTCTGAGGATGTGCTGGATTGCAAGTGTTACCACGCTTCTGGCACCAACATAGCATGCTTCTAACTTTCTAACCCTAACTCATATGTTTTTGGAATGTGGGTGGAAATCTAAGCACCCAGAGGAAACCCACGCACTCACAGCGAAAACCTAGAAACAAAGAAAACCTACAGCACAATGCCGGCCCTTTGGCCCACAAAGCTGTGCCGAACATGTCCTTACCTGAGAAATTACCTAGGCTTTACCCATAGACTTCTATTTTTCTAAGCTCCATGTATCTATCCAGGAGTCTCTTAAAGGACCCTACCATATTCACCTCCACCACCGTCGCCGGCAGCCCATTCCACACACTCACCACTCTCTGTGTAAAAAAAAACTTACCCCTGACATCTCCTCTGTACCTACTCCCCAGCACCTTAAACCTGTGCCCTCTCGTGTTAGCCATTTCAGCCCTGGGAAAAAGCCTCTGACTATCCACACGATCAATATCTCTCACTATCTTGCACACCTCTTTCAGGTCACCTCTCATCCTCCGTCACTCCAAGGAGAAAAGGCCGAGTTCACTCAATCTATTCTCATAAGGCATGCTCCCCAATCCAGGTAACATCCTTGTAAATCTCCTCTGCACCCTTTCTATGGTTTCCACGTCCTTCCTGTATTGAGGCAACCAGAACTAAGCACAGTACTCCAAGTGAGGTCTGACCAGGGTCCTATATAGCTGAAATATTACCTCTCAGCTCCTAAACTCAATCCCATGATTGATGAAGGCCAATGCACCATATGCTTTCTTAACCACAGAGTCAACCTGCGCAGCAGCTTTGAATGTCCTATGGACTCAGACACTAAGATCCCTCTGATCCTCCACACTGCCAAGAGTCTTACCATTAATACTATATTCTGTCATCATATTTGATCTACCAAAATGAACCATCTCACACTTATCTGGTTTGAACTCCATCTGCCACTTCTCAGCCCAGTTTTGCATCCTATCAATGTCCCACTGTAACCTCTGACAGCCCTCCACACAATCCACAACACCTCCAACCTTTGTGTCATCAGCAAATTTACTAATCCATCCCTCCACTTCTTCATCCAGGTCATTTATAAAAATCATGAAGAGTAGGGGTCCCAGAACAGATTCCTGAGGCACACCACTGGTCACCGATCTCCATGCAGAATATGACCCGTCTACAACCACTCTTTGCCTACTGTGGGCAAGCCAATTCTGGATGCAGAAAGCAATGTCCCCTTGGATCCCATGCCTCCTTACTTTCTCAATAAGCCTTGCATGGGGCACCTTATCAAATGCCTTGCTGAAATCCATATACACTACATCTACTGCTCTACCTTCATCAATGTGTTCAGTCACTTCCTCAAAAAATTCAATCAGGTTCCTAAGGCATGACCTGCCCTTGACAAAGCTATGCTGACTATTCCAAATCAGATTATGCCTCTCCAAATGTTCATAAATCCTGCCTCTCAGGATCTTCTCCATCACTCAACCAAAATGTACAGACAGTGGTGGGAATTGAACCTCGATCGCTGGCGCTGTAAAGCGTTATGTTGCCATACTGCCCATTGACCAAACACATTTTCTCACTTTACAATCTTTCTGCCAATATTTGCACACACCCGTAATTTACCTTGGTAGACATTTTGTGTTCCTAACCACTTACTTTCCCCACCCCACCAAATTTGTTTCTTCAACAATTGTGTCTTCATTTGACTAATTCCCTTCATTAGATTCAATTTTGTAGATTGTAAACAAATGATACCAAGCATTGTTCTCTGTGGCATCCCACAGCTTCCTGCTTTCCAACATGGGTGATGTAATGGCGCATCAGGTAGTGTTAGTGTCTCGCAGTTACTGTGACTTGGGTCTAATCCTGACTTCTGGTGCTGTCTGCATGGAGTTTGGACAACTCATCCACATCTTGGGTAGTTTAAATGGTGGGAGAATCAGGGGAACGTTGGACACATAGGAGGGAAGAGGTTGCAGGGTGATTGACTGATAGAGCTAGCATAAACTCAATAGGCTGATGGAACTCTCTCGATATAAGATGGATGAAGTGATTTCAGGATGGAGAAAGGTACAGAGAGAAAAATATGACAGGGTGAAACAGAAATTGAGAGAGGGAATGAGAAACAGATTGAAGAATATTGGAAAAGAGCAGGGACGAAGGGGAGAAATAAAGTGGTGAGAGTGAGTGAGACAGAGAAGCGGGTGGAAGAGAGTGGGAGAAAGAGACAGAGACAGAGAATTTATGTGAATGAGAATAAATGAGGGAGAGGGAGGGAGAGGGGAAGGGGAGAGAGAGGGAGAGGAAGAAAAAGTAAAGAAGAGGTTCCAGAACCTGAGAATTTACCCAAAAATTGAGAGGGAGATAGACAAAGATGGAGAACACACGAAAGAGAGTGTGAAAAGAGGGGAAGGGAGAGGGACAGAGAAGAACTGGGTCAGAGAGAGGCATAGGGAGATGGGGAGAGAAAGAACAAGGGAGAGAGAGAGGAGAGGGACATCGATAGGATGCAGAACTGGGCTGAGAAGTGGCAGATGGAGTTCAAACCAAATAAATGTTAAGTGGTTCATTTTGGTAAGTCAAATATGAAGGCAGAATATAGTATTAATGGTAAGACTTCTGGCAGTGTAGAGGATCAGAGGGATCTTGGGGTCCGAGTCCAGCTCAAAGCAGCTGCGCAGGTTTACTCTGTGGTTAAGAAGGCGTACAGTGTATTGGCCTTCAATCGTGAATTGAATTTAGGAGCCGAGAGGTAATGTTGTAGCTATATAGGACCCTGGTCAGACCCCACTTGGAGTACTGTGCTCAGTTCTGGTCACCTCACTACAGGAAGGATGTGGAAGCCATAGAAAGGCTGCAGAGGAGATTTACAAGGATGTTGCCTGGATTGGGGAGCATGCCTTATGAGAATAGGATGAGTGAACTCGGCCTTTTCTCCTTGGAGCGACGGAGGATGAGAGGTGACCTGATAGAGGTGTACAAGATAATGAGAGACATTGATCGTGTGGATAGTCAGAGGCTTTTTCCCAGGGCTGAAATGGTTCTCACAAGAGGACACAGGTTTAAGGTGCTGGGGAGTAGGTACAGAGGAGATGTCAGGGGTAAGTTTTTTACGCAGAGAGTGGTGAGTGCGTGGAATGGGCTGCTGGCGATGGTGGTGGAGGCCGATACGATATGGTCTTTTAAGAGACTTTTGGATAGGTACATGGAGCTTAGAAAAATAGAGGGCTATAGGTAAGCCTAGTATATTTCTAAGGTAGGGACATGTTCGGCACAACTTTGTGGGCTGAAGGACCTGTATTGTGCTGTAGGTTTTCTATGACAGCAGAGAGTGAGGGGAAGAGGAGAACAGGTAGTGAAGTGAAGAGGTAGAGGGAGAAGGCCTTAAGGGAGAGGGCAGACAAGGTGATAGGAGGAGGCGTGGAGAAGAAATGAAAGAGGACAAAAGAAATGAAACAGAGAGGGAAAAGGGAGACATAGAAGATAGAACAGTATGGCACAGAACAGTCCACAATGCTATCCAACTCTTTAACCTACTCTCAGATCAAACTTTTCCCTCCTACGTTTTTCTATCATCAGTGTGGCCCATCTAAGAGTCTCTTAAAATGCTCCTAATGTATCTGCCTCTACCACCACCCTTGATGGGGCATTCCATGCACCCACTGCTGTGTGTGAAAATCTTGCCTCTGACAAACCCCCTATACTTTTTTCCAATCTGCTTAAAATTATGCCCCCTCGTATTAGCCATTTTGGCTCTGGGAAAAAGGTTATGCAGAAGAATGACGAAAAATAATGTAGTATACTAGAAGTGAGGAAGGGAGGGAGTGGGAAGCAGAGGATGGGGGCATGGTGAAAGGGGGAGAGTAGAGAGATAGAGAGGCTGCAAAGTAGAGGGGGAACACCTGGATAGAGTGGACATGAAAAGGATGTTTCCTATAGTGGGGGAGTCTAGGGCAAATCAAAGGGCACAGTCTCAGAATAGAAGGACATCCATTTAGACCAGAGAAGAGGACGAATTTCTTTAGCCAGAGGGTGGTGAATCTCTGGAATTCATTGCCACAGTGGCTGGGGAGGCCAAGTCATTGGATATACTTAAAGTGGAGGGTGAACGATTCTTGATTAATAAGGGCTTCAAAGGTTATGAGGAGAAGGCAGGAGAATGGGTTGAGAAGGATAATCAATCAGCCATCTCGATGGGCCAAATGGCCTAATTCTGCTCCTACGTCTTACGGTCTTATGATCTTAGAGTGTAAAACAGTGAGAAGGAAAGGAAAAGAAATGTACAGGTGAGGCAGAGAGGTAGGGAGGGAGTGGGAACCAGAGGATGGGGGCACGGTGAAAGGGGACAGTAGGAAGATAGAGGGCAGCAAAGTCGAGGGGGAAGGGGTAAATATTAGACGTGGAGTAGTAGAGAGGTAAAAGGAGGAGCGAGGTCAGAGCGGGGGATGAGGGGAAGGAGAGCAGTGGGGAAAGTGTGAATGGGGTGGGGGGAGAGTGGCAGAGGTGAAACAAAACATATCCATGTGAGTTTGTGGCTGGCATTACATCTACACATCTGCAGCCGTGGAACCCACTCAGCTGGACACAGCCAGAAGTATGTCGATTCGTTCCAAAATCAAACTACCAGCTAAGGCAGTCACTGAGCAGTAATTTATGTAATTCTGTCATAAGAACCAAGAGCTCTTTCTTCTGTCATTGCAAGTGTTTAGTAGCAAAGCAATCTTCCTTCTCTTTATGCCTTAGAATAGTGTGACATCAATTATACTGTGCTGAATTGTGCTGATAACAGGCTTAAGAGATAGCGTGCCTGATGACGGTGTTAGGAGATTACAGGGTGCTACACTCATTAAAAACTGATCATTGAATTGTAAATCCAGGCTGACATCAGTTTAATTAGACGGCAGATCCACTGTAATTTGGATTTTGAGATTTTGTAAGTGCTGATTGGTGCTTCTTTGTTACAAAACAATTAGGATGAGAAAGAGGCAAATATCAGATGGGCTTCGCTATCCTGCATTTACACCAGAAATAAAATTATAGCTTGTCATAAATTGTCAGTGATCGCATACAAAAAAAATGCCAGGGGTGCTGTGTTTACTCATTGCAATGTTTTCTTATCAACACAGGGAGGTGTCCTGTTTCTGAGGATGACTATGCCCATAATGCACTTCCACTTCTGTAATGAATGGGTGAGAATCAGTTTTCAGTTCTTTCAAGAATTTATTTCCTATGCTTCCTGTATGGGGATCCTACACTCAACAGGAGCACAAGACCATAAGACATAGAAGCAGAATTAGGCCATTCGGCCCATTGAGTATGTCTAAAATCAAGAGAATTCTCAAATCAATCTACCGACCCACCTGCCTCCCCCACCCAAGAGTTTCAAGTGAATGAATATGTGGGAGGGGCAGCAGCGGAATGAGTAGGAGTATCCTCTTTACATACAGGCTGTGATCCCAACCATCAGATCCACAATGGAGCCAATCACAGCAAAGACCAACTCCAATAAGGCCGTACCATTATTCCAACAACTCTTTTCAATCTTACTTGAATTCCTTCTATAAATCACCCTGCAGAGGTGGAGCTAATAGTCATAGTGTGCACAAACAGTCCCCTTGGTCCATCTAGTCTATGTTATTCTGCCCAGTTCTAGGATCTGCACCTTGATCATATCTCTTCCTACTCCTTCCACCCATGCACTTATGGAAATTTCTCTTGAGTGTTGAAATCAAACTGGCATCCATCACTTCCACTGAAAGCTTCTTCCACACTTTCACCATCCTCCGAGTGAAGAAAATCCCCCGTGAGTGGGGATGGAGGAAGGTTCAATGCCTTTGCTGCTGCTTGTGCAAAGGGAAGGGAAGGGGATCGGGGTTCAATGTTTCTATCATTCATTCAATGGAGTTTCTTGTTTCATGGATGTCTGTGAAGAGTATGAATTTCAGGTTGTATACAATATACATTCTCTAATATTAAATGAACCTTTGAACCTTTCCTCTCCTATTCATGCAATCTCACTTTCCCACTAGTTTTCTTTGTAACCCATCATCCCATCATTCCCATCAACCCCTCACAGACTCCACTTACACACCAGGGCTGTTTACAATAGCTACTTAATTTCCCAATCTGCACGTCTTTGGGACATGGGAGAATGTCAGGCTGGAAGCTCAGTGCTCCAGCCTGAGTTCAATCCTGACCTTGGGTGCTGTCTAAGTGGTGTTTGTACGTTCTCCTGTATTGTATGGGTTTCATCCAGGTGTGGGTTGGTAGGTTAATTGGTCACTGTAAAATCCCCCATTGGTGATATGCAGGATATGGAAAGGAGAGGAGAAAGGAGTGGAGAGATTAACACGTTAGGGTAGAACTAGCATGAAGGGGTTCTTGATGGTTGGTACAAACATGATAGGATAAGTATGGCTTCACAAATCTGTGAAACCAGAGCACCCAGGAGAAACTCAGTCACAGGGAGAATGTGCAAACTCGAAAGAGACAGCACTTGAGTCCAGGTTTGAAGCCTGGTTCTCTGGTGCCGTGAGGCAGTGATTTTCCTCACTGTACCACTGTGTCACCAGTGTTTGGCATCTCTCAATGAGCTTGGAAAGTGTGAGTATCAACAACCAGACAAACTATAAATTCGCCGATGACACAACTGTTGTTGGCAGAATCTTAGATGGTGATGAGGAGGCATATGGGAGTGAGTTAGATCAGTTGATTGAGTAGTGTCACAACAGCAACCTTGCACTCAACGTCAGTGAGACCAAGGAATTGATTGTGGACTTCAGGAAAGGGAAATTGAGGGAACGCACACCAGTCTTCATCGAGGGATCAGCAGTGGAAATGGTGAGCTGTTTCAAGTTCCTTGATGTCAACATCTCTGAAAATCTATCTTGGGCCCAAGATATTGATGCAATTATGAACAGGGCACATCAGTAGCTATATTTCATAAGGAGTTTGAGGAGATTTGGCATGTCACCAAACAATCCAGCAAATCTCTCCAGGTGTACTGTGTAGAGCATTCTAACTGGTTGCATCACCATCTGGTATGGAGAGGCCACTGCACAGGATCAGCTCACTAGTCTCCGAGAACATCTTCAAAAGGCGATCCCTCAGAAAGGTGGCATCCATTATGAAAGTCCTTCACTATCTGAGACAATCCGTCTTCTCATTACTACCATTAGTGAGGTGGTACAGGAGCCTGAAGATGCAAACTTAACATTTTAGGAGCAGCTTCTTCCCCTCTGCCATCAGATTTCTGAATGATCCATGGACCCATGAACACAACCTCACTGTTTTGCTCTCTTTTTGCATTACATATGTATTATTTTATATTTCTGTTGTAACTTATTGTAATTTTATTGTATTGCACCATACTGCTGTTGCGAAACAACAGATTTCAAAACAAACTGCATGTCAGTGATAATAAACCTGATTCTGATTCAGACAGAGAACATTATGTTGGATTGACCTACCATCCTCAAGCGTTGTAGCATTGATTTCAGAAGAACTCGGTCCGGTGCCAGCTCGGTTAAATGCCTGCACGACAACGCCATACTGGGCAAACTTCTTCAGGTTGTCCAGTGTGTATACCTCGCTGTCTCCTGTTGCCTTCATCTCCACGATACTGTACTGCCCGTTGCTGCCAGGGCCGTTTTCCCGGTAGCCAATCTGGTAGCCCCGGATCACCCCATTCTGGAGTTCCTTCCTGGGTGCCTGAAGGTTGAAACACAAAGCTCTTGGTTACTCAGTGCTGCCCCAGATCTCAATTTCTGTTTCAAAGTTCAAATTTCAAAGTAACATTATAGAACCACACAGCAATACAACACAGAAACAGGCCCTTCAGCCCAACCAAGATGTCCATCTATGTTGTCCCATTTGACTGTGTTTGGCCCATTTACATCTAATATTTTACCATCTAGGTGTCTATCCAAGTGGCTTTTAAATGTTTTTTTTTGTGCTTGCCTCAACCACTCTCAGTATCTTAGCTCTTCACAAATCATAATGTGGGAATTGGAGGAAAATCTAGTCATTAAGAAGCCCAGTGAGCTGCAGTAGGCAGAAGGACATTGTTACTATCAAATTATGTACATGTTACCTTGAGATTCATTTTCTTGAAGGCATTTACAGGAAAATTAACAAATATAATAAAATTTATGAAAAACGATGTATAAGCAAAGACTTACAAACAATTAAATCAAAAATAAGTCAAAACAAGCAAACAAACCATAATACTGAAAACATGAATTGTAAATAGTTCTTGAAAATGAGTCTGTAGATAGACATATGGATGATAGAAAAATGTAAGGCTATGTAGCAGGGAAGGGTTAGGTTGATCTTAGAGTAGGTTAAAAGGTTGGCACAATATCGCAGGTCCGAAGGGCTGTAACGTTCTATGTTGTACTGTAGAACCAGTTCTGTGTAGTAGTGAGTGAAGTTATCAATGGTGGTTCAAGAGATGGACGGTTGAAGGCTAATAACTGTTCCTGAACTTGGTGTGTGGGTCCTAAGGCTTCTATGCCTTCTGCCTGATGATAATAGCAAAAAGAGGGCCTGGTCTGAATGGTGGGGGTTTATTTTGTGGTTAGTCAGCACAGGCTGCTCCCAGACTCCTAGACCAGAGAAAACACCCCCTCCCCCAAGTGACTCCAAGTGGTCACTGATTATAGTTAGAACAATGATTTTTAGATATTAGGCACATCAAGAGATTTGAGGTTAGTTCTGGAAAGTGTTACTGAGGTAAAAGATCAGCTATGACCTTATGGAATCTTATTGATGCTATTCAATAAGGTTTTATTGATCTTATCGAGCAAAAGGTACACAAGCCAGAATTTTCACATGTTCAAAGAGCAGGTAATTCCCTTCAACGATTCGGTTCTTGAGCCAACTGGCAAAAACCTAATCACTACAGTTTAGCAACATTGTAACCACTTTGATTATTTTCCACTAAAATGAGCTTTGTTTTTTTTTCTTTAGAAATGTTATAATTCATGTTTCTTTGTTTTTGTGAATGTGGCCTATCGGACAATATGTCCCCTGTGATGCTGCTGGAAATATGTTTTTCATTGCGCTTGTGCATATGAAAATAAACTCGACTATGAATGTGAGCGGGCACAAGGAATTGAATGGCCTAGATAGACTTCTATGTCTTAAGTTCTTCTGTGTTTATGTTTTGTCTTCAGAAAAGTCTCTTGGGGAGTAGACTGTAGGTCAAGATTCTGGAAAGTCCAACGCCAACAGCATTGTGGGATTTCATTCAGTGTAGTGGCTTGAGAATGCAGCTCAATAGCTCCTACTCAAGGGCAATTAGAGAGAAAATAAGATTAGATACATTAGCTTTAAATACACCCAATGACTTAGCCTCCACAGCCATCTGTGACAATGAATTCCACTCTGGCTAAAATGTGAAGGGATCAGACATCTGGAGGTCAGTTAACCAGAAACATTATGATTTATCTGTGTTCTTCAGATAGATCATTAGAGCATTATGATGATACTTAATGACTGGATTGTGGACAGGTGGGGAGGGGGAGGGTTTACATGCAGGTCTATGGCTGTATAGGCTGCCTATATGAAGCATCTCTTTACAAGGGGTCTCACATTGCCTGCTTAGATAATGCCTTAGAGTTGAATCTTCAGCCAAGATGCCCATCCAAGCTTCTTTCATCTGCTCGGCTGATGGTCTTGCAAATTGACGCTCCTGGCTGGTCTCAGCGCCTGTTTCATATTCTGACGTTCCTCCCTCTCACCGGATACTGTCTATGTTGTTCTGTAGCATGTAGCCACTACAACAAGCTGCTTAGCCACTCAGCCAACTGAGTGCAAGCAGGGGGAGCACCCCCTCGCCCCCGACAGACAAAGGGAGTAGGATGGCATGTTCCACAGCTACCCTGACGCCCTCACAGCATCCTCACTGGGTCATTTTAGTGGGAAATTGTGCAAGAAACAATGGAATTAGAGGCAGCTCTTGTCCCTCCGGTTGCTGAAAACATCAGGATAAAGGAATGATGATGGAATACTTGGTGTTCACCGCTATTAAATTCTTCTCAGCATCCAGGGCCAGCTGGGCATTCAGACAGCGGAAACCCTCTCCGTGCAAGAAATGATGCGAGTTGCTAATCAGAGGGTTTCTGGCAGCTGACAGGTGGCTGTGCTCATGGGAAGCCAGCGTTGTTGGCAAATCCTGGTGCCTCAGGAGGCACTGACATCAAGTAAGACCTTTCCTTTGTGAGTCAAGTCCCGGTTAAGTTCTCTGGTGTCTTGGCAAACTGAGAAGACCATAAGACATAGGAGCAGAATTAGGCCATTCAGCCCATCGAGTTTGCCCCACCATTCAATCATGGCTTATTCTGGATCCCACTCAACCCCATACACCTGCCTTCTTGCCATATCCTTCGATGCCCTGACCAATCAGGAAACGATCAACTTCCGCCTTAAAAATACCTATGGACTTGGCCTCCACTGCAGTTTGTGGCAGAGATTTATTACTCTCTGGCTAAAAATAATTCCTCCTTATCTCTGTTCTAAAAGGTCGCCGCTCTATTTTGAAACTGCCCTCTAGGTCTGGATGCCCTCAGCATAGGATACAGCCTTTCCACATCCACCTATCTAGTCCTTTCAGCTTTCGGTAGGTTTCAATGAGATCCCCCACATTCTTCTAAATTCCACTGAGTACAGGCCCAAAGCTGCCAAATGCTTTTCACATATTAACCCTTCATTCTCGGAATCATACTCGTGAACTTCCTCTGAACTCTTTTCAGAAATGTGGTGTGGCTCCACCATCACTGCCTAGAATGATCCAGTAGCCGAGAGATTAAGCATCACCAACGTGCTGATCTCCAAAGTGGGAATGAAGGTGAGCTGGCAGGAAGACACTCATCTCAGAGGTGGGAGGCATAAAGAACGAGAGGGTCGATTGTTGGAGTCTTCTTTTCAGAGTAGAAAGTACAGGGGTATGTATAAAATATTGAGGGGTATGAATGGAGTGAGCATGCACAGTCTTTTTTCCAAGGGTTGGACAATCAACCGATTAGAGGACGTAGGTTAAGGGTGAAAGGGAAGAGATTTAATTGGAACCTGAGGGACAATTTTTTTCCACTCACAAGGTGCTGCATATTTGGAATGAGCTGTCAGCAGGTTCAGGTGGGTACAATCACAACATATAGAAGGTATTTGGATAGATACATGGATAGGAAGGGTATAGAGCAAAGGTTCCCAACCTGAGGCTGATGAACCCCTTGCTTAATAGTATTGGTCCATGACATAAAATAGGTTAGGAACCCTGATTTTGAGGGATATGGGCCAAATGTGGGCAAATGGGCCAAGCTCAGCTGGGAATCTTTGTCAACATGGATCAGTTGGGCTGAAGGGGCTGTGTTTGTGCTAGAATATTCTATGAATCTAGATGTCAAATAACAGAAGGCATATAGTAGCTTTAAGGTGAGAGGGGATAGGTTTCAAGGTGATTTATCTGGCATATTTTATTTACACAGAGACTGGTAGGTGTTCAGAATGTGCTGCTAGTGAAAGTGAAGGAAGCAGATATGAAAGTGGTATTTAGACAGGCACAAGATCAGGCAGGAAATGGAAGGATAGGGATCACGTAAAGGCAGAGGGGGTTAGTATAATTTGGCAGCAGACTTGCTCAGCACAGATATGGTGGGCTGAAGGGCTTGTTTTTGTGCTGGTCTGTTCCATGCTCTGTGATCTATCTCAGTGATGGCAGATGTTGACAATCGGAACTTCCCAATGGCTTGTCCATCAGATTGTTTCAGGGAGGATGTGTGCAAGACGAGCTTTTCACTGTACCTTGGTACATATGCCAATAATAAATTAATTCCAGTTCCAATTACTGGGAATGGGCTCTTCCCAAATCTGAGCCTCCTGCTCCCAGGTTGCTGACCCTCCCCGAGGTGCTGGCTGCTGGTTAATATGGTGGGGCAGCAAATAGACCTGACAGCTCCAAAAACACACATTCCATCTGTCTGTGTAGAGTTTGCACAATCTCCCTGTCGTCTCCAGTCTCCTCCTTTGCACCTTGGTCCCGGAGGAACATTGTTTCGTTGAGCTGTATACATGTGTACGGCTGAATGACAATAAGCATGAACTTCTACATCCCAAAGAAGTGCAGGTTGGTAGGTGAGATGGCTGTGTAGGTGAGAGTTAGAATTGGGATGAGTTGATGGGAATGTGGAGAGAATACAAGTCCTCCCTGGGTTACAATGGGGTTATAGAACATAGAAATATCTTGCACATCACAGGCTCTTGGGCCCACAAAGTTGTGCCAGCTATGTAACCTACTCTAGAGACTGCCTAGAATTTCCCTACCACATAGCCCTCTATTTTTCTAAGCTCCTTGTACCTATCTAAGAGGCTCTTAAAAGACACTATTGTATCCACCTCCACCACCACTGCTGGCAGTGCATTCCACACACCCACCACTCTCTGTGTGAAAAACTTACCCCTGACATCCCCTCAGTACCTATTTCCAAGCACTTTAAACCTATGTGTCCTCTAGTGCTAGGCATTTCAGCCCTGGAAAAAAACCCTCTGGTTATCCACACGATCAATGCCCCTCATCACCTTATACACCTCTATCAGTGCCTCTCATCCACTGTCGCTCCAAGGAGGAAAGGTCAAGTTCACTCAACTTATTCTTATAATTTACGCCCTCCAATCCAGGCAATATCCTTTTAAATCTCCTCTGCACTCTCTCTATAGTATCCACATCCTTCCTGTAGTGAGGTGACCAGAACTGGTAACCTAATGTTATATAGGTTTAACATTACCTCACAGCTCTTGAAATCAGTCCCATGGTTGATGAATGCCAACACACCATACACCGTCTTAACAACAATGTTTCCTTACTTTCTGAAGGAGCCTTGCATGGGGAACCTTATCAAATGTCTTACTGAAATCCATATACATTACATCCACTGCTCTACCTTCATCAACAGCTTTGGGCTTCCATTGAACTGTTTGAATTCAATGTCTGAGTCTCCAGGAAAAGAGAATCTAATGAGTTACTTCCCTCTGAGTGAAGGGATTTTCTCTGTTTCAGTTTAAAATGGCCTACCCTTAATTTCAATCTGTGACCTTCAGTGTCCACCCCCAGAGGGAGAGGAAACATCTTTGCTGCACTCCCTCTGTCCATCCCTCTGGTGATTTTGTACATTTATATAAGGTCACATCTTATCTTGCATGGAGTTTGGAGAATAGAGCCCTCACCTACTCACTCTCACCTCCTATGACAAATTCAAGTCTGGAGAACCAGTCTGGAGAATCTTCCTGTACTATGTTACAAATGTATCTTTTGTTAGGTACAGAGACAAAAATTGTAAATGACTGAATTCACCAAGACCCTAACTAATTGTAGTAAGATATTTTTACTCTGTATCCAAATCTTAAGAGTCACAGAGTGATACAGCATGGAAACAGGCCCTTTGGCATTGAGTCCACACTGACCATCACACACACAGTTACAGGAACCGTACATAGTAATTCCAGTTTATTCTTCCCACATGTTGATCAGCTGTCCCCAGATTCTACTACTCAAATGCACACTAATGGGATTTACAATGGCAAACTAAATAACCAACCTGCATATCTTTGGGATATGGAGGAAACCAGAGAACACAGAGGAAGCCCACCCAGCCAAAGGGAAATTGTGCAAACTCCACACCGATAGTGCAAAATTTCTCACAGCCGGGTTGGGAATGAACCCGGGTCTCCATGTCAACTAGCTCTACTACTGTGCTGTCCTTCTTCTTGTGACTAAGGTCAACTTATCTTTTGCCTTCCTGATTACTATTTGCTGAATTTTGAAGTGAATTTTTGATGACTTGTGTAAAAAGACAGCAATTTCTTTAAAATGTTGAAGTGAATTTTTGATGACTTGTGTAAAAAGACAGCAATTTCTTTAAAATGTCATTTTTTCTGAGTTTGTCATCATACTCTGTATTCCTCTGCTGTGTCTGTGTGTGTGTGTGTGTGTGTGTGTGTGTGTGCGTGTGCGCATGTACATGCATGTGTGGAAGAGACAGGCAAAATGTTATGCTCATCAAGACCTTGTTCAAAAAAACCACACTGAAAATTTGTGAAAACCAAGAACGAAGAGGGACTTTTGTTATATGTAACAAATTCCGAAGTCAATCTAATTGATAATAATATTTTGCTTCAGGGTATTGAAAAGCCTGCACCTACAGGGAACGGTTTTGGATATAAATTCCTTTGTCCCTGTTCATAATAGAAATCTGCTCTGTAAAGGTGTCACAGTGATGTTACCGTTGCTTGCCACCTTACCCTCCTGGGTCATGGCAGTGCCACAGTTGGTGTCAAGAGGGATCTGTGTGACACTAGCTTGAATAGTTTCTGAAATAAATTGAACAGAGTGTTTTCTTTTTCCCTATCAAATTAAATCAGATAGAAAACCTCCTCACAGCCTTGGATTGTCCATCAGAATATAGTATATGTACACATTTCCCAAATTAAGATGTTTCTTGGAAGATCCATAAGGAAGTTCTGTGCTCCCTGTGTCTATTGAAATCCCATTAACAGTATTTACTTTAGTTCTACTTTAAATTAACTGGTACATATTATCCAGCAGGCAATCTCAAATAGATACTGTTCACCATTTCCCTATTGATTTTTCTCTATTTATATAATCAAAACCTTACTTAAACATGCTTTGCGTTAATTATACAGAGTTGTAAGCATTGCTTTTTATTGGCTCATTCCTTCTTTGAACCTCCATTTGCTTCTTCATTGCTGCTTCTTTTTTCTTCTTTCTCTCGCTCCCCAGTGTTAAAATATCCCATGTCTGACTTTGGACCTGACTCACTTAAGTCAAGAAAGTTCTGGTTTTGAGTCCATCTTTGTGAATCCCAACTTCACAAAGTTCTCTTGTTGTGGCCTATCTCGTGATAGATACTGGAGGCACAATAAACTGCAGATGCTGGAATCTGGGGCAACAAATTCACTGCTGGAGGAACCAGATGAAAGGTCCCAACCGAAAATGCTGACTATCCATTTCCCTCCACAGGTGCTGCCTGACCTGTTGAGTTCCTCCAGCAACTTGTTTTTCTTTGCTGGTAACAGATCCTGCTTTATCATGACCATCCTGCTCCAATACCACATGCCTCAATCACTTCTTCTCAGCTGATACTTCAGCAATATAGCAGTTAAAAAGGGCAGCACGGTAGCATAACAATTTGCATAACACCTTACAGCTCCAGTGATCACCGATCGGGGTTCAATTCCTGACGCTGTTTGTAAAGGAGTTTGTACATTCTCTCCATGACAAAATGGGCTTCCTCTGGGTGTACTGGTTTCTTTCCACATTCTAAAAATATGTTTGAATTACCATGAGTAAATTGTTGGCATATTATTGGCACTAGAAACATAGCAGGACTTGTGGGTTGCCCTTAGCATATCCTCAGACTGTGCTGGTCGTTGAAGCAAACAAAGCATTTCACTATATATTTCAATGTACAAGTGACAAATAAAGCCAATTTTTATCTAATATTAAATATAAATTGGTAAAGGGACATATAATGAATGCTTTAGGTCAAAGGCCCTCCATCGGTGAGCTCTGAGAATGGATCCGTTAACTCTGTTTTTCTGTCTACACAGATGCTGCCTGACTTGCTGAGTGTTTGCAATGGTTTTGTTTTTATTTCAGATTTTCAGTCTTTTAAAATTATAATCTAAACACTGTGGCCTTTAACAATGCAAAACATCTGAAGATGTATTCCAAAAATAACATTATTGAGAACGTTCTTGAAACTGTGTGATAAAGCTGTCAAAGGTTAGGCTAGGAATAGTCTATTCCTATTGGAATCCTATTGTGTACAAATAGGCTGCCACTCTCCCTGCATTCCAACAACTTCACTTCAAAGCTTCTTCAACTGTGTAAACCAAACTGGAATGTTGTGAAAGAGATGAGAGAAGTGCAGTGGGAATGGATCATACCCTAGTTGGAAGGTGCAGGAAGCTGAAAGGGAACAAAATCAATTTGTAACAGCCCAGTCTTGAGTTGAAGGTGACCTTAAGGAATTCTCCTGGTGCTTTCCCAGCTGCTGAGTGTGTGCCCAGACTAGGCTATGAGGACCAATCTTTGCTGAGTGCCGTGTGACATGTCTCAAATTCTGTGGAATTCTGTTTCTGTGGAACCCACAGAATCACACCAGAGGGAAAAAAAATGAGACTGGAAAGCATAGGAAATTGAGGAAGGACTTTTCCCACCACAGACACTGTTCGTTTAGATACAATGTATGGAAATGAGCAGAAACCTTGCAGCTCCACTGAGGAGCAATAGGAGAAGAATAAAATTACCTTCCAGGTCACTCTGATGCTCTGAGATGTGACAGGCTCTAATATGACATCCATGGGTGGGCCATCCGGAGCTGAAAGAGAGGAAATGAGGATCCAGTGTTATATACTGTATATATGGATGAGATGTTCCCATAGGGTCACTTGCCAACACTTCAGGCACAAACAATATTTGATTGTCCAAGGTGGATTTTTCCGCTTATGGTTTCAAACACAAGTTCTGTATTAAGTTCAGCCCTGATGAAGGGTCATGGCCCAAATTATCGACTATTTATTCCCCTCTGTAAATGCTGCCTGACCTGCAGAGTTCCTCCTGAATTTTGTGTATGTTGCTTTGGATTTCTCGCATCTGCAGAATCTGCCTTTACATGCGCTCACATGGGAAATAGACCCAACAACCTCTCATGTGTACATGAAGTGCACAGGACTCAACAGTAGCTATGGCATGGTAGAAAGCATTTCGACTGGTCACATCACCACTTGATATGGAAGCTCCAACGTGCAGGATCGATAAAAAGCTGCAGAGTTGTAGTCTCAGCCAACTCCATCAGAGATACAATGCTTCCCACCACATCTTCAAGAGGCAGTACCTCAGGAAGACAATATCCATCATTAAGGACACTCAGCAATCAGGACATGTCTCTTCTCATTGCTACCATTGGGAAGGAGGTACAGGAGCCTGAGGAGCTACATTCAACTTTTAAGGAATAGTTTCTTCCCCTTTGCCATCAGATTTCTGAACAGTCCATGAACTCATGAGCACTACCTCACTAATCCTCTTTTGCACTATTTACTTTGTAAGTAATAGGGTTTACAAATGAAGTCCAGGTTGGTTCTTCAGTACAGTACCGAGGAAGCACTGCATAGTTGGAGATGCTGTCTTTCAAGTAAGATGTTAAACTAAAGCTTGCTCTGGCGAATGGGAAAAGAACAAGGCAGTCTGCAGACATGCATTGTGTTCTCCTAGACAGCCCTCATTTCTCACCGAACACTCACAAAACCTACTGTTGTGTTATTTACCGCAGTCTGCTGACTACGATATTTTGGATTAGAACAAAGAATGAGCTTCAAGACTGCACTAGTCATGAAGTCCCCTGAGACTTCCTGCAAACACAAAGCATTCCTTATATGTGCAAACCCTTTGCTTCTTTGTCTCAACCACAGATCAAGAGTTTTATGGACATTCTTAAAAAACACTGTATTTGCCACTGCTTCGCACCAAATTTTAGTTTTATAGTTGTGGTGAATAAATTTTGTTTCTGTTTTGCATTCCCCAGCTGTTGTCTTCACTGAAATATAATCAAAATCCATAAAAGCAGGTAAGACAGTTAGAAAGAATGGTAATTGACAACAGCTTAATTTCAATGTCCACAGGTTACAGAAAGTTCCTGAAATATATATATTTTTCAAATAAATAAAAGACATCTTTATCAAAAAGAGGGAGTTAATTACAACTCAGGTTGAAGTACTAAACAGTGAGTATGAAGGAATGATTATTTCACGCTTCAATTAAGAACAAAGATTTTTATGTCTGGATTAACGGAAGGAGGGAAGCAACTAGGTTACATGTACTACTGACTCTTTTCTGCTAAATACCCCAGGTGAAAGTAGAATTAATCTTTGCCTTCATGCCTTCTGCAAGTAGGCATACAAATGAAGAACTTCCCTTGGGTCAACAACCAGAGAGCCACCAAAACCATAAGCCCATAAGATATAGGAGCGGAATTAGGCCATTTGGCCCATTGAGTTTGTGCCACCATTTCATCATGGCTGATCCAATTTTCCTCTTAGCTCCAATCTCCTGCCTTCTCCCCATATTTCTTCATGCCCTGACCAATCAAGAATCTATCAACCTCTGCCTTAAATAAACATAAAGACTCAGCATTACAGGTTATTTACAGTTTAACATGTGATGTCTTTGAACAAACAACAAAGATTCACCAAGCAACCAAACTGCTGCCTATCAACAGAAGCGTCAAACAACCAATTGAAGAAACCTCTCGTGACCATAAACACAGCAGCAAAAGAGTCAAGACTCTACATGACCACGTGGCAATGTATCGCCCATGGACAAGTAGTAGCTTGACTAATTCAATCATTCTCTTATTCTCAGGTTATGCTTTGAAAGCCACTTCATCTCTGGTAAATTGCTGCATTGCCAATTAAAGTTCCAGTGGCAACATGCCCAATTAACAATCATCTCTGGAGCTTCATCACAGGTGCAACACTGTATATTGGCTTCATTGGTGACCTCTTACACCTGAGTCACAGAACTCTGGGTTCCAATGAATTGAGTAGGAAAGTCCAGGCCCATAGTTGATTAGGACTACATGTCAAAAGTGCCATCTTTCATACAACATATTTAACTAAAGTGTTGTTTGCTCTCTCACTAAAGATTCCATAGGGGCTACTACAGGGGTAAAAGTAACCTAACTTTCTTATTGATAAGGTTGTATAATTAACACTGCCATTTTAAATCATGTGTACTGATTGTGTCAGCTGGTTTCTCACTGATAAACACTGTACCATCCATACTGGTTTCTTTTTACTCCTGCATGCCTCCAAAGAACAGGGAGGATATCCCCAGAGTCCTGGACAATAATCATCCATCAATCAGCATTACTAAAAGTAGATTATCAGCCCATTATCCTGTGGTTGCTGGTCAGGACTTATTGCATGCAAGTTGGCTGATCTATTCCCCACACTCCAACTATGAATACAGGGTCAGAGTACTTCGCTGGCTGTGAAGTTCTCTGTGCCATGAAAAACAGTGTCTCTCTTTCCTAGTGTCCAATGATTTCACTATTCTCAGTCCTATTTTCTGGCTTATTTCAGAGCCCTTTTTAAAATAAGGTATTGTTGCTTGCTGTATGTTGGCTGTGTGTTGTTCTGCTGTACATTGTAGGCATGCTATGTTGGCGCTGGAATGTATGGTGACATTCGCAGGCTGTCCTAACACATCCTCATATCGTGTTGGTTTCTAATGCAAATGACATATTTATTTGTGCCTTGATGTACACATGATTAATAAATAAATCTAAATCTATTTATATATATTTCAATGCTTTATAGCCAATGAAGCACTTTTGAAGTAACAAACAGTGAATGCAGGAAACACTCAGCAGGTCAGACAGTATCTGTAGAGGGAGAAAAAGATTTAGTGATTCAACCCTTCAACAGAACTGACTTTTCTTCAGATTTGCAGCATCTGCAGGTTTTTAATTTTGAGTTTGTCATGGCTGTAAGGTAGCAAGTGTGGCAAACAATTTGCAAATTTTGCAAACAACAATAACCAGGAATTATGTTTATAACAAGGTTTTTGATGGAGCAAGCATTGGCCAGGACACTGAGGAGAACTCATTTACTCTTTGCTAATGTACAGCCATAGTGTGTGCTATCCGCCTGAGAGCATCTCATCTGGAAGTTATCACCTGAAACAATAAGCACCTTATTGGCATTATTGTGCTGGAGTTTTTGCATTGGTAATTTGGGAACTATAGGTGCAGGGATAGAGCCCAGGTCATCCAATCACCTTTCTTCCTGTGAAGTGGAACTTAATACCTAACAGTTGAATATATCAGTCATGGCAATCCAATTCTGGTTAAATAATTGGTTCATATTTGTATTCTTTTCCTTACACCACAGGTATCCTGGAAGTTAACCTATCAAAGAGAATATTATAATTAATATGACTTCCAAATCTACATATAGCCATTACCATCACTTAAGGTGATGGAATTTAAAATCGTGGTTTAAAAAATCAGTGACCTTGAGGACAGACTGCACAGAGTACCTTGATCTGGTGAATTTATTTGAGAAAGTTAAGCCTGTTTCTTACTGAAATAATGATCAAGTTGGTCCAAAGATAGGCACCATATAGCAATAATCCAGACAGAGGGATTGTTTCTAATGCAGAAGTCCACACAACTCCAGACTGTAGCTTCCGGCATCAAGTCTAGACAAATATCCTCAGATTCCTGTTCAGCACCGAGGAGAACTCCCTGCGTCGATCTTGCACCCCGTGGCCCTCTGCACTGTTTATTTTCAAACTGAACAAATTCTAGACTAGAGTTTGAGTAAATAAGAGAGAGGTGACCTGATGAGTTAAGGGGACATGTGCTGGGTGCGAGCTGAGAGTGACAAGAGAATAACAGAACTCTAGACTGTTTTGGTGAATTTTATCCTGGAAATTGACCCTTTTTCAAACTGAAGGCTTAATGATGTTGCATTACAATTAAGCACCGTATAACATTAATTAGACTAGAGAGATCTCTGAAACCAGCCCTCATCGCTTAAGAGTCTCAGAGAGGGCAATCAACTCTCCTTTCATAATCCGGGTTAGCAGCCTTACACCTTAGCAGTCCATTATTGCAATCGGATGACTGATTATTCAAAGCATTGCTTGATTGCAATAAGGAAAGTAAAAAAAAATGTGATTGCCCAATGATTCAGTAAGTGGACACAATGTCCAATGTCGATCTTTGCCTGGTGCTGAGCTTACTTATCTCAGCTGTCATAAGAAAGCTTGGTCTCTGTTTCTCCAAGGAAAAAGAAAGAGAAAACTAACCCAGGGTGATGGTGCATTGTCCCTATGGTATAGAAACACATAGATGACAAGTGAAAACAAAACTGGATGTGCCTCATAGTCAAACAGGCTGTAGACATCCTCAGTGGGTGCCTGGAACCAAATCCCTGCACCCTTAGATCTATTCAGGATGGTCAAGGCTGTTAAACAGTGGCATTAAGGCCTTCTCTATCTTGGCAACTCAAGCACTCATTTAGATACTTTTTAAGTGTCGTGGGCGATTCCACCTTCACCCCACCCTCAGGCAGGGAGTTCCCAATTCCATCTGCATTCCAGCCAATAAAAAGATCTTCCTCGAATCTCTCCTAAGCACCCCTTCCTTACTTTAAACATCTCTGCTATGGAGAGAAGTTTCTTATTATTTCATTGAGCTACAGCAGAGAACAGGCCCTTCTGACATTCGAGTCCACACCACCCATTTAATCTTAGCCTACTTTACAATGGCCAATGAACCTACCGACTGACGTCTTTAGAATGTGGGAGGAAGCCGGAGAACCTGACGGAAACCCATGCGGTCACGGGGAGAACATACAAACTTCTTACAGGCAGCAGCGGCAATTGAACCTGGGTCACTGGTAACCACCACACTTCCACGCCACACCAATTCTTGCTCTTTAACCTGTTTATTCTTCTCAAAATTTTGCAATGATCTTAAACCTGTGTCCTCTAATTGCTGACCTGCTACTGGAGACAGACTCTCCAACAAAATATTGACACCATCTATCAAATCTGCTCTTAGTACTGAGTGCAGACTTCAATTCCCTCCCCTGTTAATTGAAATCTTTCATCTGGCACCATTTTAGAAAAACACTAACTCCTTTCAAATCCCTAAAGTATGTTGCCCTATCCAAAAGTACGCAGCTCAGATTTGAACACAATGCATCAGCACCTTAAAATCAAGTTAAATAATGATTTAGTGTAACTTCCCTTTCAACATTAACCACATTCTCTCAACAAACTGAAGCAGGGTATAGGGACAGCTTCAAATCTGGACAATTTGACTTTAGTGGATAGTGGTTCTGATTTGGTACCTGCTTCCTCTGTGCTGACAGTTAATTCTTTGCTTGATTCACTTCTGCCGATCTTGTTGAATGAGTAGATCCTTATACTGTAGACGGATGCTGGGTGCAGATCCACAATGTTGGCCTGGTTTATGGTTGGGTTGATATTCCGAGTACTCTGCTTTAAGTCCCATGAGTCTGTTGGTGAGAGAAGGAGCAATTGTTTTTTTTAATAGGATCTTATATAATGAAATTTGAACCCAGAAGATAATGATGAAAAATTTCTGAGACAATAATTTCAACTTTAAGGCTTGTATCTTAACACCCCAACCTTACATTCCTACATTAAATGGTGACTGTCCTTTAGGAGTAATTAATTGCCTATAAAAGAATTTGGGAAATCCAGAGGTTATGAAAGGTGTGACACAGATGTAAATATCTCCCTTTGAACAGCTTGTTTCTATACACCTGAAATCAGCAGGAACACCATGTGCTTCTAGACTGAGTATTGACATTGGGAACGGGATTGGTATTAGTTTATTGTTGTTTCATGTACCAACTTACAATGGAAAAGCTTGTCTTGCAAACTGTTCATACAGATCAAATGATTACACACTACATTGAGCTAGAACAAGATAAAACAATAACAATGCAGAATAAAATGTAAAAGCTACCAAAAAGTGCAGTGCAAGTAAATGATAAGGTGCAAGATCATAAGAAGGTAGACTGTGCGACCAAGACTCTATCTTATTGCAACCGTGGGACAGAAGCATGGCGATACGTGCTTTCAAACTATTGTATCTTTTGATCAATGAGAGAGAGGAGAAGAGAGAATGTCTGGGGTGGTTGGGATCTTTGATTGTGCTGGCTGCTCTACTGAGGCAATAAGAAGTATAGATATGATTCATCAAGAGAAGGTTGGTTGCTGGAATGTGCTAAGCTGTGTCCACAACTCTCTGTAGTTTCCTGTGGTTCTGTGCAGAGCAGCTGCCATACTGAGCCATTTTGCATACAGACTGAATGCTTTTTATGGTGCATCGATAAAACTTGGTAAGAGCCAATAGGAATATGCCGAACGTTTTTAGCTTTCCAAGGAAGTAGAGGCATTGGTGAGCTTTTTTGATTGTGCCATCAACATGGTTGGACCAGGATAAGCTATTGGTGATGTTCACACCAAGAAATTTGAAGCTCTCAAACACAACACCGTTGATGTAGACAGGAGCATGTGCACCACCCCTCTTCCTAAAGCCAATGACCAGCTCTTTTGTTCTGCAGACACTGAGGGAAAGGTTGCTGTCATGACACCATGTCCCTAAGCTCTTGATTCCCTTGTACTCCAATTCATTGTTATTTGCGATATGGCCCACTAGTGTAGTATCATCAGCAAACTTGTAGACAGAGTTGGACCATAATCTGCATGAACCATTCCCATTTCAGGAAAGTCTTAATTCCAAGATGCTTCAATCAAGTCATCAGATAATCCAAGATTTTAGTCAGGGAAGTTCTGTTATTTAACGAAAGTTACTCAATTCAAATAATCACTTCAGTGAAAAAGAGGGTCAAGTTAATTGGTCAGATTTTAAGGGTTGCATGCTTGACAGCATAACATTTGCAATCCTGATGGTTCAGCATGACATGGGTCAGAGAGAATCCACCTTTCTCTAATTTAGTTTAGTATTATGCGCTCTGAATTGATGATCCAGAGACATGTATTTGAATTTCCCCACAGCTACTGAATTTAAATTGAAGTCTGTAAATAAATCTAGAACAGAACACTAGCATTATTGATGGAGGACCATGAAGTACCAGACGGTTGTAAACAAAAATCATCTCTTTTATTAGGTCACTCCAAGCATGATTCTGCTCTCCTTAATGACTCTGGTCTACATGTGCCTCTTGGGGTACCTGAACTGTACCAGATCGATTGCAAAAATGTGGCAAATCTGCATGTGGGCAATGGATTGCGCGGTGAATCAACTGGGCCTCCTACATGTGGAAGGCCCCTTTCTTTGTACATGGGCTTTCAAGAGCACATTCTTATCTTGGCGGGCCTGGTTCATCACTCCTATGCTGTAAGTTGTCAACTGTGTACTGTGGCTAAAGGTGACTCAGTCAAAACATTTAATCCTACTGCTCCATTGTTGTTTTTGCTTTACACATATATAGCACTACCAATGGCAGTCAACTCTTAATCACCTTCAGCAAGAGCCTAGCAAGTCACTAAGTTCAGCAGACAACAACAAATGGGAGGTTCTGTCAGTAACATCTAACCCTCTTTAATTCATAAAAATAGCAAATGTACTGTGTTTCCATCTGGTATGCACCATTCTCTGGTCTAAAGATCATGCAAAATATCCCAGTGCAACTGGGAGTGACATTCTAGCTCTTGTGGGTGTAGCCTTGGCACTGCTTTATACCCCCTCCTTCACTATGCCCAATACTCTACACTTGTGGAGATAACAATGGCAGACCTCACAGAGTCATACAACATGAAAAAGGACCTTCAGCACAACTCATCTATGCCAATCAAGATGCCCACCTATGCTAGCTCCTTTTGCTTATACAGTATTTGGCCTCTATACCTTTCCTGTCCATGTACATGTTCATATGTCTTTGAAAGTTTGTTTTTGGCACTGAAATTGGTGTGCTATTGTCACATCCATTGAGGTACAGTGAAAAGCTTGTCTTGCATACTGTTCGACCAGATCAATTCATTACACAGTGCACTGAAGTAGAACAAGGTAAAGCAATAACAATGCAGAATAAATGTAACAGCTCCAGAGAAAGTGGTAAACAATCAAGTGCAAGATCATAACAAAGTGGATTGTAAGATGAAGAGTCCATTTTATACCAGGGAACCATTCAATAGTCTGTACCTGCCTCAACCACTTCCTCAGGCAGCTTGTTCTATATAACCACCAGCCTCTATGTAAAATAGATGTCCCTTAGGGCCCTTTTAAAATTTTCACCTCTTATATTAAATTTAAGCCCTTGTGTACTTAATTATCATTTGCCCTCCAAAAGTTAAGCAATCCTAATTTCCATCTATGCTGTGGTGGTGTTTAATGGGAGGGGGATGTTTCTTTAAGTTCTGGAAGCTTGTCCATGTAGGTCTGAACAGGTGCCAGTTACCAATAGAATGATGTATTGGCAATGGCCAACTGAGAAATGAATGCCATTTGTAGCAAATTTAATCTACATCCAGTGACCACTTTATTAGGTACACCAGTACATCTCCTCATTAATACATATATCAAATCAGCCAATCATGTGGCAGCAATTCAATGAATAAAAGCATGCAGACATGGTCAAGAAGTTCAGTTGTTGTTCAAAACCAACATGAGAATGGGGAAGAGAGGCGATCTAAGTGACTTTGACCATGGAATGATGATTGGCGCCAGATGGGGTGATTTGAGTATCTCAGAAACTGCTGATGTCCTGGGATTTTCACACACAACAGTCTCTAGAGTTTACAGAGAATGGTGTGAAAAACAAGAAAAAACATCCAGTGAGTGGCAGTTCTGTAGGCAAAAACACCTTGTGAGGATGCTGAGGATGTTCTACGAGGCTGTGGTGGCCAGTGCTATCATGTTTGCTGTTGTGTGCTGGGACAGCAGGCTGAGGGTAGCAGACACCAACAGAATCAACGAACTCATTCGTAAGGCCAGTGATGTTGTGGGGGTGGAACTGGACTCTCTGACGGTGGTGTCTGAAAAGAGGATGCTGTCCAAGTTGCATGCCATCTTGGCCAATGACTCCCATCCACTCCATAATGTACTGGTTAGGCACAGGAGTACATTCAGCCAGAGACTCATTCCACCGAGATGTAACACTGAGCGTCATAGGAAGTCATTCCTACCTGTGGCCATCAAACTTTACAACTCCTCCCTAGGAGTGTCAGACACCCTGAGTCATTAGGCTGGTCCTGGACTTATTTCCACTGGGTGTGATTAACTTATTATTATTTAATTATTTATGGTTTTATATTGCTATATTTCTTCACTATTCTTGGTTGGTGCGGCTGTAACGAAACCCAATTTCCCTCGGGATCAATAAAGTATGTCTGTCTGTTAATGAGAGAGGTCAGAGGAGAATGGCCAGACTGGTTCAAGCGAACAGGAAGGTGACAGTAACTCAAATAACCACACGTTACAACAGTGGTGTGCAGAAGAACATCTCTGAATGCATAATACACTGAACCTTGAAGTGGATGAGCTACAGCAGAGAAGACCACGGGCACATACTCAGGTACAGTAGGTACATAATAAAGTGGTCATTGAGTGTATATTACAAAGATATGGAAGTACAGTGTCTGTATTCCATTCCACATTGGGAAGAAGAAATTTAACCCAAAGTTAAATCTGATAAAGGGCACGTTATCGAAAAGAACAACTTGAGCTAATTTATAAACCTGTATATCATCAATTAATTTATGTACAGAAAACATGGAAAACAACAATAATTATGCTTAAACCCAACAGATTTTGTTTATAGGCAATGGCAATCCCTTACAAGAATTTATTTATATCAGTAAGCCTGATAGGAATGTATTAAATACATGCATGGATTAACTATAAAAAAACTTGTCAGATTAGAATTGATTATACAGAAGGATGATGAATGAAACACCCAACAATCTTATCAAACTCTGATAGAATACACAGTATATAATTAATATTTGCAGCCCTTGTACAATATTAATTTACAAAATTTAATCATATTTTAATCTCTCCTGGTATGGCAGCAACAGGATTTGGATTTCTAGCAATGAATTTAAATTGTCAATTAGAGGCCTTGAATAAGTGCTGCACTCCCCTTAATGATGTCTCGGGAGCTGTGTTGAGATTGGATTTTAAACGCAGTGTAAAGGTGGTGTTCAAAGGACCTTCAATGTTTGCAGGAGAGTAAGAATTAACGCACTTTATAGGACGTGCTCTGTTTAATGGTCGACCAAGACAGAATGAAGCCTTAGGGCATCTGAACATTTACATCAATGTGTTTTAATGTTGTACCTTAACGTATACTCTGTGGCCACTTTATTAGGTACCCCCTGTTCCAAATAAAGTGGCCACTGAGTGTATGTTCATGGTCTATCTGCTGCTGTAGCCCATCACTTCTAGGTTCAACTTGTTGTGTGTTCAGAGATGCTCTTCTGCACACCACTGTTGTAACATGTGGTTATTTGAGTTACTGTCACCTTCCTGTCAGCTTGAACCAGTCTGGCCATTCTCCTCTGACCTCTCTCATTAACAAGGTGTTTTCACCCACAGAACTGGATGTTTTGTTTTGTTTTTCACACCATTCACTGTAAACTCTAGAAACTGTTGTGTGTGAAAATCCCAGGAGATCAGCAGTTTCTGAGATACTCAAACCACCCCATCTGGCACCAACAATCATTTCATGGTCAAAGTCACTTAGATCACATTTCTTCCCCCATTGCGATGTTTGGTCTGAACAATTACTGAGCCCTTGACCATGTCTGCCTGCTTTTTCTGCATTCAGTTGCTGCCACATGACTGGCTGATTAGATATTTACATTACCAAGCAGGTGTACCTAATGAAGTGGCCTCTAAGTATGACTTAGCACTGCCTTGATTTGGCAGACTCTTTAGAGGCTGGAACAGAAGCCTCTGCTTGAATGTGTAACTGGCACTTTAAGCATAAGATTCGTCACTCAATTAAAACTACCTTGCACGTTAAGTTTCTGAAAACTGAGGTGCTCTTAAATGGAGAGGCTGGGGCCTATTAGGTATTATTCAAAGGGCTCCATATACAAGGGATGCTTTCAGAGAGTTCAGGGTTTCCTGTCAGGCACTTTCCTTATCTTTCTATCATCTCAACTCCACTGTCCCTTCATTCCAATGTCCTCATCCCAATCCCCATGTTCCACAGTCCACTTCACTGTCTACATGAAGCCTCCCATCAACTGCTTGAGCCTTCCCCACACAAATCTCTCTCCAAAGCCCCACACTCACATAATCCTCTCTGAGCCCCCTTCTTCTGTGATCACCAAAATGGGAGATTATGGATTAAGGGCCTCTCCTATCAACCACACCTCTTTGAGTTTGAGCAATTCTTTAACACACAATACAGACCCTGTAGAAATGGGCCCTCCAGCCCAATTCTTTTGCCCCAGTTCTTCAGCCTCTATGTCTGTCTTCTGAGTAAATACAGATTCATACAGTACATTTAAGATCCACCACTTCTCTTTTAGCTTCATACGTTAATGACCACACTGATCTTCAAGATGACGAATTTTGCTATCACTTTGCTCTTGATATACCCATACAAACATTTGGGATTCTCCTTCACCCTGTCTTTTAAGATATAAGACATATGAGCAGAATTAGGCTATCTGGCCCTTTCCGTCTGCTTCACCATTCAATCATGAGTGATTATTATCCCTCTCAACCCCATTCTTCTGCCTTCTCCCCGTAACCTTTCATGTCCTTACTGATCACGAACCCTCCTGATTTCTCCTCATAACCCAAGGTCTATTACTGGTGCAACACATACAAAATGCTGGAGGAACTCAGCAGGGATTTATGGCCCTTTATCTCAGAAAGGATGTGTTGTCATTGGAGAGAGTCCAGAGGAGGTTCACGAGGATGATTCTGGGAATGAAGGGGTTAATATATGAGGAGCGTTTGGCAGCTTTGGGCTTGAACTCATTGGAATTTAGAAGAATACATGGGGATCTCATTGAAACCTACTGAATATTGAAAGGACTAGATAGGGTGGATGTTTCCTATGGTGGGGGTATCCAGAACTAGAGGGCACAGCTTCAAAACTGAGGGGCAACCCTTTAGAACAGAGGTAAGGAGGAATTTTGTTTTAGCCAGAGAGTGGTGAATCTGAGAAATGCACTGCAACAGACTGCGGTGGAGGCCAAGTCTGTGGGTATACTTAAAGTGGAAGCTGCTAAGATTCCTGATTGGTCAGGCCATCAAGAAATATGGTGAAAGGGCAGATGTGTGGGGTTGAATGGGATCTGGGATTGTCCATGATGAAATGGCGGAGTGAACTTGATGGGTTGAATAGACTAATTCTGCTCCTATGTCTTAAAGTCTAATGGACTGTGTTGGTCATTGATGAAAATGACACATTTCAGAGTATTTTTTGATGAACATCTGACAAATAAAACCAACCTTTAGTCACAGATATCAGAATGAGTGAGGTGTTTGAACACAAGGAGAAAAGTTTTGAAAAAACAAGGTGCTAGTGGTTTTGAAATCAATATATGTTAGAGGACATGTGCTCAATGAAAGGGACCAGGTATGATGTGGTAGAGCTTGCTTTATTGGAGAGGAAGGCAGGGATCAACCAGGAGGTAACTGGATTGGCTGAAAGCAGGAAAGCAGATGACAAAGGCAACTGAAATGATGACCATGCCATATCCTATGATAGAGGTGATACAGGCATGTCCATCTCTGGGTAAAACAGGATGCTTATCATGGGGTTTAATCTGGTTTACAAAGTGGGAAGTTTGGGAACTGGAATGAGGCTAAACACTTGGAAGACATCGATGCACAGTGAGATGATTGCCAATGCAGTGAGATCAGTGACTACCCACCTGACTTGTTCTTATATTCAATGTCAAAGCCAAGGATAAGACTGTTCCCATCAAATCGCTGTGTCCAGCGGAGATTCATGCTGCGGGCTTTCACTTCTCTGATCTCCAGCTCAGGAGGATCAGGTGGCTCTGTGGAGGATAGAGATATGCAGGAGTTAATTAACTCTTCCCTGTACAGTTTTCTTGCTATCTGTAACATTTTCATTCATACAATGATGCAATTCAGCTCATCAAAATCAAATAACAACTAAAGTACAATTCTCCGGGAATGGTCATGCATAAGTTGTGTTAATTTACAAAATTTGAATTAATTACTTTGCTGCCATTGTTTAGAAACTAAAGTAAAAGAAATTCAACACAGAGTAAGAAATGGTTTCGATAAGTAACTGCTGCTTTCCACCGTTGACAAAAAAAGGAAGAAGCTTTCAAGGAAAAGAATCAAAGGAGAGTAGCAGTGAGGTTAATCAGCTCATTAAACTCTCCTCCACTCACAGTGTTACTGGGACATAGCCGTCTTGGTCTATGACCTTGTTAAACCCCATACAAAAGGAGCTTCAAACACTCCAGATGGTTTTTCAGTTTAACAGCATCTGAGGTCACTTGGTCAAAAGGATGAGAGTTAGTTTCAATCACAGGACTTCGATACTATCTAAATGGTGATCATAAAGGACTTGCCCAGGTGTTTCTTTATGATTGGAACAGGGCATTGGTGAGACTACACCTGAAGCACTATATACATATATGGTCTTCTTCTTCAGGAAGAATTTGAGGTATTTCTGACTGATTGTGAATGGGACTGGCTCCATGGATAAAATGGCTCTCTTATAAAGAAATTCTGAGCAGGTTGGGCTCATACACATTAATGCTTAGATGAATAGATGTGATCTTAATGAAACTTAAATGATTTTTAAGTGTTCGACAAACTAGATGGTGAGAAAATGCTTCCCTCCATGAGGGAAATCAAAGGTGTGGTCTCAGAATGAGAGGTGTCCAGTTAAGGTAGTGATGAGGAGAAGATTGTGAGTGATTGAAATACTTCTCCTTTGACATCTTTGGAGTCGACATTCAATATACACTTTATTAGATACACCTGTACACCTGTTCTTTAATGAAAATATCAAATCAGCCCATCATGTGGCAGCAGCTCAATGCATAAAAGTATTCAGATATGGTCAAGGGGTTTAGTTGTTGTTCAGGCCAAACACCAGAGTGAAGAAGAAATGTGATCTATGTGACTTTGATCGTGGAATGATCATTGGTGCCAGACAGGGTGGTTTGAGTATCTCAGAAACTGCTGATCTCCTGGGATTTTCATGCACAACAGTCTCTAGAGTTACAGAGAATGGGGTAAAAAAACATCCAGTGAGCGGCAGTTCTGTGGGTGAAAACACCTCGTTAATGACAGAGGTCAGAGGAGAATGGCCAGACTGGTTCAAGCTGACAGGGAGGTGACAGTAATTCAAATAACCACACGTTACAACAGTGGTGTGCAGAAGAGCATCTCTGAATTCACAACTTGTCAAACCTTGAAGTGTGTGTATTACAGCAGCAGAAGACCACACTGGGTTCCACTCCTGTACCAAATAAAGTGGCCACTGAGTTTATTTAAGGCTGAGTTTGGTGTGCAGCATTATTGGTCCACAAGGCAATCAACTTAGCATGAAAGTATTACTAAGGCCCCAGCTTGTTTGGTGGAGCTGGCTGGAAGAATGACGTGGACACCTCTATCCTTATTATTTGTGTACATGTGAATGCAGCCATGTCAGGATCAAACTAATTCATTCAGATGAGGAGCTAAGTTTCTTTACAGAAATTGCTCTGGGATTTATAAACACAGTCCCAATGCAATTTGTTTTCTACAAACTTTTTTGCTTCTTTTTAAGTTAACTCTTTTGTGTTGAGAGATTTCAAGGGTTTGTTCTTTGAAAAAAAAATGAGTTCACTACTTTTTCACCATGAGTAAGTTTATCTACAAATGATTTCACACCCACGATTTGGGTTGAAAATGGACCAGTGCTCCTAATTATGTTGGAAATACATGTGTGGATATCAGAAAACAGTAACTCAGTCAGCTCCATTCCTGAATTGACCCAGGACGCTTGTGGTAACCTAAGATGTATACTATTTATGCAAGACTCTGACCAGAGATGGTTAAAATGATGAGGAAAGATTGGACAGACAGCTTGCATACTCATTCTGTTTGGATTAAAGGAATCTAATTGAGGTGTTAAAGGTGATTAAAGGATTTAATGGGATAGACAAAGAGAAACTAATTTCTCTGGGTGCAGGAGGAAGTTGAAACCAAGGGGAGAGATTTTACAATTAAGAGTGCTGATGAAGGAAAGCTTATCACACTAAGGGTGATGAACACTGAAAGTCTCTCCTCAAAGCACTGATTTAGATTCAGATTTATTTATCACATGTACATCGAAACACATAGTGAAATGTGTTTTTTGCGTAGCTAGCCAACACAACCTAAGGATGTGCTAGGGGCAGCTCGCAAATATCACCACATATTCTGGCGCCCCATAGTGTTCAGCAGAGGTAAGGTTGAGGTAAGATCAATTGAAAACATTAGAAGAACAAGATCAATAGATTGTCTATAGGCAAAAGTATAAAATGATGTAGAATAAAGTCATACAAATAGTGATTAGATACAGATCAATCCAGTTGTAACTGAATGGCAGAGCTGGTTTGAGAACTCAATGGCCATTCCTGTTCTTGTGAGTCAAGGCTTTCTGAGGTGTATTGTGAGCACCTGAAATTGGAGAGAATGAATATGTGTCTTTGCTAGGTCAAGGCCATGAGCAGATCTTATTTTTTCTCGAATGAACTGCTAAACCACATTATCTGCAGGATGAACAATATTTCCCTTGAACCAACCTCAAGCAGCACCAAGCCAGAACATGAGTAGAAAAATCTTGGCTCATGGTCTCCAGAAAATGGAACCCATCAGCTCATCTCCTGAGGAGATGAGCAAAGTTACACACAAATAAATTATGTGCATAGAAGAAGCTTATTTAGTTACACTGTGGCTGACAAAATGCTTTTGGAGCCAACATCCCTGCAATAGACTTTAACAGTACATATGCATAGCCTAAATTTCACTGTCTTCTATCTGAGATTAAGAGAGAAAGTAATTTGTGAATAAGCCTTTCCACAATGCTTCTTCAGTTACTTCTGTGTTTTATTGGAAATTCAATAATTTTATATTGAAGATCACCATAAGCCTTACGCCCTTGAAAACTATAAGTTGTGTATGAGTATTATTGATGCCCTGAACACGGGAAATCGGAGTGCCATATAGCATGAGAATGAACATCAATTGTTAGCTCAGAGTACAAGGCCATCACAAATTTCCTCTGGATGAAAGGAAAGGTTCAAAACTTCAAGGAACCTTTGGATGTAAATCTTTCTCTATTGTACATACTAAATGTGCAGCATTCAAATTATATACACATTGATCATGAACACTAGAGATTCTGCAGATGCTGGAAATCTTGAGCAACACATACAAGATGCTGGAGGAAACTCAGCAGGCCAGGCAGCATCTATATAAGGAAATATACAGTTGACATTTTGGCCAATGATGAAGGGTCTCAGTCCAAAACATTGACCATTTATTCCCCTCCATAGATGCTGCCTGACTTGCTGAGTTCCTCTGGCACTGCATGTATATGCACACTGATCTTTGGTTCTGTAACTACTTTTGTTAACCTCCCTGGAACCATATTTCAGACACAAAGTCCAACATTTTTAAGCGTTTAATATATACAATCAGGATCAGAATCAGAATCCGATTTAATATCTGTCGTAAAATTTGTTAGCTTTACGGCAGCAGTGCAATGAAATACATGATAAATAAATATAGAGAAAAACTGAGTTACAATAAGTTTATATATGTCTATTAAATAGTTAAGTTACAGTAAAATAAGTAGTGCATAATAACAGAAATAAAAAAAGTAGTGAGTTATTGTCCAAGGGTTCAATGTCCATTTAAGAATCTGATGGCAGAGGGGAAGAAGCTGTTCCTGAATCGCTGAGTGTGTGCCTTCAGGCTTCTGTACCTCCTCCCTGATAGTAACAATGAGAAGAGGGCATGTCCTGGGTGGTGGAGGTCCTTAATGATGGATGTCACTTTCCTACCTTCCTAATGCACCACTCCTTGAAGATATCTTGGATACTATGGAGGCTGGTACCTGTGGTAGAGCTGACTAATTTTACAAGTTTCTGCAAATTATTTTGAACTTGTGCAGTAGCCCCCCACCCCTCCCCATACCAGACGGTGATACAGTCAGTCAGACTGGCCTCCAGGGTACATTTGTAGAAGTTTCTGAGTGCTTTAGTTGGTAAACCAAATCTCCTCAAACTCCTAATGAAATAGAGCTGCTGTCTTGCCTTCTTTATAACTGCATCGATATGTTAGGACCAGGTTAGATCCTCAGAGATCTTGACACCCAGGAACTAGAAACTGCTCACTCTCTTAACTTCTGATCTGTCTATGAGGATTGGTATGTGTTCCCTTGTCTTACCCTTCCTGAAGTCCACAATCAGCTCTTTGGTCTTGCTGCAAGGTTGTTACTGCTACACCACTCAACTAGCTGGTATATTCTAAGAAGGTTGGCGTCATTCAATGTCTGTAGTGAGATGCTGAAGATGTTCTATAGGTCAGTTGTGGAGAGCGCCCTCTTCTTTGTGGTGGCGTGTTGGGGAGGAAGCATTAAGAAGAGGGATGCCTCACGTCTTAATAAGCTGGTAAGGAAGGCGGGCTCTGTCGTGGGCAAAGTACTGGAGAGTTTAACATCGGTAGCTGAGCGAAGGGCGCTGAGTAGGCTACGGTCAATTATGGATAACTCTGAACATCCTCTACATAGCACCATCCAGAGACAGAGAAGCAGTTTCAGCGACAGGTTACTATCGATGCAATGCTCCTCAGACAGGATGAAGAGGTCAATACTCCCCAATGCCATTAGGCTTTACAATTCTACCGCCAGGACTTAAGAACTTTTTAAAAGCTATTATTAATGCTTTTTGAGATAGTGATTTAGATGCATATCATATTTTTTACTGAGTTAAGTATTGTATGTAATTAGTTTTGCTACAACAAGTGTATGGGACATTGGAAAAAAAAGTTGAATTTCCCCATGGGGATGAATAAAGTATCTATCTATCTATCTATTCTGCTTCTGTACGCCCTTTCGTTGCCATCTGAAATTCTGCCAACAATGGTTGTATCATCAGCAAATTTATGGATGCTGTTTAAGCTATGCCTAGCTGCACAGTTATGGGTGGAGAGAGATTAGAACACTGGACTAAGCACACACCCTGTGGAGCACCAGTGTTAATTGTCAGTGAGGTGGAGATGTTATTTTCAGTCCGTACAGATTGTGGTCTTCTGGTTAGGAAGTCGAGGATCCAATTGCAGAGGGAGGTACAGAGGCCCAGGTTCTGCAACTTCTCAATCAGGATTGTCGGAATGATGGTATTAATTGCTGAGCTATAGTCGATGAACAGCATCCTGACATAGGTGTGTGTATTGTCCAGGTGATCCAAGGTGATCCATTTACAAAATAATAAATATAAAAATATTCTATATAGAGTATTTAAACTATATATGTAAATATCCATACCTAGTAAACAGAAACAGTCTTACCTGAAATCTGCAAAGCTTTTTTTAATGTCCTAAACAAAACTTTCCAAAAAAATTACATTACAGCAATATGCATTGTGACATCCAACTGTTTGATACATTTGGTTAAAATCAAACGATTAAGTGTCAGAATGCAATTCACTTGGGCTTGCACAAAGCTAGCTTCATGCATTGAAGATCAGACATGCTTCTCACTTCACCAGCTCAATGAGAAATCTTTCTGAGGTAGAAATTAGGATCAGTTACACCTGGACCTCTTTTTATGCTCTTAGGGAGAAACTCATGAATGGTATTGGTTGTAAGCGTGTGTGTGTTGGCTGATGATTACACACAAATCCAGTGATGTGCACAGTTAGCAGTTGATGCTCTCTCTCATGCTTGACTTTGATAATCAAAGGCAAATTCCTCCTCTTTTACCTCACTAACCTCATCAAATATGATGCAGCAGAAAAGGCTGCTGTTTAAACACTGACTGAAATGCTGCAAGAATTGTAAAAAAATATTTGGCTTCATTTAATAAGAACATAATACATGGGATCAGAATCAGGCCATTCAGTCCACTGTGTCTGCACCATTCCATCATGGCTGATTTATTATCCCTCTCACCCCATTCTCCTCCCTTCTTCCCATAACCTTTGACTCCCTAACTAATCAAGAACCTATCAACCTCCGCTTTAAGTATACCCGGTGGCTTGGCCTCCACAGCCATTTGTGGAAATGAATTCTACAGATTCATCATCCTATAGCTAAAGAAATTCCTTCTCATTTCATCTCTGTTCTAAATGGATGTCCCTCTATTCTGAGGCTGTGCCCTCTGGTCCTTGACTTACCTATTATAGGAAACATCCTCTCTATGTCCACTCTATCTAGGCCTTTCAATATTTCATAGGTTTCAATGAAATACCTCTCATTCTTCTAAACTCCAGTGAGCACAGGCCCAGACCCATCAAATGCTTCTCACAGGTTAATCCTTTCATTACTGGAATCATTCTCGTGAACCTCCTCTGGATCCTCTCCAATGCCAGCACATCTTTTCTTAGATAAGGGGCCCAAAACTGCACAAAGTACTCCAAGTGAGGTCTGACCAATGCTTTATAGTGCCTCAGCGTTCCATTCTTGCTGTTATATTCCAGTCCTCTAGCCATGAATACTGACATTACATTTACCTTCCTTACCATAAACTTAACCTGCAAGTTAACCTTCAAGGAATCCTGCCAAGTCCCTTTGCACCCCTGATTTTTTTAAATTTTCTCACTGTTTAGAAAATAGTGCATGACCATACACTTTCCTACACTGTATGCCATCTGCCACATCATTGTCCATTCTCCCAATCTGTCCATGGCCTTCTGCAGGCTCTGTGCTTCCTTAACACTACTTGTCCCTTCACCAATCTTTGTATCATTGGCAAACCTGGCCACAAAGCCATCAACTCTGTCATCCAAATCACTGATGTACAGTATATGTGAAAAAAGTGCTCCCAATACTGACCCTCTGAGGAACACCACTAGTCACTGAAGACAACCAGAAAGGGCCCCCTTTATTCCCACTCTGCCGCCTGCCAAGCAGCCAATCTTCTATTCATGCTCATACCTTTCCTGTAATGCCATGAGCTTTTATCTTTTTAAGCAGCCTCAAGTTCTGCACCTTGTCAAAGGCCATCTGAAAATCCAAATAAACAACATCCACTGACTCTCCTTTGTCTGTCCTGTTTGTTATTTCCTCAAAGAAATCCAAAAGATTTGTCAGGCAGGATTTCCCCTTAAGGAAAGATGCTGGCTTTGGCCTACTTTATCATGTGCTTCCAAGTACCCTGAAATCCTCTCCTTAATAATCAATTCCAACATCTTCCTAACCACTGAAGTCAGCTTAATTAGCCTAAAATTTCCTTTCTTCTGCCTCTCTCACTTCTTAAAGAGTGGAGAGACATCTGCAATTTTCCAGTACTCAGGAGGCATTCTGGGATCTCGTGATTCATGAAAGATCATTACTAATGTCTCCACGATCACTTCAGCAACCTCTTTCAAAACCCTGTGGTGTCATCTATCTGGTCCAGATGACTTACATACCTTCAGCTCCCCAAGCACCTTCTCCTTAGTAATAGCAACTACGCTCACTTCTGCCCCTGACACTCTAGAATTTCTGGCATCGTACTAGTCTTCCACAGTGAAGACAGACGCTAAATACTTATTAGGTTCATCTGCTATTACTACCTCTCTAGTGTCATTTCCCAGTGGTCCAATATCCACTCTCACCTCTCTTTTAAATTCCTACCCAAATTTCCAGGCAAAGGAACTCCTGACTGGAGTGAGTCACCTGCCTGTGTGTGTCAGGGGGTGGATGGACAGGAGGGTGGAAAAGGGGCTTGCTTTGCTGTTGTTGTTGTTGCTTGTGTTGTTCTGCTAAACACTGTGGACGTGCTATCTTGGCATCAGAATGTGTGGCGACACTTGTGGGCTGCCCCCAGCACATCCTTAGGATGGCTGTTAGTGTAAATGATGCATTTCACTGTATGTTCCCATGTACATGTGATAAGTAAAAGCATCTGAATGTGAGAGTCTGAAACAAGTATAGAAACATAGAAGCCCTACAACACAATACAGGCCCTTCGGCCCACAAAGCTGTGCCAAACATGTCCCTACCTCAGAAATTACTAGGCTTGCCTATAGCCCTCTATTTTTCTAAACTCCATGTACCTATCTAAAAGCCTCTTAAAAGACCCTATCATTTCCGCCTCCACCACCATTGCCGGCAGCCCATTCCACGCACTCACCACTCTCTGTGTGAAAAACTTACCCTTGACATCTCCTCTGTACCTACTTCCAAGCACCTTAAAACTGTGTCCTCTTGTGGCAACGATTTCAGCCCTGGGAAAAAGCCTTTGACTATCCACACAATCAATGCCTCTCATCATCTTGTACACCTCTATCAGGTCACCTCTCATCCTCCGTCACTCCAAGGAGAAAAGGCCGAGTTCACTCAACCTGTTCTCATAAGGCATGCTCCCCAATCCAAGCAACATCCTTGTAAATCTCCTCTGCACTCTTTCTATGGCTTCTACATCCTTCCTGTAGTGAGGTGACCAGAACTGAGCACAGTACTCCAAGTGGGGTCTGACCAGGGTCCTATATAGCTGCAACATACCTAAATTCAATTCCACGATTGATAAAGGCTAATACACCATACGCCTTCTTAACCACAGAGTCAACCTGTGCAGTTATTTTGAGCGTCCTATGGACTCAGATCCCAAGATCCCTCTGATCCTCCACACTGCCAGGAGTCTTACCATTAATACTATATTCTGCCAGCATATTTGACCTACCAAAATGAACCACTTCACACTTATCTGGGTTGAACTCCATCTGCCACTTCTCAGCCCAGTTTTGCATCCTATCAATGTCCCACTGTAACTTCTGACAGCCCTCCACACTATCCACAACATCTACAACCTTCATGTCATCAGCAAATTTACTAACCCATTCCTCCACTTCCTCATCCAGGTCATTTATAAAAATCACAAAGTGTAAGGGTCCCAGAACAAATCCCTGAGGCACACCACTGGTCACCGACCGCCATGCAGAATATGACCCGTCTACAACCACTCTTTGCCTTCTGTGGGTAAGCCAGTTCTGGATCCACAAAGCAATGTCCCCTTGGATCCCATGCCTCCTTACTTTCTCAATAAGTCTTGCATGGGGTACCTTATCAAGTGCCTTGCTGAAATCCATATACACTACATCTACTGCTCTTCCTTCATCAATGTGTTCAGTCACTTCCTCAAAAAATTCAATCAGGTTCCTAAGGCACGACCTGCCCTTGACAAAGCCATGCTGACTACTCCTAATCATATTACGTCTCTCCAAATGTTCATAAATCCTGCCTCTCAGGATCTTCTCCATCAACTTACCAACCACTGAAGTAAGACTTAGCTTATGTCTAAACTAAAAGAGAAGAATGAGAGGTCTTTAATCTAAAATTAATCTAGACTGCTCCTGATAAGGACATTGATGACAGAACTGATGAGCAAGCAATAGCTACCCTAGTTCATCAGAACCTACCCAACTGTATACACTCAGTGGTCACATTATTAGATACCTCCTGTACCTAATAAAGTGGCACTGAGTGTATGTTCATGGTCTTCTCTGCTGTAACCCATCCACTTCAAGGTTTGATGTCTTGTGCATTCAGACAGACTCTTATGAACATCAATGTTGTAAAATGTGGCTATTTGAGTTACTGTCATCTTCCTGTCAGCTTGAACCAGTTCGGTCTCCAAATTTGAGGAGGGATATTCTTGCTATTGAGACAGTGCAGCGTAGGTTCATGAGGTTAATTCCCGGGATGGCGGGACTGTCATATGTTGAAAGATTGGAGTGACTGGGCTTGTATACACTGGAATTTAGAAGGATGAGAGGGGATCTGATTGAAACATATAAGATTATTAAGGGATTGGACACGCTAGAAGCAGGAAACATGTTCCCGATGTTGGGGGAGTCCAGAACCAGAGGCCACAGTTTAAGAATAAGGGGTAAGCCATTTATAACGGAGTTGAGGAAAAACTTTTTCACCCAGAGAGTTGTGGATCTGTGGAATGCTCTGCCTCAGAAGGCAGTGGAGGCCAATTCTCTGGGTGCTTTCAGAAAAAGAGATAGATAGAGCTCTTAAAGATAGCGGAGTCAAGGGTTATGGGGAGAAGGCAGGAACGGGGTACTGATTGTGGATGATCAGCCATGATCACAGTGAATGGCGGTGCTGGCTCGAAGTGCTGAATGGCCGAGTAGGATGTACCTATTGTCTATTGTCATTCTCCTCTGACCTTTCTCGTTAATAAGGTATTTTTGCCCACAGAATTGTGATTTACTGGACGTTTTTGTTTGTTTTTCCACACCATTCTCTGTAAGATTTTAGAGACAGTTGTGTGTGAAAATCCCAGGAGATTACCAATCTCTGAGATATTCAAACCACTCTGTCTAGCACTGACAATCACTCCACTGTCAAAGTCACTTAGATCACATTTCTTCCCCATTCTGATGTTCGGTCTGAACAACAACTGAACCTCTTGACCATGTCTGCATGCTTTTATGCGTTGAGTTGCTGCCACATGATTGGCTAATTAGATATTTGCATTAACGAGGTGTACAGGTGTACCTAATAAAGTGGCCACCGAGTGTAAAATACTATTAAAAACTATAAACTAAGTGTAAGTAATGTTCCACCAAATTCTTACATCAAGTGAAAGATAAAGGTGCCCTCGATTATATTGGTTGCCAATTTTAATTTCATTATATTTATTTGCAATTATCAGTCCTGATGTATTGCTCAACTCTGGTTGGGGAAAGTTAATGAAAATGCTTGAGAGTTTGTACAGATAAGAAGTCTAGGTTTGGTTAAGGGCTTCAATAATACTCATCCAATACTTGTAGTCCCAAGAGCATAAAATTTATTGAGGTCTCTAATATTAAATTATTGATTTTTCAATAAAATAAAAATGTAACTGAAGAAACCTAACACTTTAGGCTAGAATTGGGCCAGATCCCAGTGCTGAAAAAATGCAAATGTACCGTACCCAATGTTATGAATATCAGGAGCAAACCCCAGATCAGAGATGAATTGAATGAACAACATATCACGTGGAATACCTTGAACCGTGAGTTGAATGAGTCCTCGATCCTCTCCGTAGGAATTGATTGCATGGCAAGAGAAGAAGCCAGAATCCCCTCGATCGGCAGGTATGATCTGCAAGAGACAGACGTGCAACAGGACATATGTTTAACATGCAGCAAAAGTTGGGATCCTCTGCTCCAGTGTTCAACTGAGCAACTAAAGGCAGCCCTGTTGAGTCACTGAAACAGGTATTGAAATACATCAATTATGAACAAAGTTTCCATTAATGGCAGATGCTCTGCATGTTACTACAAGAAACTGCAGAGAGTTGTGGACACAATTGTGGGCATGCTATTCTGGTGCAGACTGCCCAGCACAGTCCTCGCTGATATGATTTCATGCAAATTGTGCATTGCACTTTATGTTTCAATGTACATATGACAAATAAAGTTCATCTTTAAAAATCTTTAAAACTGTTGAACCACTGGTGTCCTGTAAAGCATTGTGCCAACCCCTATGCTACTGTGTCGCCCGTAAATTCCTGAATTCCTGAGGTTTCTCTTTTCATATGCTAATTAAAATCTGAATCTGTCAAACCACCTCTCATGAATCAATCAAAGTTGAAAGTAAATTTGTTATCGAAGTACATATATGTCACCATAGACAACCCTGAGATTTGTTTTCTTGTGGGCATTCATGATAAATATAGAGAAACATAATAGAATCAATGAAAAACCACGAGACAGATAAGCCACCAATGTGCAAAATTCAACAAAATGTGCTAATACAAAAAAATGTAAATAATAATAATAAATAAATAAGTGATAAATATTGGGAGCATAAGCTAAACAGTTCTTGAAAGTGAGTCCATTAGTTGTGGGAACATTTCAATGATGTGGCAAGTGAAGTTGAGTGATGTTATTCCCCTTAGTTTAAGAGTCTGATGGTTTAGGGGTAATAACTGTTCCTGAACCTGGTGGTGTGAGTCCTGAAGCTCCTTCCTGATGGCACCAGCAAGAAGAGAGCATGTTCTGGATGGTGGGGGTCCTTGATGATGGATGCTGCTTTCCTAATTTGGAAGTCCTAGCTTGGAAGCTCCGATTTTTAACATAGCTTACCTTTGTGTTAGGAAAAAGCATTAAAAGATGAAGGAAATGCAATGTGGATTCAACAACAGTGAAAAATTAAAAAAACACTTTATAGAGAGAATCATTAGAAATTTGACTCCAAGTCCCACTGGAACAAGAAGTTTAGGTGTAACTTGGAACTAGTGTAAATGCAGTAAGGTTGGATTTTCTGGTATTTTTTTGTGGGGGAAGCAGAGTGCCAGATTTGTGTAGGGGGAGCTGGCAATTGTATCACTTGGTTAGTGCCAAAGAGCAAGAAAACTTGGTTTTGTGTAACATTTTAGCAAATGTAATATCTGCCCAAAGTTTCTCAATCTATTGCATGAGTAATCAGCATAGAACCATCACCCTCTCTCAGTCATCACCAACAATATTGGACATACTCTGTTCTCTCTACCCCTTCACTTCTCTGCAACTCAAGCACATGCTTTTCCCACTTTTCCAATTTGTATGAAGGATCATTGACTTTTTTCTTGTTAACTCCTCATTCATGTTTCTTTCAGGAGACGGAGCTCCTTTAACATCTGTCGGACGATGCTGAGAATGTTCTACGAGGATGTGGTGGCCAGTGCTATCATGTTTGCTGTTGTGTGCTGGGGCAGCAGGCTGAGGGTAGCAAACACCAACAGAATCAACAAACTCATTCGTAAGGCCAGTGATGTTGTGGGGGTGGAACTGGACTCTCTGACGGTGGTGTCTGAAAAGAGGATGCTGTCCAAGTTGCATGCCATCTTGGACAATGTCTCCTATCCACTCCATAATGTACTGGTTAGGCACAGGAGTACATTCAGCCAGAGACTCATTCCACCGAGATGCAACACTGAGCATCATAGGAAGTCATTCCTGCCTGTGGCCATCAAATTTTACAACTCCTCCCTCGGAGTGTCAGACACCCTGAGCCAATAGGCTGGTCCTGGACTTATTTCCACTTGGAATAACTTACTTATTATTATTATTTAGTTATTTATGGTTTTATATTGCTATATTTCTACACTATTCTTGGTTGGTGCGACTGTAATGAAACCCAATTTCCCTTGGGATCAATAATGTATGTCTGTCTGTTTCTCCACAGAAGTTGTAAAATCTGCTGAATGCCTCCAACTATACTAGTGGCCACTTTATGAGGTGCAGATGAAAGTGCATAATAATGTGGTCACTGAATGTATGAGGGGTGATTGATAAGTTTGTGGCCTAAGGTAGGAGTCAATTTTAGAAAACCTAGCACATTTATTTTTCAACATAGTCCCCTCCTACATTTACACACTTAGTCCAGCAGTCGTGGAGCATACGATCTTGGACCTCCAGAAAGTGTCCACAGATGGGTGATTGATAAGTTCGTGGCCTACGGTAGAAGGTACATGCAGAAAATTTGAAGTTAATAACTCATCTCCTTCTACCTTAGGCTATGAACTTATCAATCACCCTTGATGAGTTATTAACTGATGAGTTACTAACTTCAAACTTTCTGCATTATCAAAGAGTTGAATGGCATGTACATGCAACAAGAGCTGTATAAATTATCTCCTTCTATCTTAGGCCACAAACTTTTCAATCACCTCTGCTGTAGACACTTTCTGAAGTTCCAAGATCCGTATGCTCCACGACTGCTGGTCTAAGTGTGTAAATGTAGGAGGGGACTATGTTGAAAAATAAATGTACTAGGTTTTCTAAAATTGACTGCTTCTACCTCAGGCCACAAACTTATCAATCACCCCTTCTATTTCTGTGTGTTCATGGTCTTCTGCTACAGTAGCCCATCCACTTCAAAGTTCAATGTGTTGTGCATTTACGCATGCTTTCCTGCACACCACTGTTGCAAAATGTGGCTACTTGAGTTAATGTTGCCATCCTGTCAGTTTGAACCAGTCTGGCCATTCCCCTCTGACCTCTCTTGTTAACAAGGCATTTTCACCCACAGAACTGCTGCTCACTAGATTTTTCTTTTGTTTTTCACACCATTCTCGATAAACTTCAAAGACTGTTATATAGAAACATAGAAAACCTACAGCACAATACAGGCCCTTTGGCCCACAAAGCTGTGCCAAACATATCCCTACCTTAGAACTACCTAGGCTTCACCCATAGCCCTCTATTTTTCTAAGCTGCATGTTGCCATCCCGGAGTCTCTTAAAAGACCCTATTGTTTCTGCCTCTACTACTGCTGCCGGCAGCCCATTCCACGCACTCACCACTCTCTGCGTAAAAAACTTACCCCTGATATCTCCTCTGTACCTACTTCCAAGCACCTTAAAACTATGTCCTCTTGTGCTTGCCACTTCAGCCCTGGGAAAAAGCCTCTGACTATCCACACGATCAATGCCTCTCATTATCTTGTACACCTCTATCAGGTTACCTCTCATCCTCTGTCGCTCCAAGGAGAAAAGGCCGAGTTCACTCAACCTATTCTCATAAGGCATGCTCCCCAATCCAGGCAACATCCTTGTAAATCTCCTCTGCACCCTTTCTATGGTTTCCACGTCATTCCTAGAGTGAGGTGACCAGAATTGAGCACAGTACTCCAAGCGTAGGTCTGACCAAGATCCTATATAGCTGCAACATTACCTTTCGGCTCTTAAACTCAATCCCATGGTTGATGAAGGCCAATGCACTGTATGCCTTCTTAACCACAGAGTCAACCTGCGCAGCAGCTTTGAGTGTCCTATGGAAATATGCAGAAATCCCAGGAGACCAGCTACTTCTGAGATACTTAAACCATCCCATCTGACACCAACAATCATTCCACAGGCAAAGTAATTGAGATCACATTTCTTCCCCACTCTGATATTTCGTCTGAACAATTAAACGTCTTGACCATATCTGCATGCTTTTATGAACTGAGTGGCTGCCACATGATTGGTTGATTAATTATTTGCACTAATGAGCAAGTGTGCATATGTACCTAATAAAGTGGCCACCGAATATATCTTGGTATTGGAATTGGTTTATTATTATCACTGTACCAAGGTATAGTGAAGAGCTCATCTTGAATACTGTTCATACAGATCAAATCATTACACAGCGCATTGAGCTAGAACAAGGTAAAACAATAACAATGCAGAATAAAGTGTAAAAGCTACCAAAGAGTGCAGTGCAAGTAGGCAATAAAGTGCAATATAATAACAAAGCAAATCGTGAGGTCACAAGTCAATCTTATTCAGGTTCATTCAAGAGTCTGATAACAGTGGGAGTGAAACTGTTCTTGAGCCAGAAAGTACATGCTTTCAGGCTTTTGTATCTTCTGTCCAATGGGAGAGGGGAGAAGAGAGAATGGGAAAAAGTGCAGTGTAGAAAAACGATAATGTGCAAGATCATAACAAGGTAGATTGTGAGGTCAAAAGTCCATCTTATTGAGGTCCACCCAAGAATCTGTTAATAGCAGGACAGAAGTTGTCCTTGAGCCTGATAGTACATGCTTTCTGCATGCATTTCTCTTTTTATTACTAAGCCAAGCACTTCACATTTAAATTACTTATCTTGATATTGTCCTTCAAACAAAACACACCTAATTAGCCATCATGAGAGAATAGAACTTTAGTTAGCATGTGCCTGGTCACCACACTAAGACAAACCCAACAGCACTGGCAGAATAAATAACCATAAGACCAAAGGACATTGGAGCAGAATTAGGCAATTTGGTCCAGAGTCTGCTCCACCACCCCTTCCTCAGCCCCACTCCCCATAACCTATCAAGCTCTGCCTTAAATACACCCAACGGCCTGGCCTTCACAGCTGTCTGTGGTAAAAAAAATTCCACATATTCGCCTCCCTCTGGTTAAATAAATTTCTCTGCATCTTTGTTTTAAATGGACTCCCTTCTATCCTGAGGCTGTGCCCTCTTGTCCTGGACTCCACCCACCATGGGAAACATCTTTTCTACATCTACCATGTCTAGCCCTTTCAACATTCAAAAGGTTTCAGTGAGATTCCCCCTCATCCTTCTAAATTCCAATGAATATAGACCCAAAGCGGTCAAATGCTCCTCATATGATAACCCTTTCATTCCTAGAGTCATCTTTGTGAACCTGTTCTGAACCCTCTCCAATGCCAGCACATCTTTTCCTTGATGAGGAGCCCAAAACTGTTCACAATACTCAAGCTGAGGCCTCATCAGTGCCTTATAAAGTCTCAGCATCACATCCCTACTCTTGTATTCTGGGCCTCTTGAAATCAGTGCTAACATTGCATTTGCCTTCCTCACCACTGACTCTATCTGTAAGCCCCTATGCATCTTAGATTTTTGGATTTTCTCCTCATTTAGAAAATAGTCTGCACATTTATTCCTACTACCAAAGTGCATGACCATGCATTTTCCAACATTGTATTTCATTTGCCACTTTCTTGCCCATTCCATTAATCTGTCTAAGTCCTTCTGCAGCCTACCTGTTTCCTCAACACCACCTGCTGCTCCAACAATCTTTGTATCATCTGCAAACTTAGCAACAAAGCCATCTATTCCATCATCTAAATCATTTATATAAAGCACAAAAAGAAGTGGTCCCAGCACCGACCACTGCAGAACACCACTAGTCACTGGCAGCCAACCGGAAAAAGATCCTTTCATTCCTACTCGCTGCCTGCTATCAATCAGCCAATCACTAGCCAAGCCAATAACTTTCCTGTAATACCATGGACTCTTAACTTAATAAGCAGCCTCATGTGTGGCACCTTGTCAAAGGCCTTCTGAAAGTCCAAATATACAACATCCACTGCATCCCCTTTATCTATCCTACGTGTAATTTACTCAAAGAATTCCAACAGGTTAGTCAGGCAGGATTTTCCCTGAAGGAAACCATGCTGACTTTGTTCTATCTTGTCCTGTGTCACCAAGTACTCCATCACCTCATCCTTAACAATTGACTCTAACATCTTCCCAACCACTGAGGTCAGGCTAACTGGTCTATAATTTCCTTTCTGCTGTCTTCCTCCTTTCTTAAAGTGTGGAGTGACATTTACAATTTTCCAGTCCTCTGGCACCATGCCAGAGTCCAATGATTTTTGAAAGATTATTTCTAATGCCACCACAATCTCTACCGCTACCTCTTTCAGAACCATAGGGTGCAGTTCATCTGGCCTGGGTGACTATGATCACTTAGATCTTACAGCTTTTTGAGCACATTCTCCCTTGTAATTGTAACTGCACTCACTTCTCTTCTCTCACGCCCTTCAACATCTGGCATACTGCTAGTGTCTTCCACAGTGAAGATTAATGCAAAATGGATGGAAAAATGTATGGTGACAGTCCATCCCATGCACAGAATTGTATATTTTGACCAGCATGCTTAGTCATCTTTTAGCACAAGTTACAACCATTTCCTTCCACTCCCATTATCACTTCAATTGGAGCCTTTCATTTCTCAGTGAACCCACATTTTTATAATTTATTATATAGACTCATGCAAACCAGTTCCTATACTTACTACTACTCCTGTTCCAACAAAACAACATTCTTTGTGAAAGCATAAGTATTTTTCTCACTATCCCTGGATTAGATTCGTGTGGACCATGGTGTTCCAGGTAATCTCCATGAGCCTCAAGAGGGACCACTTTTAAGGTTTTCTGCCTTGGAATTCTCGTATTTTCATATGGCAGAGAAGGGAGCCATTCAGCCCATCTAGTCTACGCTGGCTATCAGAACACACCCATCTTCTCATTGCACCACTTACTTCCCCACAACCTATTCTTACATACAAGCCCATCAATCCCCATCCAATTCTTCAGTCACTCACCATGGGAAAAAATACTTTTGCTAATTAATCTAGCATTTTGTGGTCTAGGAGGAAATTTAAGCACCCAGAGGAAAGCCACCAGTCACTGGGAGAACATGTGAGTGTAATGCCAGTGGTTAGGATTGAATCCTGGTTTCTGGAACTGTGGGATGCAATGTTACTGTGTTGTCCATGTTCCTACAGCATCGATCCACCCCATAAGACATCCTCAAATTTTGTAATTCATGTAACGCAGAAATCCCTCTGTCCTTTAGCACAGTTGTCATCCAGAACACTGGCAGAAGTGAATATCTAATTTGGTTATAATCTTTTAAAGAAATTTACATAGAGAACATTGCATACTTATTATGTCTCAAGGTTAAAACTATGCAACTTCATATCTTAAAATATAAATGTCAAGGTGGCTGTAAATGCTGAGATATGATCCCCTTTAAAATTATACAAAATAGATTTGCTTTTAATAGGAGACTTGAAGCAAAACAGCATCAAAGATAGAGTATTTAATTAAACATTTAATGTGATCAATTCTTCTTCAGTTTGAGACCCCCCACTCCACCCCTCCTTTGGCTAAAGCTTTGGGATTGATTCTAATCAGTGCTGAGATATTTCTCACTTGGTGTTCATTGTTCATTATTCAGTTTTAATCTGACTCGGCAACTTGAGGAAGAAAAGTGTTGATTAAACTGGAGCTGAAGCTCTGATGATCTATGAAAAATCTGTGGGTCATCAATTTCCTCAGCTGATGGCCCTTGACTCACAGGCAGCAAGTATTAAGCTATAAGCACTACTGATCCTGCAAATGGTGGAAATTTTGAACAATACATACAAAATGCTGGAGGAACTCAGCAAGCTTCCCACCACCTTCTTACTCTGGCTTCTTCCCCCTTCCTTTCCAAGCCTGATGAAGGGTCTTGGCCTGAACATTGACTATTAATGTCATTCAACCATTTGGTCTTCACTTATGATTCCATCCCAGCCTACTCCTGTTACTCTCTTTTAAGTGACACCTTTCTCCCTCACACATAAACTTTGTCTTGGTTTATCTACTACATTCACAATTTTGATCAATCTCTGTGTAAAGATGTTTCCCCAAATTTCCTTGTCAGATTTATTAATGACCATTATATCTTCACAGTGCCTTGTTCTAAACTTCTCTGAAAAGACAGAAACATCTTCTCCACCAGCCTGACATTAAAGATTCAGAGATATACCACAGAAACAGGCCCTTCAGCCCAGCGAGACCATGCTGACCATCAGCCACCATGTACACTAATCCTACGTTAATCCTCCTCTCGCTGCATTCTATCAACTTCATCCAGACTTTACCAATCACCCACACACTACGGAAAATTTGCAGTGTCCAACTAATCTGAACTAATGGGGTGCAGTGGTAGTGTAGTGGTTAGCACGATGCTATTACAGCTCAGGGCATTGGAGTTCAGAGTTCAATTCTGATGCCGACTGTAAGGAATTCCTATGCTCTTCCTGTGAGCATATGGGTTTCCTCTGGGTGGTCTGGTTTCCTCCCACAGTCCAAAGACGTACTGGTTAGTAGATTAGTTGATCATTGTAAATTGTCCTGTGGTGAGGCTAGGGTTAAATAAGTGGGTTGCTGGGCAGTGTGGCTCATTGGGCCAGAAGGACCTGTTCCGCACTGTATCTCTAAATAAATAAATAATCTACTAACCCTCATATTTTGGGAATGTGGGAGCATCCAGCACCCAGAGGAAACCCTGCAAACTCACAGGGAGAATGTGCAAACTTCTCACAGCCAGCACCTGAGGTCAGGATAGAACCCAGGTCTCTGGTGTTGTAGGCTGCACCATTTATCAGCCCAATTGAATTAATAAATCATCGATAACCTACCTTCAGGGTGGAGACAACCTCTTCCCCATTGTCCTTGGTGGCCACTGAGTATCGGAACATTCTGTCTGGATCAATCACTGTGTCCTCCTTCTCCCAGCGAATGATGATGGGCCGTTCTCCACGGGCTGTGCAGTTAAGCTCCTTGTTCTGACCCTTGATGGCGATGGTGGTGTTGGGGTGGGAAGTAATCATAGCTGGGACTGGATGAAGAAGGAAGAAATATACAACAGTTCACTCAAGGTGAGTACCAGACCACAGTCAAGTTGACGGTGAGGCTGCAAAACAATGCTGTGACCATTACTGGGAAAATTAATTTTAGTGAACAAAAATCAAAAAGTGCAGACACCGAAAAACTGAAATAAAAATAGAAAATGGTGGTCAGACATCATCAGTGGAAAGAGAAACAGAATCACATTTCCAGTAATGGATCCTTCATCAGAACTCGGAACAGGGAAAACGCTATTTATATTTATTTTGTATTGAGTTTGAAGGGTGAGAAAGAGTCAGTCACACAGCAGGGAAACAAACCCTTCGGCCTAACTCAACCATGCCGATAGCGTTGTCCAGTGAGTATGGAGAGAACATAGGGAATATCCCCATAGGGTGAGGCTAGCTTACCTTGGAGAAGTTATTGATGTCGTCGTCTAGTTGATGGGTTAATGAGGGCATTCACAGAAAGCAACATAAAGACTGTTGAATATTTCCAGCATTTTGTTTCCATAGGCTGGTTTCAGTGTTTCTAACTAAATGAATACCCACTCAGTGGCCCCTTATCAGGTACCTTCTGTACCTAATAAAGTTTTATTATGTTTTTCTGTCTGTTTATGGTCTTCTGCTGCTGTAGCCCACCCACTTCAAGGTTCAGTGTTGTTCATTCAGAGATGCACTTCTGCACAGGAGATCAGCAGTTTCTGAGATACTCAAACTACCCCATCTGGCACCAACGATCATTGCACTGTCTAAATCACTTACAGTGTTCATAAAAAATATTCACTCCCTTGGAGGTTTTCGTGTTTTATGTTTGTAATTAATTTAGATCGTTTTGCAGATATTTGTTTTCACTTTGACACAAAAGAGACTTTTCTGTTGTTCAGTATCAAAACAGCCAAATTAAATCCACTGTGATTCAATGTTGTAAAATAATAAAACCTGATTTGTCAAGGGTAGGTCATGCCTTACGAGCCTGATTGAATTTTTTCAGGATGTGACGAAACACATTGCTGAAGGTAGAGCAGTAAATATAGTGTATATGGATTTCAGCAAGGCATTTGATAAGATACCCCATGCAAGGCTTATTGAGAAAGTAAGCAGGCATGGGATCCAAGAGGACATTGCTTTGTGGATCCAGAACTGGCTTGCCCACAGAAGGCAAAGAGTGGTTGTAGACGGGTCATATTCTGCACGGAGGCCAGTGACCAGTGGAGTGCCTCAGGGATCTGTTCTGGGACCCTTACTCTTCGTGATTTTTATAAATGACCTGGATGAGGAAGTGGAGGGATGGGTTAGTAAATTTGCTGATGCCCAAAGTTTGGGGGTGTTGTGGATAGTGTGGAGGGCTGTCAGAGGTTACAGTGGGACATTGATAGGGTGCAAAACTGGGCTGACAAGTGGCAGATGAAGTTCAACCCAGATAAGCGTGAGGTGGTTCATTTTGGTAGGTCAAATATGATGGCAGAATATAGTATTAATGGGAAGACTCTTGGCAGTGTGGAGGATCAGAGAGATCTTGGGGTCCGAGTCCATAGGACACTCAAAGCTGCTGCACAGGTTGACTCTGTGGTTAAGAAGGCATACAGTGCATTGGCCTTCATCAATCGTGGGATTGAGTTTAAGAGCCAAGAGGTAATGTTGCAGCTATATAGGACCCTGGTCAGACCCCACTTGGAGTACTGTGCTCAGTTCTCATTGCCTTACTACAGGAAGGATGTGGAAACCACGGAAAGGCTGCAGAGGAGATTTACAAGGATGTTGCATGGTTTAGGGAGCATGTCTTATGAGAACAGGTTGAGTGAACTCGGCCATTTTACCTTGGAGTGATGGAGGATGAGAGGTGACCTGATAAAGGTGTATACGATGATGAGAGGCATTGATTGTGTGGACAGTCAGAGGCTTTTTCCCAGGGCTGAAATGGCTAGCACGAGAGGGCACAGTTTTAAGGTGCTTGGGGAAGTAGGTACAGAGGAGATTTCAGGAGTAAGTTTCTTACGCAGAGAGTGGTGAGTGCGTGGAATGGGCTGCCGGCGACGGTGGTGGAGGTGGAAACGATAGGGGTTTTTAAGAGACTCCTGGATAGGTGCATGGAGCTTAGAAAAATAGAGGGCTGTAGGTAACCCTAGGCAATTTCTCAGGTAGGGGCATGTTCGGTACAGCTTTGTGTGCCGAAGGGCCCGTATTGTGCTGTAGGTTTTCTATGTTTCTATGAAAACTTCCAAGGAGGGGGAATACTTTTTAGATGAACTGTAGATCACATTTCTTCCGCATTCTGATGTTTGGTCTGAACAACAACTGAACCTCTTGACCATGTCTGCATGCTTTATGCTTTGAGTTGCTGCCACATGATTGGCTGATTAGATAATTTGTATGAATGAGCAGGTGTACAGGTGTACCTAATAAAGCGGCCACTAAGTGCACATTGGATTCATTACTTTGTCAATGTACCAGATGGCTACAAATGGCAGAGTATAATGATCTTTATGTGTATTTTTTAAAAAAATGTTTGTTCATTGACAAATGTGGGCATTGCCAGCATGGCCAGCATTCATTACCCATCTCCAATTGCCCTCAGCAAGATAGTGTTGAGAGCTTACTTCAACCATTGATGCCTGTGCGATGATTGTATTCCCACAGCACTATGCATGTTTTCCTCCTTTTTCTCTTTCAGCTGATGCCTGGCCCACTGAACATCTACAGCATTTTCTGTTTTTTTTTATTACAGTTTGGTACAGGAGTGGATGATGTTATTTATTCCTTCCAATATGCTCCAGCTCTTTTGTACAACTGTCTATAATTGATGTCTCTTTCCAGTAAATTCCTGTAGCCCCATAAAACCCTCTCTTTCAAATACTTTCACATTACTAGCTAATTTTCTTCCTTCATCATTTCAGGTAATACATTCCAGGCCATAATAATAGGCATCTGTTAGTCTGGAGAGACCATGGATCTGTGCCTGGAGTTTCCAGGGCGCAGGCCTGGGCAGGGTTGTATGGGAGACCGGCAGTTGCCCAAGCTGCAAGTCTCCCCTGTCCACGCCACCGATGGTGTCCAAGGGAAGGGCACTAGGACCCATGCAGCTTGGCACCGGTATCGTCGCAGAGCAATGTGTGGTTAAGTGCCTTGCTCAAGGACACAACACGCTGCCTTAGCACTAGACCAATGCCTTGACCATTTGGCCACGCGCTAACAACCTCCTGTGATATGAATGCTTCCTCCTGTCTTATGGTCTTTTGGTCTAAGGTCAGATCTTGAAATTAAATGTTCATTTGGCAGCATGGTGCCAGGGATTTGAATGACACAGTCTGACTAGTTGAAGTGACTCAGTGTAATCCATGTCTTAGTGTTGTGAATAGTGATCTGGGAGAGACCGTGAGTGATCTGGTCCATATAGCATGTGATCTCAGACCAAGAGCAAAGTGCTTGAATCTTCACTACCCTCTGAGAAGATCAAGGAACCTACCCAGTTGTAGAAGATCTTATCAAGGGTAGTTAGCAAATGTTCAGAATTCAAAGTAATTTTATGATCAAAGTACATATGTTATCATATACCACCTTGAGATTCATTTTCTTGCAGGCATTTACTGGAAATAAGGAAATACAGTAGAAGTTATGAAGAACTATATATGAAGAACAAAGACTGACAAACAGCCAATATGCAAAAGACAAACTGCAAATAAAAAATGAATACTGAGAACAAGAGTTGTAAGTAGTCTTTGTAAGTGAGTCAGTTGTAGGATCAGTTCAGAACAGTGGTGATTGAAGTTATTCAAGGCAGTTCAGGAGCCTGATGTTAGAAGGGTAACAATGCTTCCTGAACCTGGTGGTGTGGAATCTGAGGCTTCCTCATCTCCTACCCAATGGTAATGCAAGAAGAGAGCATGGCCTGGATGGTGAGGGTCCTTGATGATGGATGCTGCTTTCTCGTGGCGGCACTCCATATAAATGTATTCAATGGTGGGGAGGGCTTTGCCTGCAATGGACTGGGCTGTATCCATCACTTTCTGTTGCCTTTTCCATTCCTAAGCAATGTCCCATAAGATAATTTTAATAGTGCTGATCATCTTTTTTCAGATTCCTGTGGTGTGGTCAGCATCGTTGGACAGGGCCCTGAATTAAATGAATAAGCAACAGAGGAAACAACAGGAATGCTTCTTCCCAGAGTTCTACATGCCAGGAAGTGAGGACTGAATACTGAAATATGTCTCTCTCTTTAATCAGCTCAATGGTGCTGATACAACCTTTGTTTGGCTAATGAGGAATTAAATTATTCATGTACTACTTTCATTAAATATTTCAATTAGTAATAAAATTAATAATGAGTCCATAAACTTTTATGTACACAAAATAATGGCTGCTCCTGTTTTGTGCTTAGAAGAGCTATTCCAGGCAGCTAGCTACAAGAGCCACAATAGATTATACTAATAAAACCTTCCACAGGATAGCCCCAAGCGAACTGGACTGTACTCCAGTAACTGAAGGCAGCAGATTACATTGGAAACGGGCTGTTAATCTTACTTTAGGAAAACAAATTCTGCTTTCAGTAAAGTCATTCTTCATCCGCAGAGTGGGAAAATGTTCTACATTCCTGGGGTCTCTGCCTCGTTACTGTGGTTAATCCAGTCACTCATTTATAAATAAAAGACCCTGCGGATACATTTACTGTGACAAAATGGAGGGCTGGGGAGACAGGAAGAGATCACATTGTATTCAGGGGAAGTGCAAACTATTATCTGTAAAGCAGGAAATGGCATCTTCCCTGAGAATTTCTTCATCCACTTAAGGTGATAGTGCTAAGTACAGCTATGGATCTATTATGCAAGGAAGTTGGGTACATTTAAAAACAATGACAATTTAAATCAATTTCACCAAATATTGTATGGTGCTTTGCAGGAGTATCAGATGAACTTTTGTTGCAAAGTCACTCAGAGAGACACCGAGCCTTTTGTCTAGAAGTTGGTTGAAGGTGTAGGGTTTAAGAATTGAATTTAAGATGGAAAGAGAAGCAAAGGGGTGGAGAGATTTAGGAAATGAATCTCAGAATTCAGGGCCTTGGCAACTGATGAATCAGCTACTATTGGGGAGCAATTAAACTCGCGAGTGATCAACAGCTCAGAATTGGAGGATTACAAATTTCGGAAGATCATTATGGAGCTGGAGGAGATTGGAAGGATACAACCTGCAACATCTAGTCCTACTGAATGATGATGGATTTCCTGGCATTGTCTTTGGATGGGATTCTTACTCTCAGATTTGTTACTGCTGGTATTTCACTCTCTGTAATATAGTTTGAAATACCACCTCCGTGGTTGGCAGAAACTAACAGTCCCATCAGGATTTTCACTCATGAAGAGTAGAAATAGATGATCATATTGGCCTTTGTCCTCTTAACACACTTCAACTTGGGACACCTGATAAAGCTCCCCATATGACAGAAAGACTGCCAACAATTGCTGGATCTGTTTCACTGGAGTGCAGTGCATTGTGCTCTGATTTGTCTTGTAATTCATGTTGTGAAAAGGTCCGTGTCTGTTTGCACTTTACATGTGCTTGGTGGGGGAAGTAAAATGGAGAAAAGATCCCAAAGTTTCCACATACTAGAAATTTTCATTCACTCAGTATTACATTTAATAAAACACCTATGGAAAATTCCATTCCAATTTGAAGATTGAAGAGTAACTGTTGTACAGGGCCACTGATTGAGGAGTAATCACTGGCCAGAGCACCAGGAAGAACTGTCACTGATCATTTTGATATACATTAAATAAAGAAAATCAATCAGAATCTGAATTAATATGATGATATTTCTGGCAATACAATATTCCTTCTCTGGCAGGTCAACTCAGAATCTTCATTCATGTTCTGAACCAACTGGAATAATCTGGATTACTGCAAAAGTCAAACCTCAACGAAAGAGAAGGCTGAGGGGTGAATTAATGAAAGGGCTACCACAAGGGAAGCAAATAGAATGGATGTATTGAAGGGGAAAATACATAAAGGACACAGGAAAATAGGAACTGAAATAGAATACCAGTCCTTCAAACTTGTCCTGCCATTGAATATGATCATGACTGACGTAACTCAAGCATTTTCTTCCTTTCTGCCACAGATCCATCATCTTCAATCCTCTGATCTTTCAAAAAAAATCTAACACTACTAATGTGCTAGCTTCCAAAATTGTCAAAGGCAGAGAATTCCAGAGACTCATCACTCTCTATGAAAAGGAATTTCTATATATTTCTGTTTTAAATTACCTGCCCCTTATCATGAAACAATCTCATTCTGTTTAAGATTCTCCCACTCATAAAAACAGTTTAACATCTATCCCAATGCCCCTTAGGTTCTTACATGCTTCAATAAGATCGCCCTTCATTCTTTTAAACTCCAAGAAATACAGATCCAACCATTGAGCCTCTCTCGAAAGGACAACACTCTCATCCCAGAAGGTAGTATGGTGAATCACATTTGTATTGTCTCAAATGCTATTATATACCTTCCTGGATATGGGGACCAAAACTGTACATAGTTTTCCATGTATGGCTCTACAAACCCTGTGTGATAGCACAATACTTCCCTATTTCTAAACTACAACCAATTTGCAAGGGAAAAGAACAAAAAGTAAATCTAACAGAATGCAATGAAGTGGGGTGGGAAGGAGAGGATTATATGGAGTATAATTCATTATGGAATCCATTGACGCTAAATGGTTGCTTCTGAGGCACAGGAACAATTCATTTAGTGACATACTACTGCATAAGTAGGACTTTGCATCACTCTACTGAAGATCCAAGAAACTAGAAAAGAAACAAGTATGTATTCTGATGAAAGATCATCGACCTGAATTTACCCCTACACATATGTTGCTTAATCGGCTAAACACATCCAGCATTTTCTTTCCCATTTAAGATTTTCTGAGTGGTTTTGGGAAGGTGGCCACAGTAAAATCAATATATCAGGGATCATTAACTGATTAGACCAGCAATGTCTGTAGATTTGTTTTTTGACAAAGTAGTTTAAATTCTAAAATATGAGGTTGTCCGTTCCATTTCTGTGCCTTTGGGCAGATAATCAGTCCATAAGTATTACACACAGCTGAGGCTGCAGAATGGAAAATTTGGTCCTTTTTGAGTCCTTGGTTGGAATAGGAACAACAGGAGGCTTGGACTAAACCACACATTTACCAGCAAACTGACTTCTCTAAAATTTTTATTCCTTGGAGGCAAGCCTTATAATAAATGAGAAGAAATGTTGAGCACTGAGTCTGATGTGGATTCCCAGACCTCAGGCTGTTTCTCTTCATTCTTTCTGCTGCTGGAATTATTTCCACAATGCCCAAGCGAGTTGTGTGCTATAAGGTCGCCTCAGGCCCAGGCATGCTAAGTATACATCACTAAGCAGTTAGGTCAGAGTGCAGAATGGAATTCATGTTGCAGTGTTCCAGGGACATGTGTCAAGCCTGCACTCTTCCACAGTAACTATTGACCATGCAGACTTTCTCATCCAAACTGTAAACACAGGCAGCACGGTAGCACATTGCTTTGCAGTGTCAGTCAGTGATCAGCGAATGGGGTTCAATTCCTACCACTGTCTGTAAGAACTTTGTATGTTCTGCCCATGGCCACATGGGTTTCCAAATACATATGGTTAAGGTTAGTGAGTTGTGGGCATGCTATGTTGGCACTGGAAGTGTAGCAACACTTGTGAGCTGCCCAGCACAATCCTTGCTGATTTGATTTGAAGCAAGCGACACAATTCACACAACAGACACAAAGTACTGGAGGAGCTTGGCAGGCTAGGCAGCATCTATGGAAAAAAGTAAACAGTCGACTGTACTCTTTTCCATAGATGCTGCCTGACCTGCTGAGTTCCTCTAGCATTTTGTGTGTGTTACTTGGATTTCCAGTATATACAGATTTTCTCCTCTTGGTGATTGGACACAATTCACTATATGCTTCGATGTGCATATAACAAAATAAGGCCAATCTTTAATGATCCTATTTGTCCCAAATCTAGCAAATTCCTGCACATACCCCTTCTTCTTAGAAGCATATTTGTCTTTGAAGGTATAGTGCAGAGGAGCACTTCTGCAAATTTCCAGAGGAAGATCTTGCAACGACCCAATAACTTGCTGTGGCAGTGATATTTGAGGGAATAAATGATGGCCAGGGTGCTGGAAGGAATTGCCTTGCTGCTCTTTCAGAATGCACCATTGGATGGTTAAGCCCTCACAGAAACAGCAGATGAGGCCAAGAATGAGAAGAGGTCTTAATGTAACTTACAAAGTTTGTGTAGGGTCTCCTTGGGCCTGTGGAATCTAGGACCAGAGGCCTTGGCTTCAGAACAAGAGAGGGAAACTGTTTATCAATGAGAAAATAGAAATTCCTTCACTCTGAGGATGGTGAACCTTTGGAATTCTCTACCTTGCAGGGCAGTATTCATCCAGAATACAGATCAATGAAAAATCTGCTATGACCCTGATGAATGGTGGACCAGGTTAGGTGGCCAACTCCCAAACCTCCTGCTGATATTGTTCTATTCTTAATGCAAGAAATGTTTAGAATATGGCATTTCCTAACATAAGAAATGGAAGCAGTGACACATACAGCTCCTCACACCCACTGAATAAGATATTAGCCCTGTACCTAATCTCCATTCTAATTCCCTTTGTTTCTGAAAATCACTCATTGAATACACTCAAGGATGGAGTATAATTGAGAATTTCAAAAATTTACTGGAATTTTCCTTTCAGCTCACCTACATTTGGTTAACCTCTGACTTTGAGACTACCATGATCGTCCATCCCTCCCATTCAAGATTCTCTCTACGGAGGAAGAGCTTCTGTATCTCCCATATCATTCCCACTCCTATCTGAATCTGTTCTTCTGAAATCATACAAGCAAAGGTTGACCTTACTGAATATCTACACCAAAGGTAACCAACCTCCTCATCCCCAGAATTCCTTGAAAGTGGCATCATAGGTAGATAGGCTCATAATTTCTAGAAAGTGGTGTCACATGATAGTCATAGAATTTTTTTTGGCACATTGGCCTTCATCGATCAAAGTACTGAGTACAGGAGTTGGGATGTTATGTTGAAGTTGTATAAGAATTTGATTAAACCAAATTTGGAGCACAGTGCGTGGTTCTGCTCACCTACTTTGAGGAAAATATCAATAGGACTGAAAGATTACAGAGAAAGTTTAGAGAGAATTACAGAGAATGTTGCTGGGACTTGAGGATCTGAGTTATAGGGAAACATTGAATATGTAAGACTTTATTCCCAGAGCGTAGGAGATTTGATAGAGACATACAAAATAATGAAGGCATAAATAGGATTAACGTAAGCAGGCCTTTTCCACTGAGGTTGGGTGAATCAAGAATTAGAGGTTATAGGTTAAAGGTGAAATGTTGAAGAGGAACCTGAGGGGGAACTTCTTCACTCAGAGGGTGCTGAGAGTGTGAAACAAGCTGTTTGCAGAAGTGGTGGATGTGGGTTTGATTGCAATATTTAAGAAAAGTTTAGATAAGAATGTGGATGGAAGGGGTATGGAGGGCTATGGTCCTGGTACAGGTCAGTGGCAGTAGGCAGAACAACAGTTCAGCATGGACTAGATGAGCCAAAGGGCCTGTTTCTGTGCTGCAGTGCTCTATGACTCTTTGAGACTCAACCTGAATAATCAACACTGCACTGAATCTGGGTAGGCTGATCTTCTTACAACTATGGAAAACAAAACTACACACAGCACTCCTAATATTGCAATTGGTGAGACTCTGGTCATTTGGCTACAGGAAGGATGCCATTAAGTTGAAAGGGACCAGAAAAGATTTACAAAGATGTGGTCAATACTGAGTTATAAGGAGAGGCTGGATATGCTTTTGACTATTCTTCCCTGGAGAGGTGACATAATAGAGGCATATAAATTCATAAGGGGCATATATAAGTTGAGTGGTCCCAGTCTTTTTTGCAAGAGAAGGAAAGTCTAAAGCTAGAGAATATAAGTTTGAGATGAGAAGGGAAAGGCTGAAATGAGATCACAGGGGTTACTGTTTCAGGCAGAGGGTAGTGAATACATGGAATAAACTGTCTGAAGAAGCTGTAGAGGTAGATACAATAATGGTGTTTAGTATTTTGTGTGTGTTTCTTGAATTTCCAGTATCTGCAGATTTCCTCATGTTTGCAAATGGGACTTGGTTGGATGGCATTGACAGGTTAGGCCTGTTTCGATGCTGTATGACTCCATAACATCTCACCAAAACCTTACACAATTAGGAGTGCAAAACCATTTGCCGTCCTAATTACCTGCATGTTAGTTAGGTACCAGGGTCTGGGATATCTCAGATTCAGTCCTCAGAATTCTTAAGTGGAGGGTGAACAGGCAGAGGTCATGGTCCACGTAGATACCAATGTCATAGGTAGGACGAATGTCCAGGTTCTGCACAGGGAGTTAGGTGCCAAAGTTAAAGGGCAGGACCTCCAGGGTTGTGATCTCAGGATTATTACCCGTACCAGAACATTGGCAGGGATGACAGCAGAACCACAGTGGCTGGAATTTCTGGAAGCAATTGGAAGGCACAGGATATATACATCCCAAAGAGGAAGAAGTATTCTAAAGGAAAGATGACACAGCTATAACTGACAAGAGTATTCAAAGCCAACATAAAAGCCAAAGAGGGGGCATGTAATAGACCAAATATCAGTGGGAAGTTAGAGGATTGGAAAGCTTTTAAAAACCAACAGAAGCCAACTAAAATGTCATTTAGGTAAAGATGGAATACGAAGGAAAGCTAGCCAATAACCTTAAAGAGAATACCAAAAGTTTCTTCAGATACATAAAATATTAAAGAAAAGTAAGAGTAGATTTTGGACCACTAGAAAACGATGCTGGAGAGACAGTAATAGGGAACAATGAAATAGTGGATGAACTGAGTAAGTATTTTTGCAGCAGTCTTCATTGTGGAAGACACTAGCAGTCTGGTGGAAGCTCCAGGTGTTGGGGACATGAAATGTGTGAAGTTACCATAACTAGAGAGAAGGTTCTTGGGAAACTGAAAGGTGTGAAGGTAGGTAAGTCACCTGGAACAGATGGTGTACACCCCAGAGTGGCTGAAGAGATTGTGGATGCATTAGTACTGATCTTTCAAGAATCACTAGATTCTGGAATGGTTCCAGGTAACTCTTCAAGAAGGAAGAGGGGCAGAGAAAAGGAAACTATAGGCCAGTTAGTCTGATCTCAGTGGTTGGAAAGATGATGGAGATGATTATTAAGGATGAGGTTCTCAGGATACTTGGAGGCACTTGATAAAATAGGCCATAGTCAGCATGGTTTCCTCATGGGAAAATCTTGCCTGACAAATCTGTGTTGGAACCATTTTTTTTACATTATATGTCAATGATTTAGGTGATGGAATTGATGGCTCTGTTGCAAAGTTTGCAGACAATATGAAGATAGGTGGAGGGGCAGATAGTTTTCAGGAAGTAGAGAGACTACAGAAGGACTTAGACAGATTAGGGGAATGTGCAAAGAAGTAGCAGATGGAATACAGTGACGGGAATTGCATGGTCATGCACTTGGTAGAAGAAATGAAAATGTAGACTATTTTCTAAATGGAAAAAATATACAGAATTGAGGCTCAAAGGGACTTGAGAGTCCTTGTGCAGGATTCTCTAAAGGTAAATTTGCAGTTTGGGTCAGTGGTGAGGAAGGCAAATGTGATGTTAGCATTCATTTCAAGAGGACTAGAATGTAAAAGCAAAGTTGTAATGTTGAGACTTTATAAAGCACTGGTGAGGACTCAGTTGGAGTACTGTGAGCAAGTCTTGGCCCCCTTATCTTAGAAAGAATGTGCTGAAACTGGAGAGGGTTCAAAGGAGGTTCATGAAAATGATTCCAGGATTGAATGGCTTGTCATATGAAGAGCATTTGATGGTTCTGGACCTGTATTCAGTAGAATTCAGAAGAATGAGGAGTGACTTCATTGAAACCTATCGAATGGTGAAAGGCCTTAATAGAGTGGATATGGAGAGGATATTTCCGACGGTGGGAGAGTCTAAGATCAGAGGGCACAGCCTCAGAATAGAGGGGTGCCCTTCTAGAACAGATGAGGAAGAATTTCTCTAGCACAAGAGTGGTGAATCTGTGGAATTCAGGCAGTTGTGGAGGCCAAGTCTTTATGTATATTTAAGGCAGAGGTTGATTGATTCTTGATTGATCAGTGCATGACAGGATAAAGAGAGAAAGCAGGAGATTGGGGCTGAGAGGAAAATTGGATCAGCCCTGATGAAATGGCAGAGCAGACTCAATGGGCCAAATGGCCTCAGTCTGCTCCTATATCTTATGGTCCTATAGTCTTATGTTTATTTTCTGCATCTCAATAAATACGTGATTCGGAGGGCATGAACCTCAACCTCATTTCCAGAATCTTCAGTCTGGGAGAAAAGTCTCTCAGCAACTATTTGCAAAGGACTTAACTTACATCATGCCAACTGAAATTCCCATTTCCTTCCTTCCTCTCAGCCTTGAATTCACAAAGTAGATTAAATGCTAGCAGTATGGCAGATTTCACTTTTAAAAGGAATCACACATGTCTACAACAGCCCAAAACAAACTCTCCCCTCCTACACCCGAATGCAGCCTGTTAATTCTGGATCAGGAACTGAGTTTCAATCTTTTGTCTTTATTACTTATGCATGTGATGTGCTGTTAGCAGATAGACTAAATGAGTACAGGCAATGCATTTTGTTGGTATCATGACTGAACACAATGGGTGAGGTGGGAAGACAAGCGTTGCCGAGAAGAGTTCAATCAATAAACCACAAGACCCTCCAGGAGCAGATATTGATTTGAGAAACAAGACATTGTCAAAACACAATGTGAATGCCCGTTGTCTGCAAAATTACTTCCAGCTTATCTCATGTTAGTTTGACTCCAATCCCCCGTACATCTTTATATTTAATGAACACCCCCACCATCCTTCCTATACCCCACAACTTACCAACGACTGCTGCTTGTAAATAAAATTAACTTTGCACCATGTAAAGAGACACAAGGGAGCAGATACTGGAAGCTGGAGCAGAAACACCAACTGCTGAGGGAACTCAGTGGATTGATCAGCATCTCTGGGAGGAAGGAAGTTGCCCTACATCAGGACCCAAATATCAACTTTCCATCTCTCACCCCTCCCCCCACAAATGCTGCTCAATTCGCTGAGTTCCTCCAGCAGTTTGCTTATTGCATCGTGTAAGGTACTGATAGAGCAGTAAATGTGAGACAGTCGATTTGACGCTTTGTAATTTTATTTAATTATTTAGACATACAGCACAGTAAGAGGCCCTTCCGGCTCAACAAGCCTGTGCTGCTGAAGTACACCCATGTGACCAATTAACCTCCTAACCCGTATGTGTTTGGAATGTGCGAGGGAACTAGCGCAACCAGAGGAGTCCCACGCAGGGTCATGGGGAACATACAGACAGCAGCGAGAAAAATACAGTAAAAGTAGAGTGAAGTATTTGAAAGGGTTCCTACAGCACTCTCAGCACTGTAAAAAAAAAACTTTAAAACTGCCCTCCTTTAAACCCCATTATTGTTTGCTTTAGCCTGGATTTCCTGATCACATTGCCAATGGTAACTTATTCCTCCCCACCTAGTAGATAAAGGTAGCCCATTAGTTCCCTCAGGTGCCAGATATCCATTGGAATCTGGTTTGGCACCCTGTACAGGGTTGCACATCAATAAGCTGTTGTGGTAGGCACTGACTGAGGAGGATGTGGGCATTGTTTGCAAAGCCTACATTTAAGCCCATCCTAGTTGGTCTTCAATCCAATGCACAAAATGTCAGGTGCTTCAGAAATGTATAGTTAATGCCTTTCATAACCATGGTGTGTGAACTATCATTTTATATATAGTTGGAAATATAGCATTCAGTTTGCCCACAGCATGGTCCCAAAATGATAATCAGGAAATTTGTTTGTGTTTAATTGCTAATTGGCCAGATCATAAGGGCAACTATCTTCAGCTTTGCAATAATATCGTGAAGTCTTTAAATGAGTCATAAAATCTTAAGCACAGATATGGGCCCTTCAGCTGACTGAGTATGTAGTGATGGTCAACTCTCTCCCATTTATACTAATCCTGACTATTCCCATCTTTATTGTTCCATATTCTCATCATCTTCCACAGATTCGACCACTTATGGGATTAGTGCAGGTGAGTACCTTGGATGAGGTGGGCCAAAGAGCTTGTTTCCATGTTATCAAAGACCAAAGTAAGTTGGAGAGAGCTGTAAAATTAGTTGGCTCCATCATAGGCTCCATCACCTTGTCAGGGCACAAGAGCCACCCTCACTTGGCTACAGAAAGTTTAAAGAGAAGTATACCCCCAGAGTCTGTGAGAGCGGGGGCGCAAGAAGACTCTCTCACTGACCTCCCGGTAACGAACTTTGGCATGGACATCAACTCGTGGTCTTAAAATTCAACAAGGATGGAAGAAATGCTTGAAAATCTCCAACCCAGGGCCCCGCATTGAACAGATTCTGTTAAGAGGAAGGTCAAATCAGTCAGATGAAACTCAGCGGCAGGAAGAAACTCACAGTCCGCAGAGTATCAGCACCCTACGGGATGTGGAAAAAGTTTCAGGCACAAGCAGTAGTCCAAGACACAGCCAGGCACATCGTAAAGTGGAGAACATGCAAGGACGTAAGCCGTTGGTGAAATGGCCAAAGTCTAACAACAAGGAGTGGGAAACCATCAATGCAGATGTGAGCCTGATCTTAAGTGGCATCAAGGGATCAGCAGAAAAGAAGTTGGAAAAGATGGGCGACCTGATCTACAGGTACGGAAAGGAGAAATTTGGAGTGAAGGGACAAGTCAGCAAGAAAGATATGCCTCCTGCCCCCAAATCCCGTTGTCTCCAGGAAATCCAACAACTTGTTAAAGAAAGAAGAGACCTGAGGAAGTCGTGGGGAAAAGCAACAGCAGAAGAAAGGGAGGGCATCAACCTCCTTCAAGAGGACCTAAAACAGAGGCTCTCGAAGTTGCGCAGAGCAAAGAATTTAAGGAAATGACGCAAAAAGAAGGAAAAAGCTAGAACAGACTTCTACGAAGTCCCCTTTAAATATGTGAAAGGCATTTTTACAAAAGAGAAAAGCGGATCCCTGAAAGCATCAAAAGAAGAGGTTGAAAGATATCTCAGAGCCACCCACACTGATGAGATAAAAGATGAACCGATACTTGTCCCAGCTGACATCCCACCAATCTCACCCCCACAACATCTATTTAACATCAGCCCTCCAAGCTGAGTGAGGTGAAAAAGGCAGTGAAGAAGGCAAGATCAGCATCAGCGCCAGGCCCTAAAGGTGTTCCATATGGTGTCTACAAGGACGCCCTGGATGTTCTGAAATTTCTCTGGAGAAACATGAGGGTTGCGTGGGAAAAGCAAGTGATCCCAAAGCCTGGAGAAGAGCGGAGGGAGTTTTAATCCCAAAAGAAAAGAATTCGTCCACCATCGAACAGTTTCGCCAAATAAACCTTCTGAACACAGAAGGCAAGATCTTTTTCAGTGTGTTGACGCAAAGACTTACAAAATATCTGAAACAAAACCATTTCATTGACACATCAATCCAAAAGGCTGGCATAGCAGGCTTCTCGGGATGCCTTGAACATACCAGCGTCATATGGCATCAAATCCAGACAGCTAAGAAAGAAGGAAAGGATCTGCATGTCTTGTTCCTCGACCTGGCCAACGCCTATGGATCAGTTCCTCATTCCCTACTGTGGACTGCTTTTGAATTCTTTCAGGTGCCTGCAACAATCACAAATCTGGTAAAACACTACTTCCAGGATCTGCAAGTTTGTCTCACAACATCAGACTTCACCACATCAGCTTGGCAACCACTGGAAGTAGGCATCATGGCGGGGTGCACCATCTCCCCATTGGCCTTCACTATGGCAATGGAGTTCATTGTCAGAGCCTCAAAATAGGTTGCAGGAGGAAAATGGCTACAGTTTGGTCTACAGTTACCACCAATATGAGCCTACATGGACGATATAACAATACTGATGACAACCGTCCCCTGCACCAAGAGACTTCTGGAAAAGCTTCATCAAAACATCACATGGGCGAGGATGAAGATCAAGCCCAGCAAGTGCAGAAGCATCTCCATTGTCAAAGGTCAAGTCACGGATCAAAGATTTCATATTGATGGAACACCTGCCCCAACTGTTTCAGAAATGCCAGTGAAGAGCTTGGGCCGCTGTATGATGCTAAGCTCAAGGACACTGAGCAGTTTAAACAACTCAGAAAGGATACCATCGTGTACATAGCTCGCATCAACAAGACCTTGCTGCCAGGAAAACTCAAGCTGTGGTGCTTCCAGTTCGGCATACTCCCAAGACTCATGTGGTCTTTAACAGTGTATGAAATCCCCATCAACAAGGTGGAAAAGCTCGAAAGAGTGATCAGCACACATGTGAAACAGTGGCTTGGACTTCCACAATGATTAAGTCCTGTTGGACTGTACGGGAACGGCAAATTAGAATTACCAATTACAAGTCTTGTGGAAGAATTCAAATGCACCAAATCAAGGTTGGTCATGACCCTCACTGAATCTGAAGATACTGTTATTCGAACAGCGGACCCCCCCCCCCCCCCCAGGTGGCAATGGGGAGTAAGTGGACCCCATCTGAAGCCATTCAGAGTGCTAAGACTGCTCTTCGCTTCAGGGATGTGGTTGGCCAAGTCCAATTTGGGAGAGCCAGGCTCGGGCTCGTCCCAAAGGCTCCTCAATGGCACAAGGCAACATCAGTGCAGAAGAGACGGCTCGTGGTGGAGGAGGTGAGAGGACAGGAGGAGGCAGAGCAACATACCAGGGCCGTCTCAATGGCCAAGCAGGGCCAATGGACTAATTGGGAGAGCCTGGAAAAGTGGAAACTCAGCTGGTGTGACATCTGGGAGATGGAGGGATCTTGGCTAAGTTTTGTCATCAGAGCCACTTATGACCTCCTACCAACACCTCAAAACCTGAACCAGTGGTGGGGAGAAGACCCCACTTGCTCTCTTTGTCAAGCACCTGGATCACTAAGGCACATTTTAACAGGATGCACCATGAGCCTCAGCCAGGGGCGGTATACTCAGCAGCATAACCAAGTTCTCAGACAGCTGGCATCAATCTTGGAACAGAGGCGAAATACCACAAATGCTCCCCCACAAACATCGGCAGGAAATGACCACATCACACGATTTGTACCAGCAGGCCAAACTCCAGAGCACCATACAACATCAAAAGAGGTAAGCGTTCTGCAGGTTGCTCGGGATTGGAAAATGGACGTGGACTTGGAAAAAAGCTTGCATTTCACCCAGACATTGCGGCTACAACACTCCGGCCAGACATAGTCCTGTGGTCCACAACAGCCAAGCTGGCATATGTAGTGGAACTGACAGTACCATGGGAAGATGGCGTTGAAGAAGCTTATGAGAGGAAAAAGGCCTAGTACTCTGAACTGGCAACTGAAGCTGCCTAGAACGGCTGGAATACCAAGATTTTCCCTGTAGAAGTGGGATGCAGGGGATTCGTGGCACATCTACGACCAGTCTATTGAAGAAGATGGGGGTGAGGGGTTATTCAATCCAACAAGCAATCAAGTTCTTGTCAAATGCAGCAGAAGAAAGCAGTAATTGGATTTGGATTAAAAGGAAAGACAACAACTGGGCTGCAAGATGAAGTCAGGAGGGTATGGAACTGAGGGGGGTGTATCTGGGACGCCAGGTAGCACTGTTGAGCCCTCCAGAGATGTCGTGGGCTTATCAATGAAACGTCAAAGAAGCAGGGTGCCCACCTGATGACCCCAATGAGGAACTACCCTCCTCGTCACCACTCCAAGCTCACTGCCAACATCGAGAGTGCCGACTTATCATAGGGATTGAAACATCAAGTCCTATTAGCTCTACTGATCTACCAGCCTCCATAGTATCTTCAAGGAGAGGTGCCTTAGGAAGGTAGCATCCATTATTAAGGATCCCCACCACTCAGGATACGCCCTCGTCTCATTGTTACCGTCAGAAAGGAGGTACAGAAGCCTGAAGACACACACACTCAGTGATTCAGGAACAGCTTCTTCCCCTCTGCCATATCATTCCTAAATGGACTTTGAACTCATGAACATTACCTCACTACTTGTTTTTCTATTATTTCTGGGTTTTCTTGCACTACTTATTTTAACTTAACTATTTAACAGATATATATATACTTACTGTGCTTCAGGTTTTTTCTCTCGAAATTCATTTGTCATGTATTTCATTGTACTGCTGTTGTAAAGTTAGCGAATTTTACGATATACAGTATGCTGGTGATATTAAACCAGATTCTGATTCTGAGCTCACTCTATGATGCGATGGCCTACAAACAGAAATTTACAGTGGCTACTTAACCTGCACATCTTAGGGATGTGGGAAGAAAATGGAGCACTTGGAAAAAAAATCCATGTGGTCACAAGGAAAATATGAAGACATGGCCCAGACAGCACCTGAGGTTAGGACTGAACCTGGATCTCTAGTCCTGTGAAGCAGAGGTTCTACTAGTTGCACCACCATCCCACAATGGTTGGCTGAAACAGATGATTCATCTCTAAATGCCTCGACCTGGGACTTAACACCTCCCTTCGCAGTTGGATCCTTGACTTCCTGATCAACAGACGCTGAAGACAGGCAGCAACACTTATGCCATGACTAGCCTCAACATTGGTGTGCCCCAAGGCTGCATCCACAGTCCCTGTACAAGCATAACTGATTCCGCTCTACTTCCATCTACAATTTTTTTTCAAAGATTAGCTTTATTTGTCACATGTACATTGAAAGATCAAAACATATAGTGCAATGTATCTTTTTGCATCAATGACCAAAACAGTCCTAGGATTTTGATGGGGACAGACCACAAGTGTCACCATGCTTCCAGTGCTAAGATAGCTGCACTGTCTGCAAGTTTGCAGCCGATACCATTGTCGTGGGCTGACTCTCAAATAACAATGAGTCAGACTACAGGAGGGAGACAGAGAGCCGAGTGCCATGGTGTCACATAGGCAAACAAAGGAGCTGGTCATTGACTACAGGAAGGGGGAGTGGTGCGGTGCACTTGCTCCTATCTACATCAACAGTGCTGAAGCCAAGAGGGCTGAGAGCTTCAAGTTCCTCAGAGTGAACATCACCAATAGCCAGTCCTGGTCCAATAATGTGGACTCGACAGCCAAGAAAATTCACCACACCTCTACTTCCTCAGGAGTCTAAAGAAATTTGGCATTTCCTCTGTGACCCTCGACAATTACTGTTGACGCTCCGTAGAAAGCATTTTATCCAGATATACCACAGATTGGCATGGCAAATACTTTGCCTGAGACCGCAAAAAAAAAACGCAGACATTTGTGGACACAGCTCAGCACATCACAGAAACCAGCCTCCCCTCTATGGCTCCATGGACTCTGCCTGCAGTTCTCACTGCCTTGATAAAGCAGACGGCATGATCAAAGACTCCACACCACCCTGGATATTCTCTTCCCCACACCCCCTCCCCAACCAGGCAGAAGATCCAAAGGTCTGAAAGCACACATGGCCAGGTTCAAGGACAGCTTCTATGCCACTGTTACAAGATTACTGAGAATAGACAACACACCAGTATGATAGAATAGAGTCCTGACCTCACTATCCACCTTATTATGTCCTTGCAGCCTGAAATCTGCCTGTGCTATGCTTCCTCTGTAACCGTGACGCAGCCTCCTGTAAAAATCCTATTCCCTTCTCTCAGTTCCTTCACTTCCAACACATCTGTTCCCAGGATGTGGCTTTCCATTGCAGGACATTAGAATGTCCTCCTTCCTCGAAGAATGTGGTTTCCCTCCCTCCACCATTGATGCTGTCCTCACCCACATCGCCTCCATTTCAAGAACAACTGCACCCACACCATCTTCCCGCACCTTAACAGTTCCTCTTGTCCTTACCTACCACCCCATTAGCCTCTGCATCCAACACATCATTTTCTACAACTTCCAAAGGGATCTTAATACCAAACATATATTTACCACCCCCCACCTTCCATAGGTATCGCTCCAACCGTGGTTCCTTATCCATTCATCCCTCCTACTAATCTCCTTAAGGCACTTAACCCTCCAAGTGCCCAAAGAGCCTATTCGCCTCCTCCCTTACCTCCATTCAGGGTCCTAAACAGTCCTTCCAGGTGAGGCAACACTTCACCTGTGAATCTCCTGGGGTTGTCCATTTTGTCTGGAGCTCCCGAAACAGTATCCTCTACATTGGTGAGACCTGTCATAAATTGGGGGACCACTTCATTGAGCACCTCCACTCTGTTCGCCAAAAGTAGAACTTTCCAGTGGCCAAATGTTTTAATTCTCATTCCCATTCCTGTTCCAACATGTCAGTCCATGGGCTGCTCTTGTGCCAAGATGAGGCCATCCTCAGGGTGGAGGAGCAACACCTTATATTTCTGTTCAGTAGCCTTTAACCTGATGGCATGAGTATCGATTTCCCCTTCCGGTAAAAAAATTTACCCTCCCACTTCCCTCTTCTATTCCCCACTCCGGCCTCTTATCTCTTCTCATTTGCCATTCACCTCATCCTTCCCTTTCTCCTATGGTCCACTCTCCTCTCCTATCAGATTCTTTCCTCTCCCGCCCTTTACCTTTCCCACCCACCTGGCTTCACCTAGCATCTTCTAGCTATTCTCCTTTCCCTCCACCCTCCTTTATATTCTGGTGTCTTCCCCCTTCATTCCTAGTCCTGAAGAAGGATCTTGAACCAAGACGTCAACTGTGTTTTTCCTTGTACTACCTCGATGCACTGATGTGATTAAATAATCCGTTTGGATGGCATGCAGAGCAGTTTTTCAGTACATGCGATTCATAAGGAGACTTCAGGTTTGTATTTCAACTGAATGACACTACATTCAACAGTGTAAGATCAGCTCAAGTCCCTTGAGTAGAACTTGACTGGACATTTGGATTCAAAAATTGAAACCAATTCCTCCACAACACATGGCAATTATTTGCCCTCATGGCAAGCTATGTTGGACGATAAGCTGCTTTTCTGGGACATGACAAGGACAAAAAAATAAAATATTTATTATAGAATTAGCATGGAGCAAGTGGTATCATGTTCCATTAAATTAGATCACCCCATCAAAAGCATGATGGTCATTGGCCAATAAACAGTAAGGCAGTACAGCAGCTTGTGCTTGAGATCCTTGAGAAGCGGTTGTGTCAGTTTGGGCAAGAAAGCACCAAGTAAAAAGTGGAGCTAGGTCAAGCTTGGGATCTGAGAGGGAAGAAGTATCAAACAGAGACGACTCAACCACATTATTCTCCACCTAACACTTTGAGAACATGGGATAATTTATTTTTTTGGCCGAGTCTCAGGTACGATCACACTTGAGCTGCAGAATCCACCAATTAGACTATAAATCAACTTCTGGGCAACAGACTGCTAAAGGAATGTGATGGCAGTGGAGTGGGTGCAAATGAGATTTACAAGGTGTGACCAGGATTGCAGAATCTTACACATACGGGAAGATTGCCCTGGCTGGGATTGTTTTCCTTGGAGCAGTGAGGATGGAGTAGAGAGCTTATCTAGCTGGTAAAAGGTGGATGAAGTGCATTCCTCAAAGCAAGAATATGACGAACAAGGGATGATTAATCATGGTAGTGCAGTAGTTAGCATGATGCTATTACAGCTCGGGGTGTTCCGCAGTTCAGAGTTCAATTCTGGCGCTGTCTGTAAGGAGTTTCTGTATGTTTTCCCTGTGACTGCATGAGTTTCCTCCGTGTGGTCTGGTTTCCACCCACAGTCCAAAGATGTACCAGTTATTAGGTTAATTGGCCATTGTAAATTGTCCTTTGATTAGGCGAGGGTTAAATCGATGGATTGCTGGGCAGCACAGTTTGGTGGATCAGAAGGGCCCGTTCTGCGCTGTATCTCTAAATAAATAAATTTTAAAACAGTTGGCAGAAGACTTAGTGCAGAGATAAGGACAATTTCATTCCAGAGGCACTGGTGGTCTGGATATGCTGTGTACATATACACCTAACATACACATGGAGACAAATTCCCTTAACTCATTGGTTGAAAGAACAATAGAGGGAGATATTATACTTGAAAATCACCTTCGGTGCCATAACTAGAGAATCATAGAGCTAGAGCTAGGAATAGGATAAAGCAGGATAATCTTTCCGTATGACAAGGAGTTGCTGGAATAAATGGCCTCATTCTTTTCCTGAAATACATATCTGTAGCAGTTACCATCCTGTCTGCGACTCCTCCAGGCTCCCCCCAAATGCCAGAGTTTTGCTGTTTACATTTCCAGGTCTTGTACTTCTTTTTCTCAAGTGTATGAGTGAGTAATTCATCAAAGAGTTGCAGCCTTCCCTCCAATTCCACGACCCCACTCCCACCCTCCACCCATAACCGCATCATAACACAGAGGGAGACTAGAAGCTCCGAGGAAAGCCACCGCTACAACCTGGTCACCTCTGAGGCTGAGGTACACAGATGTTTCCAACGAGTGGACAGTCGCAAGGCTGCGGGACCGGACGGCATCCCAGGGCGAGTACTCAGGATGTGCACAGCACAACTGGCAGGTGTGTTTCCTGACATTTTAAATCTCTCCCTCTCCCAGTGTAGAATGCCCTCCTGCTTCAAAACATCCACCATTGTCCCTGTACCAAAAAAGACCAAGATAACATGCCTGAATGACTGTCGTCCTGTCGCATTCACCTCAATAATAAGCAAATGCTTTGAGAGGCTGGTCAAGGATTACATCTGCAGTATGCTACCAGCCACAGTGGACCCCCTACAATTCACTTACCCACACAACCGATTGACAGATGACGCAATAGCCACTGCTCTACATACTGTCCTTACACATCTGGAGAAGAAGGATGCTTATGTGAGAATGCTGTTCTTGACCTTGGCCTTGACCCTGCCTTGTGCAGCTGGATCCTGGACTTCCTGTCAGATCACCAGCAGGCTGTAAGAGTGGGCTCCCTCACCTCCAACCCTCTGACTCTCAATACAGGAGCCCCTCTGGGCTGCATACTGAGTCCCCTCCTTTACTCCCTGTATACCCATGACTGTGTCGCCACCCACAGCTCTAATCTGCTAATTAAATTTGCCAATGACACTACATTGATTGGCCTAATCTCAAACAATAACAAGGTGGCCTACAGGGAAGAAGTCTCCTCTCTGACACAGTGGTGTCAAGAAAACAACCTCTCCCTCAATGTCGCAAAAACAAAGGAGCTGGTTGTGGATTACAGGAGGAATGGAGATGGGCTAGCCCCTATAGACATCAATGGATCTGGGGTTGAGAGGGTAAACAGCTTCAAGTTCCTCAGCATCCACATCACCGAGGACCTCACGTGGTCTGTACACAACAGCGCCTCTTTCACCTCAGACGATTGAGGAAGTTTGGTATGAGCACCCAAATTCTAAGGACTTTCTACAGGGGCACAATTGAGAGCATCCTGACTGGCTGCATCACTGCCTGGTATGGGAACTGTACTTCCCTCAATCGCGGGACTCTGCAGAGAGTGGTGCAGACAGCCCAGCGCATCTGTAGTTGTGAACTTCCCACTATTCAGGACATTTACAAAGACAGATGTGAGAAAAGGGCCCAGAGGATCACTGGGGACCTGAGTCACCCCAACCACAATCTATTCCACCTGCTACCATCTGGGAAACGGTACCGCAGCATAAAAGCCAGGACCAACAGGCTTTGGGACAGCCTCTTCCACCAGGCCATCAGACTGATGAACTCACGCTGATTTCAGTGTATTTCTATGTTACATTGACTGTTCTATTTATTATAAATTACTGAGATTGCACATTGCACATTTAGATGGAGACATAATGTAAAGATTTTTGCTCCTCATGCATGCGAAGGATGTAAGAAATAAAGTCAATTTAATTAAATTCAATCAGGACTGGAAAGGAGGGGGGAAGAAGCCAGAATAAGAGGGTGGGGGGAGGGAAAGGAGAGTGAGGGGTGAGACCAGGTGACAGGGAAGGTGAGTGGGGTACAGGTGATGAAGTGAGAAGCTGGGAGGTGATATGTGAAAAAATTAAAGGGTTGGAGAAGAAGGAATCTGATAGGAGAGGAGAGTGGATCATGGGTGAAAGGGAAGGAGGGGCACCAGTGAGAGGCAATAGGCAGGTGAGGAGAAGAGAAGGGATAAGAGGGGAGCCAGAATGGGGAATGAGAAAAGAAAGAAGGGTGAGGGGGGTGAAATTACCAGAAGTAAGAGAAACCAATGTTCATACTGTCAGGTTAGAGGCTACCCAGTCAGAATAGGAGGTGTTGCTTCTCCACCTGAGAGTAGCCACATTATGGCAGTAGAGGAGGCCACTGACTAACATGTCGGAATGGGAATTAAAATCGTTGATCAGCGGGCAGCCTGCCTACTGTGGACGCAGCGAAGTTCCTCGACAATATGGTCCCCAATCTACAGTATGTTGGGTCTCTTTTTACTCGTTTTGTAGATAACACAGTTATTGGGTTTGAGGCAGTGAGAAAAATCTAATATCAAATTCTTATTTCACAGCCTTTCAAGATAGAAACCCAGTAGTCACCTCTGGAGCACTTTGAATCAAATAATGAATAGTGTTAAAGCTCTCTCCGCGCTTCTAATGGTGCTCATTAAAACAAACTAAAGACTACATTACAGGCGGCATCACATAAATCTCAGGGCAGATATTGGGAAGAAAAGACTGTTTGCAACCAGATAGCTACAGAAAGCCTGGTACATGATGCAACAAAAACAACTCTTACTTCAGACAGGAGCCACTCAATGATACTGCACGCTCAGGAAAGGACATTATACAGAGTATGGGGGGGGGGTAATCCATTCACTAATGTTGGTCCTTCCTTTGACTGTCTCTAATTGCAAACCGAGGCACAAGAAACAGCAGATGATGGAATCTAGAGCAAGGCACAATCTGCTGGAGGAACTCAGTAGCTGAAGCACCTTTGGTGGAGGGAAAGAAACTGGGTGGCATAGCAGTTAGTGTAACACTATTACAGCACCAGCGGTAAGATTGGGATCCAACTCCTGCCACTGTCTTTAAGAAGTTTGTTCATTCTCCCCATTACCACGTGGGTTTCCTCCCACAATCCAAAGATTCAAAGGCGTACCAGTTAGGGTTAGTGAGTTGGGGGCATGCTACATTGGAACTGGAAGTGACGCTTGCAGGCTGCCCAGTGCAATTCGCTGATTTCATTTGATGCAAACAATACATTTTGCTGTATGTTTCAATGTATAATTGACAAATAAAGCTAATCCTTAGATCTTTTTAAATATAATGCTTTGGGTCCTGATGCAAGGGCCTTAGCCAGAAACATCAACTGTTCATTTTCCTCCACAGATGCCGCCTGACCTTTTGGGTTTCCCCAAATTTCCAGCATCTGCAGTCTTTCTTGTGCTTCCACCATCATTTTCCGTTTTCTACCATCAAACCAATTCTGTAGACAGCTCTCCTTGGATTTCAACAGCAGACTACCATGTAGAACCTTATCAGAGGCTTTAAAGAAGCTCACGCAGACTGTCTACCACCCCACCCTCATCAACCTTCTTGGTTTCTTCTGCAAAAAACTCAACGAAATTCATGAGAAATGATTTCCCACACACAAAGCCAGTTTGACTAATCCTAATCAACTTCATTCATTCTAAACGCACATAAATTTTGCAATATTTGTTAATTTTATAACTTATAGTAATGTTTATGTCTTGCACTATACTGCTGCTGCAAAATGACAAAGTTCATGACATACGTCAGTGATAATAAACTTAATTCTTATTCAGAAATCATTCATTTCTGACTTATGGAAAAATCACCTTACAGACGGTTCTCAGGAATGGAAATATATTCTACACAGTGTCTTGCTACAGTCCAGAATGTACTGCCCGAGAGGGTCTAAATACATAGAGTATAATTTAAACAGAATATTTACGTGATCTACAGTAAGAGCCAACAGAAGCCTGATGGACTAAATGGCCTCCTGTTGTGCTGTGATATTCTCCATTTCCAGTTTTAACAAATTTTACCTTTAAATCAACAAAATTAACGAAAATCCCATTAAAACCTTTACACTCATATCTTGATGATTAAAAATCAATTGTATCCAGCACTGTGAATTAGCAACACTGCAAATTGACCATCATGAACGTCTTTGATGTGACTGGAATAGGAATTCATGGAGGAAGCCATGACAAGCAACTCCATCCATCTCGGGAAGATTCAGAATAACAGTATGTATACTCGGACTCTACTACTTCTAGCATGAATATGCCACTTGCTGGTCCACATACCTAAATCTAAAGCACTCAACTATAATGTACGTATATGGGGAGATTCAGCAGATCAGGCAGCATCTATAGAAAGGAATAAAGAGTTGTCATTTCAGGTCGAAATGAGTCCTGACCTGAATAGATATTGCCTGACCTGCTGAGTTCTTCCAGCATTTTGTGTTTGTTGTTCCGGATTTCCAGCATCTATAGAATTGCATGTTTATCTAAGGACATTTTCTAACCTGTGAGACACTATTCTACAGCTTACATCTATGCTGATGAAAATATGTTCTATAAATAAAGCTGTTTCATCAGTCTATTGTTCAAGTGCTTTCCTCAGCCTGAATACACTGTAATATGGAACTGTAGTAGTGAATAAACAGTGTATTAGGGAGAAATCAATGACTATCTGTGTTTCATTACAAAGTATTGTGGAAAATGCATGGCTATTAATGGGTGCTAATTGGCGTAAGAAACAAATGACCCCCAAGCACCTAATCAATATGAAATTTACAATCACAGCACCACTATTGACAATTAAGAAATGCACTGTCCCTTAGCCAACAACTTGCTAATCAATCTCAGATCAATTTCTTAAATCAAGAATCAACCATCCGGTGACCTCTGCAAGTGGGTACTATAGGTCATTTATAAATCAGGAAAAGGATTATGACATCGGTCAAATTGGAACAAATTCTGCACTGTATCAGGGATCATTGAATCTTGTCCGCTGACTTATATTAATACACAGCCTAAGGAACAGAGCAAAGGAGAAGACTACTGTGCCCCTCAATAAGATTAAGGCTGATTAATTCTACTCATTTAACATTGCTTCTGTATCCTTACCTATCCAAAACTGAGCCAAGAGAATTCTGACATTTTCAGCTGACAGTCTTATCTCAAGTTTGATAGCACTGCATAATTGTTATTTTCCCTGGAGTTTAACTTTATTATGCTTGTTTGTATTTATATATAATTATCTATAGACATATAATTGTTCAGTGTGTTTTTCACTGGTTGGAGTTGTGTTTCATATATCTTTCTGGAAATGAAGTTTCAGTGGCCGGTATCACATTACTTGAATAGGGGCTATCTTTTTGGTTAATTTAGGCAATGGAATTCGAATGGAATGTGCATTATCAGCAGTCTGGTATAAGAGGACCAGACTACTTTGGTTCTCTCTCTTTCCCCTCTTCTGTTCTTTCTCCTGCCTCTAGGCTCTTTTGTCTTTTGCTCTCCAGTATAAAGCATTCCTTTCCCCTTGTAATGCTTAATAAACAATCACAAAAACATGGGGATCTAACAGTTGTTTTGGAAGACAGAATTCCAGATCTGCACAGTTCTTTGCAAAATTGTCTTACATGCCCCTGGATTTCCATTCACACCCTAGACTGATTTATCTTTACTTCCTGTGTTAAATCTATGCTATTTTCGTTGACTTCAATGGATAGAATTCTGGAAATAGAGAACATCAAGCATTTGGTGCTTGTGATTAAGGATACATTTCTAATGCAATGACTTTATCTGCATTCTAACCAAAGATGAGCACAGTGACCTATTGGATTCAGATTCAGATACAATTATTTATCATATGTCAATCAAAATATATCGTACAGTGAAATACGTCATTTTTGTATTAACATCATCTCAGGATGTACTGGGGACAGCTTGCAAGTACCACCACGCATTTCGGTGCAAATATAGCATGCCCATCATGTTCAAAGTAAATTTATTATCAAAATGCAGAGACATCACCAATACTACCCTGAGATCCATTTGCTTGTGGGATTCACAGTAAGTACAAAGAAACACAACAGAATCAATGAAAAACTGCACATAAAGACTGATAAACAGCCAATGTGCAAAAGAAGACAAACTGTGAAAATACAAAAAAATAATTAAATTAATTAATAAATAATACTGAGAACAAGGCATAGAGTCAACAGAACAACAGCAAAACAAGTCACTTTCCCCCATCAGCCACATCTGCATGCACACACAGACTCCACACTCACATACCCCAGCCTACATAAAGAGTTTACTCCTCATGTATGTGAAGAAATAAAGTCAATTCAATATACTGTTTCTATGAATCCACAATTGATTGCCTTTTGTCCTCTCATACTGTTCATACAAAGTATATCTGCATGGTTTTTACACTCTCCAGGTATGAGCAACCCCCTCCACTAACTTTTGACTTGTGTTTTGGTTGGGTACATGCTTCACTGCAGAAGATGGAAAGTGAATTTGTGAGCCTGGGGTGTTGAATGATAGCTCTCTCATCAATGCTGCTCTCCAGTATTCACTTCCTGGAAGACAAGTTGGATTGCCTTTGTCTGCGGCTGACCCAGTGCGAGATGAGGAATGCATGCTGTGGCTCCAGGACAAGCTGCAATGCATCAATCTTCAGGCCATGCCATTCAGGGACTTAAGCTAATATTATTTTTGCAATTGTATGTGCTGTGTGCGACTGTACTACCCTGGGGGAACGCTGTTTCGTTTAGCTGTATACATGTGCATGGTTGAGTGTCATATTAATTAAACTTGAACTTGAAGGAAGCTAGAGGTCAACTAAGGAGAGGCAGCAATGATTCATGGTGTTTATTCAGGAAGATGGCCAAAGAAGCTCCACAGCCCACTGTTGACTAGTTTTCTGCAAAAGAATGGAATCTTTGAAATGCTAAGCCAGGCACTTAGAGCTCCCACAAGTACCTCAAGTCAGAAACCCCTTAACTCACTGTCACAGCTAGTTACACAGACTTGTAACAGGTCCTAACCTGACATTATTTGTTTGTGGTATAATATCAGCTCGCTTCCAATTTCAAAAGACCCTTCAAATGAAAAGGGAAAATAATTATGGACTGAGGACTTTTTTCCCCTGCTTAATCTCTTAAAAGAGACTAGGGAAAGGGATTACTGTTTGTGAGCCACAGATAACACATTCAAAGGGAAGCTGTGTGTGGTAGCAGCAAGTTCAGCAAGCTACAACTTCAAAGGTTGCTGAATTACAGGAAATGTTAATGGGATTATATCATTTTATCTATTTTGCTCCATCTGTGTATATGAGACTAATCAGGTTACTGAATGATTTGCACCTGTTGTCTCTGTTCTACTGTACATGGGTAAATATAATGGACAATTCTCTGCTCCTATTCACGATGATCAAAATCCAATCAGCTACTTTCTTTCAACCATTCAGTTCTTGAACTATCCAGCGCAACCCTAATCACCACAGCTTATATCACTATGATCCCTTTGCACTAAAATGGACTTAGTTTCTTTTTGTTCTAATTGTGTTCTTTCTTGGGAAAATCATGTATAATTTGTTATATTTTTATTTTACTTTATTTAGAAATACAGGCCCAACCGGCTCAACGAGCTCGAGATGCCTAATTACACCTGTGTGACCAATTAACCTACTAACCTGTACATCTTTGGAATGTGGGAGGAAACTGGTGCACCCAGAGGAAACCCACGCAGTCACAGGGAGAACGTACAAACTCCTTACAGACAGCGCCTGGCATTGAACCCTGCTCACTGGCGCTGTAATAGCGTTACGCTACCTGATGAGCTACCATACTGCCCCATGTATAATTGTGTATAATTTTAGTCTCATTTATGTTTTTCTTGTGAATGCTGCTTGGATCTGATCAGATTTACAAAGGTTGGTGGATGAACAAGAGAGTGCAGGAATGGTCCTGTTTAGAGATAAGTTGGGTGACAGGATGACACAGCAGTTTCTGGCATTGTTTTAAGTTCGATCCTAGCTTCTGGTGCTCTCTCTATGGAGTATACACCTTTTTTCCCTGTGACTGTGTCAGTTTCCTTACATATCTCAAAAAAGTACAGGAGGATTAATTGCTTCTGTAAATTACCAGTGAGTAACTGGCAAAGGAATTATAACCCTCGTAGACTCAATATCGGTGTCATTTTACTGATATGACACTGAACCAAAATCAAGAGGATACTAAAGCTGTCCTGGCAACATTTTGGAATAGAGCAGAAGTGAATCTGGTATTCTGACCAGCAATATCATCAGAACACTCACCCTTCACTGTTCACAGTGTATCTGCTTTGTGGATGTCTCTGACTGGTTTCTTACATTACAGCAGTGAGCAAAGTTTACAAAGTGTTTAAAAGTCACCACAGAAATGCAAATTTATCTTCTCCCATGTTGGGTCAGAAAAGAAAAATTTTGGCACTTGAGTTTATTTCTTCAGTGAACCTTTCTGTAGTTCTAATTCACATTTCCCTGTGAGCTTTACCCTTGCATAATTTTAAGGTGATTGGAGGAAAGTATGGGGGGGTATCAGAAATAGTTTTTTTTTACACACAGAGAGCACTAAGTACATGGAACCCTCAGCCAGGCGTGATTAAAAAGGCACATATATTCGGGACATTTAAGAGACTCTTAGAGGGGCACATGGATGATTTAAAAAATGGAGGGCTATGTGATAGGGAAGATTTAAATTGATCTTGGAGAAGGTGAAAGGGTGAGCACAACATCATGGGCCAAAGGGTCTGTACTGTTCTATGTTCTATGGAACTGATGGCATTATTTTGTAAGGACCCAATAGCTGAATGGCCTCCTCTGTATGATAGTAAGTGAGCTAACTGCAATCAATAAACATTGATACATTGATAAAGGGCTTCAAATTGGTTGAAGCAAGGGTAGAGTTAAGTAATGGTAGACATGGTGAGGACATGCAAAGAAACAGAAAACCTACAGCACAATGCTGTGCCGAACATGTATTTACTTTAGAAATTACCTAGGGTTACCCATAGCCCTCTATTTTTCTAAGCTCCATGTACCTATCCAAGAGTCTCTTAAAAGACCCTTTCATATCCGTCTCCACCACCGTCACCGACAGCCCATTCCATGCACTCACCACGCTCTGCATAAAAAACTTACCCCTGATATCTCCTCTGTACCTACTTCCAAGCACCTTAAAACTGTGCCCTCTCGTGCTAGCCATTTCAGCCCTGGGAAAAAGCCTCTGACTATCCACACGATCAATGCTTCTCATTATCTTATACACCTCTATCAGGTTACCTCTCATCCTCTGTCGCTTCAAGGAGAAAAGGCTGAGTTCACTCAACCTATTCTCACAAGGCATGCTCCCCAATCCAGGCAGTATCCTTGTAAATCTTCTTTGCACCCTTTCCATGGTTTCCACATCCTTCCTGTAGTGAGGTGACCAGAGCTGAGCACAATACTCCAAGTGGGGTTTGACCAGGGTCCCAGATAGCTGTAAAATTACCTCTTGGCTCTTGAACTCAATCCCACGGTTGATGAAGGCCAATACACCATATGCCTTCTTAACCACACAGTCAACCTGTGCAGCAGTTTTGAGTGTCCAATGGACTCGGACACCAAGATCCCTCTGATCCTCCACACTGCCAAGGGTCTTAGCATTAATACTATATTCTGCCATCATATTTGACCTACAGAAATGAACCACCTCACACTTTTCTGGGTTGAACTCCATCTGCCACTTCTCAGCCCAGTTTTGCATCCGATCAATGTCCCACTGTAACCTCTGACAGCCTTCCACACTATCCACAACACCCCCAAACTTTATGTCATCAGCAAATTTACTAACCCATCCTCCACATCCTCATCCATATCATTTATAAAAATCACGAAGAAAAAAGGTCCCAGAACAGATCCCTGATGCACACCACTGGTCACCGACCTCCATGCAGAATATGACCCGTCTACAACCACTCTTTGCCTTCTGTGGGCAAGTCAGTTCTGGATCAACAAAGCAATGATTCATTGGATCCCATGCCTCCTTACTTTCTCAATAAGCCTTGCATGGGGTACCTTATCAAATGCCTTGCTGAAATCCATATACACTATATCTACGCTCTACCTTCATCAATGTGTTTAGTCACATCCTCAAAAAAATCAATCAGACTCGTAAGGCATGACCTGCCCTTGACAAAGCCATGCTGACTATTCCTAATCATATAACGCCTCTCTAAATGTTCATAAATCCTGCCTCTCAGGACTTTTTCCATCAATTTACTAACCACTGAAGTAAGACTCACTGGTCTATAATTTCCTGGGCTATCTCGACTCAAAGGGAACAACATCTGCAACCCTCCAATCCTCTAGAACCTCTCCCGTCCCCATTGATGATGCAAAGATCATTGCCAGAGGCTCAACAATCTCCTGCATTTCGGAATTTCATTCAGGATCAAACTGGATGGCAAGGTTGGGAACAATCTAGTTCAGTTTTAGACAGTTGCCAAGGGAAAGGAATACAGCACTTCAGAGAAAGAAGGTACAAAAGCCTTAGGAAAAAATTTTGCATAAGGATAAAAATTATTTCGACCATCGACAAACTGAAAGAAAAACAAATGATTAGGCTTTGTATCTCCCCTTTCATGGTCACAAGGTTTTATAGCCAATGAGGTTCTTTTAGAGTCTAAACACTGTTTCAGTGAACAAGAAAGCTAAAATGAAATCATGTCGTGGCTGCTTTTGGGAATGTTTTTTGGGGAATAAACATTGGCCTGGACAACCTTAATTCAGCTTAGTTTAGTTTATTGTCATATACATCAGGTTGCAATGAAATCTCATGTCTCTGTGAAGTGAACAGAGTTACGGTAAACCTGGTAATAATAAATACAGTGATGAGCGTAAAACAACAGGATGGTGAAGAATATTGGAGTGATGCAAAACGAAATGCTGAGGTGACAGTAATGGAAGGGGTAGAATTAAGGGTTGGGAAATGAATCTCAAAGTTCAAAGTTCAGATTAAATTTATTTATCAAAATACATATATGTCACCATATACTGTACTAATTCCCCAGAGATTCATTTTCTTGCAAGCATACTCAATAAATCCAAGAAACACAACAGAATCAATGAAAGGCCATGCCCAAGAGGAATGACAATCAATGTGCAAAAGACAACAAACTGTGCAAATACAAAATAGTAATAATAATAAGTAAAGCAATAAATATCGAGAACATGAGATGAAGAGTCCTTGAAAGTGAATCCATAGGCTGTGGGAACATTTCAATTACAGGGTGAGTGAAGTTATCCCCTCTGGTTCAAGAGCCTGATGGTTGAGGGGTAATAACTGTTCCTGAACCTGGTGGTGTGAATCCTGAGGCTCTTGTCACTTCCTCCTAATGGCCTGGGTGGTGGGAGTCTCTGATGATGGATGCTGCTTTCTTGTGATAACACTCTGTGCAGATGTGTTCTAAAGGGTTGTATATGGTCACATACATGGACCTCGATAATAAATTTACCTTGAACTTTGAAAGCATGGCAGTACCATCAGGAAGAGGATCTGAAAGAGGTGACTGATTCAGAAGTGTTAGCCCTAACCACTCCTGAAATGACTGGTTCTCATTTTCAGACTCTGCCCCATCTTGCCTGAGACTCAACAATGGAAGAAAATAGTTTCTGATAGCAGTGGGGAAAGTGGTATTCTGGATTTCTTCCAGTCACGACATCACTGAGCAGACATGGCCTCGGGGCTCATCCCAGCCTCAAGACTGCATCTTGGTCGGGCTACACACCCTTCATACTGAGTACCAACTCAGGTTTTATGCTTAGAGCTCTAACACCTTTGTCAGATTCAAGAACAGTGAAGCAGGAGTGAGATATTTGGCTTGTTCCACTCCACTGAGACCTAGTTCATTTTTTGTCATTTCCTCAAACCCCTTCATACCTTTGGTTAACAGAAATCTAACAATGTCAGATTTCATATTATCGACTGATCTAGCATCAACTGTCTTGTTACAGTTTGTCATCGCCAAACAACTGGACTCTGAAAACTTGAACTCATTCCTCAATCATACCTTATTTACTTGTGCAGAAGGAGAACAGCATGGCCCGTCACTAAAGTCTGAACAGAAGAATTACATTTTTATGCAGAATTGACTAGTGTATAGTTATTGACCAATTGGTAACCTTCTTTGCGTAATTCCTTATTTGTGTGATCGATCATCATTCACAACACAGGTTTAAACGTCAAGAGAAACTACAAGCTGATACTCCAATGTTAGAAAATAATTGTCCCCAAGTTGGTGTGTGCCTTCTGTCCGTCCATTACATTCCTATCTTGGGTCAGTATGCCAAAAGGTTTCAGTCCCCTACTGTACAAAGGGAAGCTATGCTCTTCAAAAACCTTTCTTGCTTGGGGTGACTGTACACTATCTGTAAACTATCCTTGCCCTGACATTATCCTAACCTTTGCCTTGCTGCAACTTCTACAGGTTTCGACCCGAGTCATTGTTAATTCTTCTCCCTCCCTCCGCCCCATACATGCTGCTTGACCATCCAAGTTCCTCCAGCAGATTGTGTTTTGATTGACTGCCATCAGCTTCACCATCCTCTGTATTTCATAACCATTCCTGAAAGGAATGGATCTCATTTTCAGTCTCTATCGCCCAGACAACAATTAGAGGAAATAGTTTCAATTTATTTCTATTTATCTTGATCAATTCTCCCTAATGTCTTTAAACCTACCAAGTAATCCCTCATCCTTCCCAACTCCAAATCTCTGCAGTACACGTTGGTTTCTTTCACTGGTCACAATAAAACTCAGTGTTACCTTCTGTAGAACTCTCCACAGAAGTGTGGAAATTACAGCAACATAAGGGTTAAAGTGGTGTGCTAATCGAACAAAGCACAGACACTTTGTATGGTTTTCTCTGTGTGAAAGCTCACTAAGAGAACAGTAAAGGTGATAAGTTGACAGAGATAGTGTAGAGACATCGTGCAGTCACTCAGACTGAACATAGCCCTTGAAAGCCTAACTCACGTACAGCCCTTCTGTCCAAGCCTGGGAACCAAGGTCACCGAGCAGACCCAGACAAGATAAAGATGCAAACGAGGGTTTCTAGGGAAACCATCACTATTGCAGTTATTTTACTAATTCTCAAGTAATATTGGCCTTTAACACACTGATTTAATTGATTATTAACATCTGAAATATGTATTATGATTGGTACTTAAATATGCAAATGATATACAACTAGTTAATTTCTGTATAAAAATGAAATTTCTCTGTTCAAACTTCAAAACAATGCGGTGTCAGGGGACATGTTGTTCTTCTTGTGCTCAAGTAAATGAAGTGTGATTGAGAAATGAGCGTGAGTTTCCAGACTCCAATTAATTGGCGACGACAGAGGTGACTTGCCTGAATAATGTTATTTTAAAAATGCAATTAAACCCGTGCCAGTGTAAATAACATTTTCTTAAATCTATGCTTTACTTCTTTCAAGGCCAATATATCTTTCTCAGAACTGATTACATTACTTCAGGTATGGAGTCCAAATAGATACAGTATGATTTCTAGTCCCTTGTACATATGTAGTTCCCTGGATGTAAAAGCCAGAAATGATACCAACAAATCAAGCTGGACAATAAAGGCTTGTCAAAGGCTAACACAAAATTCAATATAAATACAGGTGAACTGTCGCCCACCATGAAGAAATGAAACAATTACATTTCTGTCAGTGTGGAGACATTCGTATTATGCATGTGGCCCTCCGTACTGTGGTGGCTACTGGAGCACTTCCCTAAAGAGGTTAGTTCAGATCCAATCATGAATTTAAATCCCATTATTGAAATAAATTTGGAATAAAATGCATAGCAATAAAGGTGACGATCAAATTCTCAGGTTGTCCCATTAGATGCACCCTTGGGGGAAAATCTGCAAAACCCCATCTATTCTGGTCTATAAATAAGTCCAGACTAACGACAGTCATTGATTCTTAGAAAAACACACAAAATGCTTAAGGGACTCAATAGGTCAGGCAGCACCTATAGAGAGGAATAAAGAGTTGATGTTTCAGGCTGAAACCCTTCATTAGGACTGGCCCTTCCGTACCGGATGCAGTGATTCAAATTGACGGGTTTACTACACACCATCAGGTCAGATCTATAGAGTCTCCCATAAGCAGAGGTGGAGGAGTATGCCTCATGATCAACTCTTCTTGGAGCATGAATATATCAGTGCTGTCCCAATTCTGCTCACCAGACCTGGAATATCTAGCAGTAAAGTGCCGTCCTTTTTACCTACCATGGGAGTCCTCTGGGGTCATTTTGGTAGCAGCTTATATTCCACCTCAGGCCAATGTCAATCAGGCTTTAGATGATCTGAGCAATGGGATCAACATGCACGAAACAGCGCACCCTAACACCTTCACCATTGTTTTGGGAGATTTCAATCAGGCCAGTTTGAAAAAAGTCACTGAGCAACTACCATCAACAGATCACTTGCAATACCAGAGGAAACAACACACTGGGCCATTGCTACACCACCAACAAGATTGCCTACCGTGCTATTCCACACCCTCACTCCGGGAAGTCTGATCACTTGGCTGTACTTCTACTCCCTGAGTATAGGCAGAGACTGAAGACTGCAGCACAAGTAGTGAGGACCAAGACGGTTTGGACAAGGGAAGCACAGGAGCGTCTACAGGACTGCTTTGAATCAGTGGACTGAAATGTATTCAGGGATTCATCTTCAAACCTGGATGAGTATGCTGCAGTTGTTACCAACTTCATTAAAACCTGTATGGATGAGTGTGTGCCTACAAAGACTTACTGTACATTTCCAAACCAAAAGCCGTGGATGAAACAGAAGGTACATCGTCTGCTGAAGGCTAGATCTGTGGCATTCAAGTCTGGCAACCCAGGCCTGTACCAGAAAGCCAGGTATGATTTGCAGAAGGCTATATCAAGGACGAAGTGGTAATAAATTTGATTCTGATTCTGAAGATGGGGGGAAGGGGCGTGAAGAAGCAAGAAGAGGAAGGTGGGGGGGGGGGAAGGTGTTAATTGAAACCAGGTGAGGGCAAAGGTGGGAGGGGGGATGGGGGCGAGGAGATGAAGCGAGAAGATGGGAGATGATAGGGCTGAAAAAGGAGGAATCTGATAGGAGAGGAGTGTGGGCCATTGGAGAAAGGGAAGGAGGAGGGGGCCAGAGGGAAGTGATAGGTGGGAGAGGAGAAAAGAAGGGATAAGTGGGGACCCTAGAATGGGGAATAGAAAACAGAGAACAGGAAGTGGGAGAAATTACTGGATCCTCAGCTACCTTAAGAAATGAGAACACAACCTTACCCATTATTGAAGGCATCTCAGGAAGACTGGATCTATCATTAAAGACTGTCACTATCTCGGACACATCCTCTAAATATTACTACTACCAGGAAGGAGGTGCAGGAGTCTGAAGACTGACAGTTAGTGTTTTAAGAACAGCTTCTTCCACTCCACCATCAGATTAGTGAACTGTCTGTGAATCCATGAAAATTCTCATTATTCCTCTTTTCCACTATTTATTTATTTTGTAACTTATAGTCCACAAAACAACAAATTTCACAGCATATGTCAGTGATAATAAACCTGATTCTGATTCTGACATAGCAAACCACTTGGGGACAATTAGAGATAGATTCTTATAACTTATGACTAGTGTCCAGTTTCCACAAATTGATAAATAAAAAGGAAATCTGTCCACACTTTTCCCACATTATGCTTCTTTTAAATGCAATGTGATTCAGTTATAACTTTGCTTAGAATAAACGCCACAACCAATCATCCCTAGGTTAGATAACTACAATCAGAAAATACTTGAACAATTTACATTGGTGTTGGCAGAAATGGGAACTGTGCAATAATTATATTGTTGGAAGCCTCACAATGGAAAATTTCAATGCTGCCAATTTGGAACACAATCTTGTTTCCATAGATGCTGCCTGACCTGCTGAGTGATTCCAGCTTTTTCTTCTTTTATTACACCCAAAAATTAATTTTGTACTGTTGTCATTGCTCCATTGTCAAATGTCTTAATGATTGTTCATCACTTCTCATAGACAGCAGTGAGAATAATAATAGGTTAATGGTAAAGAGATTGTGGGAGCAGAATCAATAACAACTTTCAGATGGGAAACTGGTTTACTTTCTTGAAAAAAAATGTGCTGAAGGAGGGGGAGGGGGGCCTAAAGCATGAAGTCTCAGACCGCCAGGTTCAAATATAGATAATTCCCTTCAACCATTCGGTTCTTGAGCCAACTGGTGCAACCCATATCACAACTTAACAAGAAACTGCAGAGTTCTGGACACATCCCAGCACATCACAGGAATCATCCTCCCTTCCATGGACTCTGTCTACACTTCTCACTGACTCAGTAAAGCAGCCAGCATCATCAAAGACCCCACCCACCCTGGACATTCGCTCATCTCCCTCTCCCATTGGGCAGAAGATACAAAAGCCTGAAAGGTCATACCACCAAGCTCAAGGACAGCTTTGATCGCAGTGTTATCAGACTCTGGAATGGATCTCTTGCATGTTAAGTGGACCCTGGCCTCACAATCTACTTTGTAATGATCTTGCATTTGATTGCTTACATGCACTGCACTCTTGGTAGCTTGTATACTTTATTCTGCATTGCTGTTGCCTTACCTTATTCTACACCAGTGCACTGTGTAATAATTTGATCTGTATGAACAGTTTTACACTGTGTCTTGGTACCTGTGACAGTAATAATAAGCAGTCAAGAGGATTTGGCAGAAGATGATCACAATCTAGGATGGGCTGCTTACCAAAAGAGGACATTTGTGTAAATGTTGAGATTTCTTGTTTTCTGCACAGTATCTTGGTAGCATGTAGACGTAATTATTCTAGTATCATAATTAGGGGAGTGGATGTAGGAACCACACATCTGTGTTGTGCATTTATTATGGTAACTAGTTGCATGAGTGGGGTGCGTGGTAAAAACAAAGCAAATAAGTTACGTATTCATGCTTTGTTCACTGCAGTTTGTAGCTTGGGATCGGCAGAGGTCATATCTTTGATGACCACTGTGATGGTGCTCAATAATGCTTAATTGTAAGTTTGCTAATTATTAATAAAGGATCTAGATAGGGAATTCGACTCTGGAGCAATTAATGGAAGTCTGGGTGTGTCACACAAGTATAACAACTCCATCTGGGGTTGCAGGCTGGCAGCAATTGTCTTGCTTCGATTTTGGATCAATATTCTGAGATAGTGGTATTTGTAGCAGCAGTACAAAGACATAAAGTTGCTGTAAATACTAAAAAGGAGAAGAAGCTGGTGTTCATGGATTATTTAGAAATGTGATGGTGGAGGGTAAGAAACTGCTTCTAAATTGTTGAGTGTGGGTTGTCAGGTTTCCTGTATCTTCTCCCTGATCGCAGAGGACATGTTCTGGATGGTGAGGGTCCTTATTGATGGATGCTGCCTTCTTGAGACATAGCCTCTTGAAAATGTTACGTGCCTGTAATGTTGCTGCAAGTAACAATGTACTTGTGCTTATGACAATGAACTTGACATTCAACTTTCGATCAAACAGAGAACTCCCTTTCAAAAGCTGACAGCAAGGCTGATGGGCCAAATTGCCTTTTTTGTGCCCCATCATCTTGTCTCATTTTGGTGTGGTCAGTGGAGAGAGAGCTATTGCTCAGGGCACAGGGAGAACTCTTTCAAATGAATGAGATTTGTCAGAGATGGAGGTGCAAGTAAATGATCAACTTCCCTAAGCCTTGCCTGTGTTTTAAGGACTTGTTTCTAGTTGTGATTTGTGTCTGTATTGAAGCAGCCACTAAGTCACTTTTGGCAGAAAGAGCTGCTGATTGATTACTCCGATACACCGACTGGATAGGGTTTTTTTTCATTGTGATCTGTGTGGCATTCCCACAGGAGCAAAATCAATCGTTTCTCATCCTTCAGTATGGATTACCTGCCTCTCTGTTGTTGTTGGAAACTTTTCCCCTTCCTCCTCCCCCACCCAGACTCCTGTAAACATCAGTGTACATGAGCCTTGTTAACAACTTCAATTTACCAGCCTAATGAAATAGGAAATGACATTGTTTGGATTATTAAAAAAACAGGAAAATGAGATAGAGGAAACAAGTAGAAGAGCAGGGTAGTCAAGATCAACATACGCAAAATGCTGGAGAAAAAGAATCGGAGGGCAGCAGAGATCACAGAGGGGGAGCAGTGAGTGGGGGTTTAACTGAACTCCTGTCGAAGACAAGATTTAAGGTAACCATCCCTGGAAGAGACTTTGCAGTGTAGTAGTCCAATCACAAACAAGAGAAAATCTGCAGATGTTAGAAATCCAAGCAACACACACAAAATTCAGCAGCCTTCAGACTCACCTTATGCTTCTTCCTCCCCTCTCCCCACCCTCGAACTCTGACCCCTCATCTTTTTTTCTCCAGTCCTGATGAAAGGGTCTTGGCCCAAAATGTCGACTGTACTCTTTTCCATAGATGCTGCCTGGCCTGCTGAGTTCCTCCAGCATTTTGTGTGTGTTGCTTGGATTTCCAGCATCTACCAATTTTCTCTTGTTTGTGATTGAAATGTGTTGTATACATCAACAACCAACACAGTCTGAGGATGTGCTGGGTGCAGCCCGTAATTGTCGTCATGCTTCTGGCGTCAACTCAGAACTCTAAATCATGTGTCTTTGGAATGTGGGGAAACCCACGCAGTCACAGGGAAAATGTACAAATTCCTTATAGACAGTGGCGTGAATTGAATCCCTTTCTTACAGCTGCCGCTTAGAAGTTTATGCAACCTGTACTGGACTGGGGTCCAGTGAGAGAGTGCAGTTTCAGAAGTTCTCCATCACATATAGTAGGAAATTCCACTCAAACATCTTGCACAAAGGAGTCCTTCACTGAGTTCAGTGGAAGAGAATGGCCACAAAGAATGTTTGCTTAGTTTTCAATTCTTTTCGGTTTATTTAACTCAGTTTTAACTGTTTTGATGTGCTTTCTGTTAAGTTAAAAAATTATGCTAGCTTTTAACAGTTTCAATACCTCAAATATTGTTGCTTTCCAGTTTTGAAGTTTTCAAAAGTTTAAACAGCTGGTTAAATCAGGAGGGGTTATGTTGAGCTGTTTTGGCAGGGCTTATTTTGCCTCTTGATACACTGCATGCTCACCCTGCCCTTCACCCATGGCACGGCACAGAGTGGCACTGTAGCATAATGGTTAACAGCAGGCTTTACAGTGTCAGCTGTAAGATCAGGGTTCAATTCCCATTATTGCCTGTAAGGAGTTTGTACGTTCTGCCTGTGACCACGTGGGCTTCCTCCCACATTCCAAAGGCATACCATTCGGGTTAGTGAGTTGTGGGCATGTCTGTTGGTACCAGAAGCGTGGCAATGCCTGTGGGTTGTCCCCAGTGCGATCCTCGCTGGTTTGATTTGACATTTCACTGTATGTTTTGATGTACATGTGACAGATCAAGTTAATCTTTATCACCCTATCTCATCACTACACCTCTGTGTGATTTCACTTACAACCTGGAAGGTTCTGCTGCCTTGCATTGTTGAGGATTGAAATGGTTTCTTTGATCAAATAATTACCAGAGAATCTGTCTAAGTGTCAAGTACAGGTCATTGGTTGCTGACAGTAAAGCTTTGACCATTATTTTTCTTTTGCAGAAATGCTGAAGAAGTGATTTCATAAAACTGCTCAAAATAAGATGATTTTCGATAAAATATCTAGGAACAAAATGTCTCCACTGGAGGAATTTCAGTAAATAAAGAATAGAGGTAGCCTAGAATCCAGGAGAGAAATGAACAGTTTTTCTTTATTGAATACAACAAATTGTTATGATCTGGATGCACAGCCTGAAAGCAGAATCAATGGTAATTTTTGATCGACATTCAGTTAGATACCTGAAAAGGAGAGATTCTCAGAGCTATAAAAAAAAAGGTGGAAAATAAGATGGCCAAAACAGAAGCTCTTTCAAAGAGAAATCATAAATACAGTGGGCAACTGGCCTTCTTCTTCATTGGTAAGTTCTGCCATAGTTAAAAATCTGTTTTTAAGTGGTTTGTACTGATCAAGGTTTTGGAAGACAATGTGTTAAACAATCATGTTCACTGACTTTCAAGTGGGCTTTCAACATGCATGGATTTTGGAAAATATGGTCTAAAAGTAACTACTTACTCTTTACTGTAAGAAACATTGACTTGCTGATGTCGGTGCCAACTCCATTGCTTGCTTGGCAAAGGTAGTACCCAATATCTTCTTCTAAAACATGACGAATCAACAAGGAACCGTTAGCCAGGATCTGAATTCGGCCTGTCAATGGGACAGGGTGATACTGCTGAGGGTTTCCACTTCCTGCAATGGATAAAGACAATGATAATTCATGGAATTCAGAGGATTACTAAGACATACAATAAACAATAATCCTGCCCAATGAACAAATTGAATTATGGTAAAGCTCTGCTGATCATCACATGTAGTCACTAGTGGACTTATGTGCAATGAGCTTGGTGGTTATCCATTTCAATTTGACTTCATATTACCATTCTGAAATTTCAGTCCACGGTCTTCTCATAGTGAATACTGAAGTAAAGTATTCATTAAGTACCTCTGCTATTTCCTTCAGTTCCATACACACTTTCATATAATACCCCATATTCCATCTGAATAGCCTGCAACCTGATGACATGGACATCAATTTCTCCCCCCTTCCTCCTTCCCTCTTTTTCATTTACCATTCTTGTGACCCTCTTACTCCTTTTCTCCTTACCTGCCCATCACCTCCCCCTGGTGTCCCTCCTCCTTCCCGTCCATAGTCCACTCTCCTCGCCTATTAGATTCCCCCTTCTTCAGCCCTTTACTATCCCCTTCCCTACCCACCCAGCTCCCCCCTCACTTTGCATCACCTATCACCTGCTAGCTTGTGCTCCTTCCCCTCCCCCAACTTTCTGATTCTGGCTTCTACCGCCGCTTCCTTTCCAGTCTCAACCCAAAACGTCAGCTGTTTATTCCCCTCCATTGATGCTGCCTGACTTGTTGAGTTACTCCAGCATTTTGAGTGTATTGCTCAAGATTTCCAGCATCTGCAGAATCTCCTGTGTTTAAAAGAGCAGCAATGTTTCTCTTCTGGATCATAGGCAGGATCCATAATTTGAGGGTACATCAGAGGACTCAAACCTCAACTGTTCCTTCACCTATAACCTCTATCCTTCCAGAAACTATGACCAAAAGCCAGCTCAGATTCAAATTAATTTACTTATCACGTGTACATGGGTACATACTGTGAAATGAATTGTTTGAGTTAACAACCAACACAACCTAAGGGTGCACTCGGGGCAGCCCACAAGTGCCTCCACTCATTCCGATGCCAACATAGTGTGCCCACGATAACATGCTCAAATTTAACCACAGCACACACCGGTTAGTTCTTATTAACAGTATACAGAAACTGTCTTCATAAATATTCTTCACTTACATTGGTTATTACTGTGTGTATTAAACAAAATATTTGTTCTTAACTTGGGAATTTATTCCACACAAGCATCTGCCATTCTCACCAAACTCCCCTAAACCATCTGTCAAGATGAACGGAGTTAATAATGTTTCTCTCACTCTTTCAGCTATCCATTGTAAGGATTAGGGCAGGTGGGGTTATTTATTTTCATCAGATTGGTTCTTGAAGCCAAAGGACTATTATACTTTTGACAGTCATACACATCTCCCAACTCATAATTATCTCAGACTTTATTTAGTGTGATATTGATTTGGACTCAGAGATAATGCAGGAACAAAACGTTATCATTGAGCAACATCAGAAGATTTAATAGCCAAAAGCTTGGTCAAAGCGTTGGGCTCTAAGTAATGACATTAAGGAGTAAATAAGAGAGGTTTATGGAGGGGATTTCCAAGTTTAGAAACCTTGGTCACTAATGCTGCAGCAATTAAACTTTGGGTGAACAAGTTGACACAAATGGCAGGCAGCCGATACCCTGGAGGTCTTGGTTCTGAAGGAAATAATGGAAGAGAGCAGCCACAGAAGGTTTGGATTTTTAACAGAGCATTGCTTATTTGTGAGTGAATGTGGTTTTGGCCAGCAGGGTTAGTGGGTGAACAGGACCTAGTGTGAGTTACAGCATGGGAAACTATGCTTTCAGAATCAGAATCAGATTTATCATCACAGATATATCATGAAATTTATTGTTTGTGGCAGCAGTACAATGCAAAACATAAAAATTATTATAATGTAATAAATAAATGGATAGATAAATAGCACAAAAGAGGAATAGCGAAGGAGTGTTCATGGACTGTTTTGAAATTTGACAGCAAGGGAAGAAGCTGTTGATATATCATTGAGTGTGGGTCCTTCTTCAAGCTCCTGCACAACCCCTCTCCCCCCGATGGCAGTAATGAGAAGAGGGCATGTCCCAGATGGGAAAGTCCTCTCCATCAGGTAGAATGAGGGAAGTCAGTAATGATTCTGTTGGGATTATCAAACCTCATGGCAAACAATGACCTAGATCACACAATAAACTTGTCAAATTTCTTGGACAATCCATGAATTATAGAACATCATAGACAATATGAAAGACAATATTCTTCACGCTAATACCCTTAGTTCTGACTGATATGATAGGAGAACAGGGGTGGTGTTAAGAGGTAGGTACATTAGGGACACTTTAGAAACTCTTAAATAGGCACATGGATGATGGAAAAATGGAGAACAATGTGGGAGGGAATGGTTAGATTGATTTTAGAGTAGGCTAAAATATGGTACAACATCATGGGTCGAAGGGCCTGTATTGTGCTGTAATGCTCTATTTAAACGTTCTATTAACAAACAGCCAAGAATCAACCCATCAGGAAATAAAGAATCGTGAGTGATGTGTTGGGTGACCAGTGATGGAAGTGTAGGGGAAGTACAGTGGATTAAGGAATACTCCCAAATGGAGGTGGTGGCATGAGCACAGAGCCTACATATTAAAGCCACTCTACATAGTAAAGTCAATATTGTAGTGACATACATACCAATGAGCACCAGGAAACCAGAAGCAGACCCAGATTACAAGCAATGGAGTCCTACCTTTTGCATGCTTCCACATGACCTTCGGAGGAGGGTATCCATCCACCGAACAGTTAAGAACTCCAGATTTCCCATAGATCCCATCTTGGTTATTGGGCTGTACCACAAAACGAGGGGGAACTGGAACACAGACATTAAGGTTTAAGAAATTTCAGTGATCTGGTCAACAATGAACATGAGAGCAATTCAGAAAATAACTAAGAGTTGCCATGGGAAGAATAACCCATATTGGTCAAAATGGCTTCTTTATCTTTTATATTCATTTATCTTTGGCACTGTGCATTGACAAGAGAAATAGCTGCAGCCATATACTGGACTGGGCGATGCTGGCACTGTAACATTTTTATTAAGAGAGTGACAGCACACAGTGAGATAAGTGTTTTATCAGTGGCTCAATTGGTTGTACAATTCGGTCTGAGTCAGACAGCTGTTGCGTTCAAGCCCCAGCACAGGTCTGAGACAGCACCGACCATCTAGAACCTCACACTAATCCAGTTTTACTGCCTTCACATTCCAACTGCAGTGACCAATTACCCTATCATCCTACATGTTTTTGAGATGTGGGAATTAACTGCTGGGCCAGAAAGATTGGAAAGGCAGGGTGTCAGGGTTGAGTTGGTTCTGCTCTGTGATATTTTACTCTGCTCTTTTTGATGCTGAGGCTGTAAGACTGCTCCAGCTGCTATGTGCTTCGTATCTGCGAGCTTCGCGGTGATTGGTCCTGCGAAATGATAAACTGAGGCCAAGGCTTTGGGCTTACTCCAGCTGCTCCAGCATTTGGGACTATGGACTCAATCTGCTAGCTTTTATTGTTTGCACGATTTATGATTTTTTTAAAAATTGTGATTTTTTTTTTGAGTTTCTTGCTTTGTAGCTGCCTATAAGTAGACAGATCTCAAGGTTGTATAATTTATACCAACTTGGAGAATAAATGTACTTTTACCCAAAGTACCTTGGGGAAACCACACGGTTGCAGGGAAAATGTGCGAAGTCCACAAAGTGGGCACTGGACATCAGACTGAACTGACATCGCTGGAGCTGTGAGAGGTATCAGTTTGACAAGCTGCACTACTGTGTTGACCTGTGACATGATTTAAATGAGAGCAAAGTGCTGCCCCAGTTACGCACACAGCCAGGTGATAGGTAAGACCAGGTGAGAAGGAAGGTGTGTGAGTGAGAAAGGGGAGATGAAGAAAGAAGCTGGGCCAGTGATAGGTGGAAGAGATGAAGGGCTGAAGAAGAAGGAATCTGATAGGAGAGGAGAGTGGACCATGAGCAATAGGAAAGGAGGGAAACCAGAGGGAATTAGCAGGAGAGAAGAGATAAGAAGGGAGCCAGAATGGGGAATGGAAAAAGAAAGAAGAGGAAATGGGGAAAAATTACCAGAAGTTAGAGAAATCAATGTTCATGCCATCAAATTGGAGGCTACACAAACAGAATATGAAATGTTACTCCTCTAACCTGAATGTGGCTTCATCGAGGCAGTAGAGGAGGTCATGGACCGACATTTCAGAATGGGAATGGGAGGTCAAATTGAAATGGATAACCACTGGGAAATCTCGTCTTTTTGTGGCAGAAGGAGTGAAGTTGCTCAATCTACATTGAGTCTCACCAATGTAAAGGAGGCCAATATTTATTGCAGAATCCACAGGTAATGCAAAACTAAAAGATAGACTTTGTCACATCTCGAGAAAGTAAAATTACTATTGTATTCCTGACAAAACTGGCAGCAAATTGATGCAGGGAGATCCCAATGTGATGGACTGTCAATTAGAGGGTAGTTTGGTTGCAAGACTGTAAAGACAACTCAACAATTTCCTAATAAAAATGGTTTGTCCTTCCTTTATGGATACTACCATCATCAAACCATCCTGGCCCAATTGCAATCAGTGCTCCACAAGCACTCAGTAGATATCTAGAACATCATCTAAGGATATTTAACGTGGGAAAAGTTACGAGAGCTTCTCACCTCGGACAATGAGCCGCCGCTCACGCATGACAGTTGCTGCCTCGTTACTGGCGATGCATGTGTAGTTGCCATTGTGTTTCAGAGAGACACTGGAGATCTGCAGGGAGCTCATGAATTCTTTGGTTTCGATGGTGACCCCGGAGCCAGAGAGTATGAGCTGACCATCCTTCCTCCAGGTGATGCGAATGGGCATGTCACCTGAGGACACCACGCAGGGGATGTAGAGCAGCTGGCCAATCGATGCTGGTGGGAACTCAAACGGCTGGATCAGTGGGGGTACTGCAAATAATTCATCATTAATTACCTGGGACATCCAAAGTAAGAAATTCTTAACCACAATTCTAGCCTTGATCATCTTTCTTTGAAGGGTAATTTTGTCTCTGACTATGATTCATTTTTGCACTAATATCTTATTTTGCAGTCTCTTTTTTCTTCACTGTCTTGTTTAATTTATGTATAACTTATATTACGGACACTAGCCACCTTGAAACTGCTTTTTCCAAAAGTTTACTGGAAAGTATGATAGAGCTATTAAAAGAAAAACTTCATGAATCTTCAAAGTTTCTCCCCCAGCTAGATAAGGTGATCAGCCATTCCAGTTACCACCCCCCCATCTACTGTATTACCCCCATCACTGCACTGTAAACACTTTAAACCACTGTTTATAATACTGTTTACATTGTAAATACATGTTGGTATTTATGCATATTTTATTCCATACCTGTACTTTAACCTCAAACATTTATTTTTTATGTAAGTCTTTGTTCTTGATAATTGTTGAATATTGTTTTTGTTGCATGTCATACCTGACCAACCCACCACAGCCAATTCCTAATATATGGAAATATACGTGATGAATAAAGTTGATTTTTGATCTTTGTGCATTGTCAGTACCTACATGCGTGTCACAGCTGCAAGCAAGTTCCCAATTGTACCTACACTTGTGCCCATGACAACACTTGAATATGATGTTTGCTACAATTTGACATTCCCTGCAGTTTACCATTGACATGGATCAAAGGAGCAACTGCTAATTTTAATCTTTTGAAATCAAGTTTGAATCGAAACTAGATGTGATATAAAGGTTTCGGACGTGATATGATCCCTGAGACTGGGCCAACAAAAGGGATCATTCATAATTGATGAACAAAATAACTTCCCCCAGGATTTATCACCAGTGGACACTAACTTAATGAACTTAATCAAGGTAACCACTGGTCCCTGCTTTTATTCATTGAGAAATACTTGATAGCACTGTGTGGCATTCACATGTGGCAGGGTGACCCAAGCTTCCAGTCACCTGTCACTTTTCTATCCATCCATCTCTCACTTTAATCTCTCTGCCTTTGATCTCCAATACAGTTTTAATGAAGTTCTATATAAACTCAAGGAACGTTGTCACATTTTTTTTTCATAGAGGCACTTTGCAGCTCTTTGACTAAAAAACTGAATCTGATACTTTTAGGTTGCCAGCCATTCCATTATTGTTAAGGCAGACCAGTTTGGATGTAAAATAATTAATCTGTTACGTTACCTCAGTTTCATTCTCCACTAATGCAGCCTGTCTTGCCATGTATTCCAGACCCCTTTATTTTCCTTTCAGAAACTTGCAACACCATTATAACTATTTCCTAAAGAACTGAAATATCATCCATCTTTTGCACCTGTTAACTTGTTGTTGTATGTCTTTGAATAAGTCCACCAGGGCTGTCAAACTATGGAAATGTACAGAGTTTTTTGGGGTTCTAAAATTCCACATGTTGTTTTGGGGTCCACTGCTTTGCAAAAGCCAAACCGTGGATGTGATCTTCACATAAACAGTGGGCAATGCAGTTGTGTTTGAGACCGGAATCCCTTTAACAAATTCTGTGGCTTTAATAAACTGCAGGAGCTGCCAAGCTCTACTCAGTCACAAGATCCAAGTTGTCAGAGCAGATGCAAACAGATTTGTTTGTAGGGTGCTGGTTTTTAATGTCTGAAGCTTTTGTGGGGTATTCGTGCCTATCCAATGAATTAAAGTATTACACCTCCACGTTTGAGCAGTCAAATCCTCCAGGGCACGAGCCACATTCTTGTGTAGTATAATCAGAATTTAATCATGGCAAAGCTTGGAAACGCAATGGCTTCGTCTGAACACACAGCTCCCTGCATAGCCCTGAATAATTAATGTGAGCAAGATGCATTTTAGATGTTCTCTTGAGCACTTAAAAACGATGCTTCTTATTTTTTCAAACAGCTAGCAAAGCATTCAAAGGCATTGCAGTAACATTGGAGGAGATCAGCCCTGCACAAGTTACATGCTTTAATATGTTGTCGACATTGTGAAACCTTGTTTTGCATGTAAGAAGTACCTAGATTTTATGTTACAGTTAAATTGCATTCCTTCTCACATTATTTTTGCCCTTTCTCTTTGACTGGCATAATGCATTTATTAAAAAAAAAGACAAGAGGATTTCCTCTGAAGCTTGGAAAATTTCATTAACCTTTCACCAACCACATAGACTTCATTTGACTTGTCATTCACCATTAAAGAAAGGAGCACCCAGAAGTATTGCAATATGCCTAAGTTTTTCTGGGAAGGGAAATCAGTCTTTCCTGTTTTTGATTCTTTTCTTCATCAATCAGTTCAAAACACATCCATTTCTCAAACTGTTGGATAAGAGTGGAATGGGGCAAAGCGTCACCTGGGACCTTGATGGACAAGTGGTCTGGTTGCAAGATGGTTATTACAATGCACAGGTATATGCAGTGGATGCAGCCTGGTCCGTCATAGGTGCAGCCCTCCCCACCACTGACACCCACCATCCAGGCAATGCCCTCTTCTCACTACTGGGTGCAGCCTGCAAGTGTCGCCATGTTTCTGGCACCAACATAGCATGCCTAGAACTTATTAATCCTACCCCGTGCATCATTGAAACGTGGGAGGAAGTCGGAGCAACTAGAGGAAACCCACTGTGCTAACTGCTATGCTAATATGCCATCTCTTGACATAGGAATGAGGGTGTAGAGTGCATTGGAAATGCGATCAGGTAAAGGAAAAATGTCTTTCATTCTTTCTCCATTCTGCCATTTCTTTGCCCAAATGAGCTTGTAGTTACTGTCTCAGTGAGTTGACAGATACTCATCTGGAGTTGGAAACCGGCTCTATTTTCGCATCAGTAAAACAGGAGTGGCAAGACCAGGAGTTAACCTCCTTCTAACTGGGTTGAGACCCACCAGCTCCATATAGCTGGCTGTTTGAATCACAGATCTGGGCTCCATGAGCAAGCTCCTCACCTCATTAATCTGCCTGAGTCTGAGGTATTAGGGAGTTCAATATTCTCTCTGTCCTAATGTATGGGATCTGATTGTTTCTCCAGAGTCCTCAACTGAATAAAAATAATTAGGAGGCAGTAGGAATTTTGTGTTGCTCAATGCAATCTGTTTCATTTCAAATTTGCAAAGACTGGAAAGTAGAAAAGGAGTATTTTAACCAATAAGATTTTTATAGGGGATGTTGAAAATGGCTAATCTTCTAACTCCTCCATTCTATTAAAAATCCAATGTAAAACCTATTTAGGATTTCAAAGGAGTAAATGTATTTGCAAGCCTTGTTTCTCAGTATATTCTGAACTGTCCACGGTGAGTGACTAACTGCTACATTACTTTGGACAAAACATCAGCAAGAGCAGCTAGAGTCACATGTACATCAAAATATACAGTGAAATGTGTCAACAACCAATATATCCAGGGATGTGCTGGAGGCAGCCTGCAAATGTCGCCACACATTCAGACACCAACATAGCATGCCCAAGGGTAGAGATGAGAACATGCCCCTTGTTCCCTGAAGATTCACATGGTACAGAAGTAGGAAGTGCACCAGCTACTGCCTTGATTCAGACTAGATGGGCGATTACTTGAACACCTTTGCTCAACAGAACATAGAAGAGTACAGCAGAATAAAGGCCCTGTGGCCCATGATGTTATGCTAACCTTTTAACTTACTCCTAGATCAATATCATGCTTCCTTCCCATAGGCCTCCATTTTTTGTTTAGTTTATCTCTACATCTCTACGATATTTCCTCTGTACATCTCCACTGACACCTCAATTATTCATCTGCATTTCCCTGTTGCCCTGCTCCACTTCCACACCTTCCTCTAATCCTCCATTAAGATGCTTTTGTACACCTACATTTACATCCCATGCTACGTTCCACTGGTGAATATTCTGAATTTAATGGAAAGACATCTCCGTTGCTGATGCAGGGGAAAATTTGCTGACTGTGAATACATTGAATTCCAGGCTGGCATCTGGCAACAACTGATGGTGTGGAGCGACTATGGCAGTGCCAAAGGTCGCTGCAGGGAGTGCTGTGATGGCCGATTACCTCAGTCACGCGTCATTCTTGTCAAAGGCTGACAGAATCCTGGCACAACCTTACTCTTCAGCTTGGAGGCATGCATTCCCCAGAGCTGAGAATAATATTCAGTGCCAACAAGATATTCAATCCCTGATTGGAACTGTGGTGCAGAGATGTGTAAGTTCCATTCAAAGACAATCTGTCAAAGTATCAAATGCACAAGTCTGCAAAGATCATTATATTACTCCAACAAACTGCTGGTTTTATAAAACCCATTGGCCATATAAACTTGTTTTCAGCTCATCCTCATCACCATCCTGATTTATCTGATCTTGGGCAAAGGGAGGGGCAGGGGCTAGGGGAAAGGCAGTGGGACAGGCGAGGGTCAATGAAATAGAGCAGGGCAGGAAGGTAGATGGGAGGGTTGGGCTTTCTAGATCTTTCTAGTAGGTACATATCGCCTCTAAGCTTCTCAAATCATCTCCCCTCTCCCTTGCTGGGTTTCACCTATCACCTGCCTCCTTCCCCTCCCCCACTTTCTTATCCTGGCTTTTGTCCCCTACCTTTCCAGTCCTGATGACTGGTCTCACCTGGGTCTCAACCAGAACCACCAATTGTTTATCTCCCTCCATAGGTCTGAGCTGCTGAGTTTCCTCAGTATTTTGTGCGTGTTGCTCAGTGTGCAACATCTATTGTACAGGAAAGTATGCCTAGAACTCACTCACCTTAACCTGTAAAGCAATTGCACTACCTGCTATGCTATTGTACCTACAAGCTAATAGTACGTACATTCTATCTGTCCTAACTTATGGGATCTGGTTGATTCTCTAGATTCCTCAAATGAATAAAAATAATTAGGAGGCAGTGGGAATTTTGTGTTGCTCAATGCAATCTATTGCATTTCAAATTTGCAAATAATGGAAAATTTAAATGATATGTGGAAGATTTTGGCTTCTGACCCCTTCCTTTTTTGACCTGATGAAACATTGACTGTTTACAGATGCTACCTGCTGTGCTACTCTAGCATTTTTTGTGTGTTGCTCAGGACTTTCAGCACCTGCAGAATCTCGTGTCTCAGATATTACATTGTGATGCCTTCAGTACATCAGGCATGTTCAACGATGACTGCCCCTTGCTGATCACTGTACCTTTAACAGCGACGTGGACCCTCTGGCTGATGGAATGCTGCTGCTGCACCAGCACACTGCACACGTACTCCCCTTCATCCATCCCTTTCTGCACATCAACCAGCTTCAAAGTACCATTCTCAAATACGGCCTGCCTGTGATTGTCAGGAAGCAATATCGAGTCTTTGTACCACTTGATGGAGTAGTAGGGATATCCAATAACCCGGCAGTTAATGAAGGTATCTCTCCCAGCAATGGCCGTGATGTTTTTCATGGAGCGTATACTCGGAGAGCCTGTGAAAAAAGATTGCAGCATTAAAACAGTGATATTTATCACACTCTGTTGGTTTGTAGTCAAGTGATTACTATATGTGAAATCTAAGTCATTTACCCTTGGACATCAAAACAACTGCCACATACTTCAGCAAATAAAATGTGCAAATGATACATTTGTAAAACCATTTTGTTATGATCATGCACCTTATTGTCTCCCTACTCTGCACTCTATTCTGCATTGTTATTGTTTTAACTTGTACTATCTCAATGTATTGTGTGATGAGTTGATCTGTATGAACAGTATATATTTCACGATACCTTGGTACATGTGACAATAATAAACAATTCCAATTCCAATGATGGTAGAATTTGAATCTATGTACAGTCCACTAACAAATTCAGGATTACCTTTCACAACCATGCATTGTTGATGAATGGGTGATGGAGCATTTGGGAGTTCTCACAGAGGACTGCCTGGGAATTCAGTCATCTCATGCTCTTTCTGCACAGTATCCAATCACAGCCTTCCCAGACACAAGCGGGGGCATTAAGTGGAAAGTGAGTTTCCTATTGACAATGGGTAGTGAATAATGTGTTCCTGACAGGAATCCCAGGAGCAGAGGGTGATAGTGCATGATTTCATATTGGAGGCCTGAGATCAATGGTGTTCCACAGGAAGACGTACTGGGTCCTTTGTAGTTTAATCATATACATTAATGATTTGGATGAGAAGGCAGATGGCATGATTAATAAATATGCAGATGATATTGGAAAAAAATGGCATATGGAATTAACTCGAACAAGTGTGAAGAGATGCATTTTTGGAAGTTAAATCAGAGCAGACCAAATATGTTGAATGGGTAGTATTGCTGAACAGGGGCACATTGGTATACAAGTACACGATACTGTGAAAGCGGCAATACAGGCAGAAGGATGATTTTGGCAATACAGACAGAAGGAATACAGGCACATGATTGATTTTGAAATTTTAGTTCCATCCAAGTTATGACACCTGAGAACCACAGGCAGAGAAATGGCACTGGCACAATACACTAGCCCCCTGCCCATGTTCACACTTAGCTCACCTCCAGAGATACAGTAAACGATGGCAGTCCCTTCCCTGGTGACCAGTCTAAAGCAGACTATCCAAGTTGCCATTCTTACTCGGACCCGACAAGCAATGGCTTTTTTTTCAATTTAGAGATATAGCACGGTTACAGGCCGTCCAGGCCCAATGAGCCCACACAGCCCAATCACACCCATGTGACCAATTAACACTAACCGGTAAGTCTTTGGAACATGGGAGAAAACCCATGTGGTCATTGGGAGAATGTACAGGTTCCTTATAGACAGCAGCGAAAATTGAACCCAGGTTGCTGGTGTTACACTAACTGCTACGCTACCACGCTGCCCTGATAGTTTGCATTTATTTTAGCAGCACTTCAGACCCAACAACTCCACGTCAGCCAATTAGACCCAAGTTACTTCCTTGTGTGAGGGAACTGAATTACCTGGAGGAAATTCATGCAGTTGCAGGGAGAACATACAAACTCTTTACAGACAACAGCAGGAATTGAACCCGGGTCAGTGACGTTGTAATAGTGTTACACTAATTGCTATGCTACCGTGCCATTCCTAATTTTTCTCAAATGCAAAATAAACAATAGGTGAGGAAGGCAGAGAATATCATCCCAGTTAGTCAGAGAGGTTTAGGATCAGAGTGATGTGACTCCCTGCCTCTGTTAACATTGGGAGGTACCTCAATAGGTGGAGAAGCTTTGGTCCCTCCCAGCCCACAGGTACCTACTGCTGCTTTTTTCATCTGTTTCTCTAAAAAACTCATCAAAACCCTGCAGGGAAAGTTCTCCCGTCGTTTTATCTCAGCTGGCAGGTTGGAGGTATTAATTAGACGAGGGATTAACTTGCAACTCTCAAGAATGCAATTACCCTTGAAGCATCCTAGATAGTGATCCCCAAACATCCTTGAAGTAATCACACATTTCAGTCCTGTAGTCATGGGAAAAAAATACAATTTGCAAAAAGACATTTAAACTAAAAGTCCTTTTACGGCACAAATATAGGCTGCAGTCTCTTTAAATGCATTGCTTGTTAAAAAGTCTCTGGTATAATTGTGCGCAATAAACTGTGGAGAAGGCTGAGAAGGGGGGAGCCAGGCGTGAAATGTAGGCGACATACAAAAAATAAAAGCTCACACTGCATGTTTTTCCCTTTGATTTGTCAAATGTGATTAGAAAAAAACAACTTAAGCTAATGCAGAACATTGAAGGTTTTTCTCCGTTACTCCAGCACCTGCCATACTACAAGCTACCTCAGACTCTCTCTGTAAGAATTCCTATGAGGATTGTGAAAAAAACACAAAACCTTCAGAAATGACTTATTTTACTGATTAAATCTCTGAGAGAATGCTATATTGTGGGTGCTCCCATGGGCCTGTGATAGGTGTCATTAAAATATCTGCTTTCAGCCGCAGTTCATGAGTATTCTGCAAAGCTTCAAGGCTTGCTGACACTTGTCTCATTGTCTTGTTCACTGGGGCTGATCGCAAACAAAGGAGTTTGTTCTAGGCCTGGCCCTAATGACACAGGATTTACATGACTGAGGGAGTAGCGCAAAGCACCACACTTCCTAACCACGGGGGAGTGTGGGGGATAATTTCCTTCTTGGCAGGAACGGGATGAGGGAATGCTCAGTGAAGTCCTAGGCAGCAAAAGATTCAGATTTTAACTTGCTCCAGTAAGCGAACAACTAAAGTTGATGGACAACAGGATGAAATTGGGGGAAAATGAGCCATTGGTTTTCATAGAGTCATAGGTTGCTGTACTGCAGCAAAACATCAAATTTAATGCCATGCCAGTGATAATTTCTGTTCCATAAATGCTTATGGTGAATGCAATATCATAACTGCAGCTGCAGAATAATACTCAAGTAGGGATTCATTCTTAAAATCATTCTTTCTGGAGCCTAAATAGCATCTCTGGAGGCATGTCTGTGTTTGCAGTAACAAGCTGAGAGTTCCCAATGTCCCATGAGTAAAGTAACGAGGTTGAACAGAGACCATGAGCAGGAGCAAGTTCTCAGGCCAGTCAAGTATTTGCTGCTCCACCTTAAGGAAGATTTTCACAAGAACATAAAGGTAAATAACACAGACTAGTTTTAGCAAAGCAGGTTTCAAACAGAGTCCAGCTGTGTCAGATACGGGGCCCTGTTTTTGCCTCCAACTCTACTCAGGGTAGAGGAGGACTGAAGCTTGTCATTGTTAAGGCGATGGAAATCCGACTCTACAGTTTAGGCATAAATGGAGATGTGACACAGAATGTCAGAGAAGTGGAATAGACTATGTTTGGCCTTGGATTATATCCGTCCAAAGAATGGGATCTGTATCATTGCTAACACGACAATGATTAGACGTTTTAAACATACTACACCTACTCCATATGCCCATCACCTACACCCACCTCCCACTGTTCCATCTGCCCACCATCCCTTCCTTATCCCTTCCTCTTTTCAATTTTTCTTCTCAGTTTCCACAACCAGCAGCCCTTTGTTGTCTCCCAGCATTTGTCACTATCTCCACTCTTGAAAGTGGAGGTTGCTAAGTTCTTGATTAGTAAGTACATCAGAGGTCACGGAGAGAAAGAAGGAGACTGGGGTCGAGAGGGATAATAAATAAGCCATGACAGAATGGCAGGTCAGACCAGATGGGCAGAATAGCCTAATTCTGCTCCAATGTCTTATGGTCTTAATAGAGGTGACTTGATAGATGAGTATAAGATGATAAGAGGTGGAGATTGAATGGACAGCCAAGGACTTTTTCCCAGGGTGGAATTGGCTAATATGAGAGGACATAATTTTAGATCATTGGATGAAAGGGAGGGATATTCAATTTCTCTCCAATAGATGCTGCCTGACCTGTTGAGCTCCCCAGTAGCTCATTTTTTCACATCCAAGTATATTCCTTTCATTAATTATTGCATATTATTCTCCCTAATTTCTTTGTAAGCCTCCACATTATTTACCCCCTGCCCCAAGGTACCCCAACATGCAACTATCTCTTAACAAAGGACATTGGTTTCTGATCATGATCCTGGTATATCATTTGGGTAGCATGAATCTACCCAAACTGAATGGGCTCTTTCTGTGTCATCAAAGGTGCAATGCATCTGCAGAGCATACCACTCAAGGAACAAAACCCACACAGTTGCCTGTCTCTGATAGGCGCATGATCAGATGCCAGTGTGCATGGTTGGTTGGTACAAAGGGCTAGGAGAGAAAGGGCAAGGTGGAGAGAATGGCAGAGCTCAGAAAGAAAGAGGGAGGTAATATGCAACTATTAATGATGGGAATATGATTCTTTTGCAAAAAGAGTCCCACTTGGTGAGGACAAGGCTGTAAATGCACATTGGAATAAAACATAAGGTTAACACAATGGACTTAACAAAAGAAGTTATTCCTATCTGATATTGAAAAGTAGACAGGCACCTCTTACGTTTATTCGCGCTTGGTACTCGGCGCTGCCGACCAGGTTCCTCGCGGTACAGCGATAAACCCCTCCGTCTTTGATCTGTGGGCTCGTGACGTTCATATGGCTGACGGTGGTGCCATCTGTCATGGTGTACTGGTTGGTCCGGTGCCCACTGTCTCTGATGATCAACTCATCGTCTAACGTCCAGGACAGGGTGGGAGGAGGGGCACCCTTTGCCGCACACATCAGAGAAAACTGCTCTCCCGGATTGACCACCTTCTCGCTGAAGGACGAGATAATCCGAGGCGTACCATCTGGGAATGGTAAGAGAGAAAGAATTAATTCGGGGATCATGAGTGAATCTGCCCACCTCACTGCCAAGGTAGCATTCTGTTGAATGGAATATTTTCAATGTCCAGTCACCAACACCAAGCTTCTCAATGGAAATGAACAAAAACTTAATTTACATTCATCGTGATTAAGAGAAATCAAAATTTATTTCACAGCGTAAAGTCCTGGGAAGGAGACAATTTAACATATTCCTTGTGGAATATGGTTAATAAAACAAAGAGCCAATCCAAATACAAGAAACTCTGTAGATGCTGGAAATCCAAAGCAACGAATTCAAAATGCTGGAGGAAATCAGCAGGTAAGGGAGCATCTGTAGAAATGAACAAACAGTCAATATTTTGGACTTTTCTTCAGGACTGGAAATGAAGGGGAAAGATACATGAATAAAAAGGAGGGGGAGGGGAAAGAGGCTAGCTGGAGATGGTAGGTGAAGCCAAGTGGGTGGGAAAGATAAAGGGCTGGAGAAAAAGGAATCTGATAAGAGAGGAGAGTGGACCATAGGTGAAAGGGAAGGAGGAGCACCAGGAAGAGGTGATAGGCAGTTGAGAAAAGGTAAGAGGCCAGGGTGTGGAATAGAATATGAGGGGAGGGGGATAATTTATTCAAAGGAGAAAACGATATTCATGCCATCAAGTTGGAGGTTACCCAGATGGAATATAAGATGTTGCTCCTCCACCTTGAGGGTGGTCTCATCATGGCACAAGAGGAGGTCATAGACTGGCAAGTCGGAATGGAAATTGGAATTAAAGTGTTTGGCCAAAAGGAAGTTCCGTTTTTGGTGGATGGAGCGGAGGTGTTCAACAAAGGGATCCCCCAGTTTACGATGGGTCTCATCAATGTAGAGGAGGCCACTTCAGGAGCCCCACTCATAATAGACGACCTCAACAGATTCACAAGTGAAGTATTGGCTCAGCAGGAAGGACTATTTTGGGTCTGAATACAGGAGAGGAAGGAGGTGAGTGGGCAGGTGTAGCACTTAGGCTGCTTGCAGGGATAAGTACTGGAAGGGTGAATGTAGGGAATTAGTAGGGAAGGAATTCGTGATTAAGAGAAATCAAAATTTATTTCACAGCGTAAAGTCCTGGGAAGGAGACAATTTAACATATTCCTTGTCGAATATGGATTCCACAAGGAATGAATTAGTAGGGAAGGATGAATGGACAAGGGAATCACAGAGGGAGTGATCCCTGTGGAGAGCAGAGAAGGGAGGAGCACCACACACATATGTATAGTGGTGAGATCCCTTTGGAGATGGCGGAAATTGTGGAGGATGATGTGTTGGATGCAGAGGCTCATGGGATGGAAGGTAAGGACAAGAGGAACTCTATCACTGTTAAGGTGGCGGGAAGATGGTGTGAGCACGATGTCTGGGAAATGGAGGAGAAATCCAAAACTCCTCCGCCTTTTCAAGATACCCTCTACTCCACCTGTTTTCTAGAGACTCTGTCGCACCACCCAAACTCCACTAGCTTCAGCCCCTTGTTCACTCTCTTTTGGTAAAATAGCATTAAGATCCCAATGACATCATCAGGATCTGACTGCATAGCAAAAGAGGCGAGGAAAATCTTGAATAATACACCCAGAACGCGACTCCTTTGCTTGCATCTTCGGAAACAGCACTATTTCTACCTTTAATATCTTTTTTTTTCCTTTTCAGGGTTCTTTTGAAGACCCTGACCTGGAGTTACACACTAACTTCGGTTCTTTGCTGAAATGGGACCCACTCTTGGAGTCTCACAACTGGCCGCTTTTTGATATGCCAAGGACGCGTCCTAGAAGACTAACGCACCTTCAGAGTGCCAGATTTTCATGGCTCTGAAGGCAGGTGGACTCAAAGTCAGTGCCGCCACCTGGTGCATCGAGGGAAATGGAAGATCAAAAGCAACGAGCTGGCTGTGTTCTTTGGATACGAGTCCTTTGGGCACAGAGCTCAGAAAAAGCGACCCAACAAACTTTTAACATCGTAAATCAGCGAGTTGTTTGTCATGTCTCCCCCTTGCTGTGAAATGGGGACACTTCTTTTTCCCTTATTAGGGAGAGAGAAAGAGCCAGTGGTATGTCAAATACCAGGTGAACAGGTAGTCTTGGGGTACTGCAAGTCTGTCTCTTTATTGATGCTTTGCTGCACGCTTGAGAGCTTGGCGGGGGGCTGCTGATGCATTTTGCTGGTGGGGGGGTTGCTGTTTTGCTGCTGCTTATGCATGGGAGGGGGGAGCTGGGGGGGCTTTGGGGTTCTAACATTTAACTGTCATTCATTCTTTGTGGCACTCCTCTGTTGTTTGTGGATGGTTGTGAAGTAAAAGAATTTCAGGATGTATATTGTATACATTCCTCTGACATTAAATGCATTAAATGTACCTATTGAAATGCTGAAGGAACTCAGTAAGTCAGACAGCATCTACTGTATGAAGATGAATAAACAGTCCTTCAACTGGACTGGAAAATAAAGGGGCAGAAAGCAGAATAAGAAGGTGGAGGGAGGGGAAGAAATACAAAATGCGTTTGTGATAGGTGAGACCAGGTGAGGGAAAGTTGGCGAAGTGGGTATGAAGTAAGAGCAAGAAGCTGGGAGGTGATAGGCGGAAAAGATAAATGACTGAACAAAAAAGAATCTGATAGGAGAGGACAGTGGACCATGGAAGAAAGGAAAGGCACAAGAGAGGTGTTGGGAAGGGGAAGAGAAGGGATGAAAGGGGAGCCAGAATGGGGGAAAAATTACCAGAAATTAGAAAAATTGATGTTCGTGCCATCAGTTGGATATGAGGTGATGTTCCTCTAACCTGAGTGAGGCCTCATTGTGACAGTTGAGGAGGTTATGAACCGACACGGTGGAATGGAAATGGGAAGTTGAATTGAAATTGGTGGCACTCACCTTCCAAGACAATTATGGAAAAGTCCTGTGCAGTCTGGGATTTCCTGGAGGCAAAGCACTGGTAGGCCCCTGAGTGACTCTTCTGCGCAGATGTGATAAGGAGGGTTTCATTGTTGATTCCTCGAATGGAAATGTAACTGTCAGGAACAACAAGCTCAGTGTCCCGGTACCACCTGATGACATACTCAGGGGAGCCCATCACACTGCACGAGAGGATGACTGTGCTGCCGATCCCAGTTTTCAGCTTTTTTGGAGTCACAGTTACTCTCAGTGGATCTGCAAAGGTGACATGGAAAGAAGAGGAGAAAATCGCCACAGTGAGAGGAGACAGTAAAATGCAAATAGATAGATTCAGCATGAATCCCCCACACTGATCATCTTTGAAAGTGTAGACTGAATGCCATAGAGTCATAGAACACTACAGCACAGAAACAGGCCCTTTGGTCCATGCCAAACTCTTATTCTGCCTAGTCTCATATACTTTGTACTTTTTAGCCCTCCATACCCTCCTGTCCATTTACCTACCCAAAACTCTCTTAAATGTTGAAATCGAATCTGCATCTACCACTTCCGCTGGCAGTTCATTCCACACTCTGACCATGTTCAGAAGGTCTGTGTGATGCAAGCCATTTGGCAATGGATGGATTTTACAGCATTTTCTCTTACCCTCGAAGTTTTACAAGTAAAGGCAGGGAATTAGTGCAGCCAACTTGAACATATCAGGCTGTCACAATTGACAAATGAGATGAATCACAGTAAATCTCTTGTCAGTGGTCATTGTGGTGAGAGGAATGTTGACCAAGACATTGAGGAGAACTGCTCCTAAAATAAATACATAGAAATTTTTTAGATCAACCTGGATATGTAGATAACTTAATGTCTTATTTGGAAGATGGTGAATACTCAGGCACTGAAGCATCAGTCCAGATTCTACATTTAGGTCCTGGAGTAGACCTGATTCCAACTTAGAGGGAAAGGGTACCATTAACTGAGTCAAGAAAGTACTTTCAGTCATCACAAAGAGGGTTTTATTGTTGAATCCATTTTCACCATGGATTTAGGAAACTGAGTTATACATATTTTAGGATACTGAGTTATCGGTTATGGCAACTTGATGTGTAAAAATAAAATAAAAGTAAAAATAATGAACACTTTTCAACAAGCATTCATGAGATTTTTCAGCTTAGCAGCTAATAAAGACAAATATTTCCGACCCATTCCTTGCCCCTCAAATATCTCAAATGGATTTAAAAGAGATGATAATTATAGATAACGAGCTTCTTTTAATACTAAACATTTATGAGCAATACATACAAAATGCTGGAGGAACTCAGCAAGTTAAGCAGCATCTAAGAAGGGGAATAAACAGCTGACTCTGTTAACATCAGAGTTTGGACAGTTGACTATGGTAGGAATTGAACCCAATTTGTCTTTACTATAAAACATTGTGCCAACCACTACGCTACCATGCCACTGAGGGATCCATGATGTTGAAGGGGTTCATGAAAGTGGAGTTTTCCTGACTGTACTAACCCTTGCTCAGCTGGAACTACTCATTGGACCCAAGGCTCAAAATATCTCCCAGGAGTCAGTCCTGCACAACATGAGCCACTGTTCCATTTTGCAATGCTGTTCCTGGTCTGGTCATGCCGTGGCACAAGGGCCATCTTGCAGTGAGGGAGGCCCAGTGGAGGTCTCTTTACGTGAAAGTCCTCCCCCTTTGCACTGGGACCTATGGTGGAAAGCATTGCAGAGAGCAGTTCTGTGTCACAGATTCTTGGTTTACCTTTCATTTCTGCTGCTGGGAGGAGATAGCATATCAAGTACATATGGAGTGTGAGAGGTACCAGCCTCTATGTGAGTACCTGAAGGGGCTGCTCCCAAATTCTAGCTGCACTTCAGCCACACACTTCGGTCACCCGGTGTGGAAAGAGGTGGGATAGTCAGGGGATCTCCTGGTCAGTTTGTACCTGGGCCTGGCCAAGTAGGCCATTCACAGCTCTAGTTGGTGAACAGCCTGAGCTGATTGCCTGCCGCTCTTTTGCAGCTACATCCATTCCCACATCTTCCCGGAGAAGGAATGCATGGTATCCATGGAATCCATGGATACAATGGGAGATTTCCAGGACCAATGGGTGCCACAAGGGCTCAAGTGTGTTTTGGATAGAGTTGACTATGTTATGAACTGAAACTGTAAATAGTGAAGTATTGTGATATTATACTAATGTGATTTTGTAATCGTTGAATAAACCATCTTTGGAAAAGGAAAAGAACTCTCCATGATTTTCTGACACAAGTTTGCAATCAATAATCCCAGATGAAGTTAGGCTAATGAGGACATGGCTCGTTAGCTACTTGTCCTGTGACAAATCAAAAAGCTTCTGGCCTGCTGCTGGAAGAGGGTCCGTGGTAATGATATGTCTTTGAAAGAGAAGGCCAAAGAGAAAGAGATAATAAAAGGTGTAAACTTGCATTTTCTGACTTGGAGTAGCTGTAATAGCGAGCATAGGTAATAAATTTCAAGCATCCAAATGAGCTATCAATTTCTCCGAATAGATATATTAATTTCAGCCTGGATGAACTATAAAACATAGTGAAGAAAACTCCTAGGGAACATACAGGAGGTCATTTGGCACAAAGGGACTGTTTTGGTATATCACAAAACTGTCTCCATTCAATTCATCTCAAATAGAAACGCATTACTCTCAGGCAGTCAATGAACATTTATGTTCTAGGTTATATTCCATTATAGAGTCAGTGTCAATGAACAGCTCATGGCAGAAGGTTGAGATCACAGCATCAATCTCAGATGATTCCTGAACACACACCGATATTAGATAACAATACCTTACCTAAGTCTCAACAAGAGATTCAAGTATTTGCCTTTCAGCATCAGCCTGAGTACCATTGACAATGGGCAATCAAGATAAAACTGCACACTGTACCGATGTCCACATGAATTGGTGGACACCCATCTCATACAAATGACCAAAAGATCAATCCATCCTTTGAATGTAATTCTTTCAGACATGTGAGGTGAGCAGCTGAAGACCAATTCCTTCTTTTATTCACCTGGGGGTTGTGGGTATGAAAGAGTAGTAACCATTTTCCATTCCTATCCCCCTCCACCTCCCCTGATTACACTTTGAACTGAACAGATTACAAGGTTACTTCACAGGGCCAACCTATTGATTCAGAACCTTAAATAGACTGATCTCCTTCCCAAAAGGGCATTAGGGAACCTGACGAGTCTTTAAGGCAATCCAGCACTAATAACAGCTATTTAAAAAAATTAATTCAACTAAAATTACAACTTAGCTGTTGTAATGGGATTTGAGTATGTGGCTCTGGATTAGAAACCAAGGCCGTTGGATGGTGCTGCATTAATTTAACTACCAGATCACTGTAGTCCATAATGGAGCAAAAAAGATTCTGCTGAAGATTGTTGCTCCAGATTTCAGTATTAGCAGTCTCTTGTGCCCCCATTGAAAATATAAAGGTTAGCTTTATTTGTCACAGGTACATCAAAACATACAGTGAAATGTGCTGTTTGCATTAATGACCAACACAGTCTGAGGATGCGCCACACTCCTCATGTCAACGTAGCAACCCTACAACTCACTAACTCTAACCTGTATGTCTCTGGAATTTGGGAAGAAACTGGAGCACTCAGAGGAAACCGGAGCACTCACGAGGAGAATGTACAAACTCATTGGTAGGAATTGAACAGGCGCGCTGGTGCTGTAATAGCATTCCATCATGGCTGATTTATTATCCCTCTCAACCCCATTCTCCTGCCTTTGACACCCTGACTAATCAAGAACCTGTCAACCACCACTTTAATGACTCGGCTTCCACAACCGTCTGTGGCAATGAATTCCACAGATTCACCACCTTCTGGCTAAATAAACTCCTCCACATCTCTGTTCTAAAGGGACTTCCTTCTATTCCAAGGATGTTCACTCTAGTCCTAGACTCCCCCACTATAAGAAACATCTTCTCTATGTCCATTCTATCTTGGTCTTTCAATATTCGATAGTATTGAGATTCCCTCTCATTCTTCTAAGCTCCAGTAAGTACAGGCCCAGAGCCATCAAACGTTCCTCAAACGTTAACCATTCCATTATGGGTTTTGGATACCAATTCACAACTTTAATTTGCTGTTATGATACCCCATATGAAATAGTTAGTACAATATTAGTTAATCTCTTCCATTATTATGCCAGCCCAGTTGTAACTATGGTGCCAGGGTGCAATGGCCACTTTCTCATGTGTCCAGAAGGCAGTGCAGTGGGTTTTACATGTGAAGGGATCACACTGCGATTGCACAGTGCATCACCAGATTTTGAAGCCTTGCCTTATGATCATCTGTCTGCTCAAGACTACTCACTGTGATGCTGGTGCCCTGGACTGACACCTGAGCAGTTGGGCATGTTTGTTAGCATGAAATATTAAGCAAGATTTATTTAAACATTTATCTTATCTGTCTCGCATTGCATTCTGCTCCACTGACTGGTTTTCCCAACTCTCCTGTTGGATTAGCAGAATAAAGGTGGGAGATTGACCTTTTAACCGCTGAAATATGGAGAAGAGGAGTAAAGCAGTGTGTGAATGAAATTCCATCCAAACATATAAGTTCTCTTACTGATGTAACACCAAACCTGGAGTGTCCAAGTAAACTGGTCTGTGGGGGCAATTACTATAATTTGTTAATGAGGTTGCATTTCTGATATCAAAGGACCGAAGGTCAACTTTATTCGCTGTATACATTAACGTGTATTAGGAATTTGCTGTGGTGTGTTGGTCAGGGTGTGACATGCAACAAAAACATCAACATTCAACAATTATAAAGAATAAGATTTATATAAACAAAGTTAGTTTAAAGTATGGATATGGGATAAAATGTGCATAAATATCAGCATGTATTTGCAATGTAAACAACATTATAAAATGTGGTTTAAAGTGTTTACAGTACAGTGTAATGACAGAGGTAATAAGTAGAGGGGTGGAAGGGCAAACTCCCCTCCCCTAGCCAACAAATTCATTGGTTGATCAAATTCTTCTGCTGGAAGAGGATGGTGCCAGCGAAAAACACGAGCAAGGACGATATCCTCTAGATGGTTCACAAAACTACTGCTTTCTTTCACTTCTTCTGTTTACTTCAAATCTGTTCCTGCTACTGTTGGAGCCTGTGATCTACATTTCGGTTGTGTGTTCCTGAGCTGATTGAGCAATCTGGCACTTTTCTATCTCTGAGGGTGTTTTGTGAGGCTCCTCTTCTCCATCTCTCATGGGCTCATGCCAACCACCATTTTATCATCGATTAAAGTGTCGAGGAAGATGAAATCATCAAAACGAGAACAGAAAGCGAGTGGGTGTTCGGCACTGTCTACCAGCCTCTCTCTTGCTGCTGCTGGAGAAAGGTACCTGTGTTTCAATGGTCACTCTTTCTCTCCCTTGGTGCTGTCAGAAGATGGACAAGGTTTAATCGATGCAGTTTGCGGATTGGTCTCTAGTTCATGTTATGATATGTTTCTGGTCGCTCTTTTTTTTTGTTGCTGTCTTGGCCAATTTTGATTGGGGTGACCCCAGATAATGAATGGCACAGTGTTAGATAGAACTAGAAGTGAGCTGAACTGAATATGCCTGGACTCTTTCAATTACGATTTTATGTCATATATTCTGTGTTTCTTGCTCGTTTTCTGCCAGTTGTGCAATTTGATTTTTTTTGTGCATGGGGAGGGTTGATGTTTTTCTTTGAATGGGCTCCATGCCATTTCTTTGTTTCGTGGCTGTCTGTGGGAAGACAAATCTCAGGGTTGTATACTGCATACATACTTTGATAACAAATGTACTTTGAATCTACTGTATCTTTGAGATTAACTGCATGGGGGAAGAAATGTTAAAATGGCGTGGTTTTCATTTCAATAGTCCTATAACACATTCCAAAAGGCAGCTTTTGGAAAAGGCAGTTTGCAGGATGGGTAGTATGAATAATGATTTTTAGTGCCCGCTTCTTTGTCCTATGTTAAATTTGCCCTGCATTGCTTATAAAGTTTTAATCAAGTTCCATAGATTGCATTGTGTCATTGTAGCTCCTCTCTGAGAGTTGTTATTGGTTAATATTCCGGGAACTGTTTGGTGACAGGTGATGCTGGATCACACAGCACAATCAGCACCGGAGCAACTGAAATGCTGCCACAATTGGCAGAATCAAAAACAGGTTTATGGTTGCTGACATTAGCTGTGAAATTTGTTGTTTTGTCGCAGCAGTACAGTGCAAGCAGAACAAATTACTCCAAGTTACAATAAAAAAAAAAGAAATAGTGCAAAATAAGAATAGTAAGAAAGTGTTTGTGGGTTTATTACCCATTCAGAAATCTGATGGCAGTGGGGAAGAAGCTGTTCCTAAAATGTTGAGTGTGGGTCTTTAGACTCCTGTAGCTCACTTTTAACTCTGATGTAATGGGAAATCAAATGGCGTGGAATCTCTTCTGACAGGTCTTTTCCCTACTTCCTTCACCGATGCCAAGTGAAAAATGATAATGAGTTCCTACCATTGAATTTGAGAAGTGTCCTCATTCCTAGGAGTGCCCATTCCTCTCACCCTTGCTGTAAAAACCCACATCTTAAGAGCCAAACATGACCAAATAGGCCAAACATGGGCAAAAAGGACAACGTTGGGTGTACACCTTGGTCAGTATATTCCAGTTGGGCTGAAGGGCCTGTTTCTTTGCAGCAGTACTCTAAGATTCTTCCCTAGTGGACTAACACTTCCTTTTCATCTCTCCCTACAGATGCCTATTCTATATTCTTGGTACCAACTGAAAGAATATTTGACTTGTCCCAACTTTGCTGCCTTCAAAGACCAAAACAGATGCTTTGCACAAAAGTAGCTTTTCAAAGTATACCACACCATTAAAAAGAGAGACAGGGAGCAAAGAGGTGACAGTGGAGGGATGGCAAATAAACATCAGATGAAAGAAACTGTTGGATTCAGGCCACCCAAATATCCGCCCTTCTCAGCATGATGCTAAGAGTGGAAGTGCGTCAGCCTCCTACAGCCAAGAAAGAAGCACTTCAAATGAATTAATTCCTCCACCCTCCCTTTGACTGCATAATATAATTGAAAGGGGCAAGGAGAAAACTAGTATTTTCAATGGCTGAGGGAGGAGAGATTGTCAGAGAAGAAACAGATACTTTGAACAAAGACCTGTCGGCTCCCTTAGTCTAGAGTAGTCAATAGCAGTAGCAAATAGTAGAATAGCAGGTTGTGAAAGTGATGTCATATAAAACACAGTCTTTTATCCAGAAAGGGGTTTGATACAAACAAGAGGGCATAGGTTTAGGAGCAGAGGTGAGAGATTTAAAAGGGACATCAGGGGTAGCTTCTTCATGCAAAGGGTGGCATTTGGAATTCGCTGCCAGAAATAGTGATTGAGGTGAGCACGTTAGGGGAGAATGCAGAAGAATAGGATTGAGAGGGATAATATATCAGCCATGATGAAATGGCAGAGCAGATTCAATGGGCCGAAAAGCCTAATTCTGCTCCTATGTCTTATGGTCTTATTTGCAACATTAAAAAAGCCATCTAGGTAATTACATGGCTAGGAGAGGTTTAGAGGGCTATGGGCTAAAAGCGGGCAGATGGGGCTAACTCACTGGGCAATACAGTCAGCGTGGATGAGTCAGGCTGAAGGGCCTGTTTCTGTGCAGTAAGACTCATGACTCTAAATGTTAGACTCAACGGCATATCAGAAATTGACCTCAGGTTGTTGTTGTAGGGCAGCAGTAGAGATAAAGAAAGAGAATGTAAACAAAGGATTTGACCACATGCTTACAAGGAGGGTCACTGCAGTTCAATTGGTCAGCATTGTGCCAGTTAGTTACGAGGTTTTGTTGGGGGATGTGTATGGTAATAATCCCAACATCCAATGCAACACTGGTTTTCCTATTGAAGCAAGCAAAGCTGAATGCATCAGGTACTTTCTTATCCAATGCAATCACGACAAGGTGAAGTGAATCCTTTACTGGAATTTAAGAATTTCTGGTTTGTAGCATCTCTTAAACCTTGGCTTAAAAACTAAACTAGTATTTACTCGAGCAAAAATTATTCACCTGTGACCTCAGTGCACACCAATAGGAACTCAGCATTGACTTACCTATCACTTTAATGATCCCAGTGACCTCTGCCGAGCCGAATGTATTTGTCACCTCACAGATATAAGTCCCACTGTCCTCCACACGCAAGGTGTTGATCGTCAGGCCTGTGATGCGTTTGGTCCATCTGCTATCTACTGGCAAGGGCCTGTTGTCTTTCAGCCAACGGATTGTTGGGTTTGGGTAACCTGAAGCAATGCAAGGAAGCTCCATAGTTTTCCTGGTTTTAACTTCTCTGGACTGAAAACTGTCCAAGACTGTAGGCGCTGATTCCATAGGATCTGTGGGAGAAAACATGTGGAATGTTGAGCCTTGTTTCTGGAAGTGAGTCTTGTAACATTTCACTCCCATTACTCCTTGCAATGAAGGAAAGAGGAAAAGGATAGAGGGAAAGTATGGAAGGGGAATGGCGAGTAAATGAGGAAAGGAAGGAAGGGAGAAAAAGTCAGGGAAGAAAAGGAAATAAAGGGAGAAAAGGGAAGAGATAGAAAAATCTAGAAAGGGATAAATACAGAAATAAAGGAAGGAAACAGCAACAAGACTGACAAAATGAAAATGAGAGGCAAATTTGAGATTCAGAGAGTAACACAGCATGCAAACAGGCCGACAAAAGTGCCCATCTAAGCTATCTCATATGACCATGATTAGCCTGAATGTTTGACAAATCAGTCACAGAAAACATCAGGATCTCTTTTCTCATTTCTATTTTGTTCATCCTTCTGCTTCCTGTGCTGATGGCTATTAATTCAATTCAAACCCCAAGTTTGTTTCCTTGATGAAATATCCCATAGGGTGATATGTGCAGCTAAACAGGTGTAGTGGCAGCAATTCAGAGTTAAAGAACCATTAACATCATGCTGCATCACCAACAGTTAGAACATGATGTCTTCTCTCTCTGAGGGTCATCAATCTTTAGAAACCCGTTTCATCAAAATGCTGTGGAAGCAGAATCTTTGAACATTTGCTAACAAGGGTGGGAAAGGTTAACGATGGACAGATGGAATTCAACTCACAATCAGATCAGCTTTGATCTTATTAAATGATGGTGCAGGTTCTGGTGGACAACTGGGCTGTTCTTGTTTGTGATTCACATGTCTGTAAGAGTCCTAATTGCCCATGGATGGACTCATGAGGATCTCCTTTAACTGTTCCAATAAATAATTTAATTTCTGTGATTTTATTGACTTTTTAATGATGAAAGGGTAATTCCATTTATTAGTACAATGTTAGATTCTAGAAACTTTGAATGAGCATGTTGCTCTTCCTAATTGGAGGTGGACTGGATCATATCTCTGACATTCAGATTGCCAGTCTCTATAGCTTTACCATTCTCCTTTGTTTCAAAGCTGGTTTTGATTCCGTTAAAAGCAAATTATTTGAAAAAGAAGTTCAAAATTTAAAGAAAGCAGAGAAACGATTATATCAATATGCACATTAAGTGAAAATTTCATCTGCACTTCTTTCAATTCCATTCAGAACTCATGATGTGATCGCTGTGCTGGACAAACCAAACACAAATTGGGTGATTACTTTTGGAGATCATCTCCATTTAGTCTGTAGTGGAGACCCTGAACTTACTGATCACCTGTTCCTTTAATTTTATTCAACTCCCATTCTGATAGCCAACAAAAGAAAATCTGCAGAGGCTGGAAATCCTAGCAACACACACAAAATGCTGGAGGAATTCAGCAGCCCAAGCAGCATCTATGGAAAAGTGTACAGTTGACGTTTTGGGTCGAGACCCTTCAGCAGGACTGGAGAAAAAAAAGATGAGGAGTAGATTTGAAAGATGAAGAGAAACAGAAGGTGATAGGTGAAACCAGGAGGGGAGGGATGAGTAAAGAGCTGGGAAGTTGATTGTGAAGGAGATACAGGGCTGGAGATGGGGAAATCTAATAGGAGAAGACAGAAGGTCATGGAAGAAAGAAAAGGGGGTGGGAAGCACCAGAGGGAGGTGATGGGCAGGCAAAGAGATAAGATGAGAGAGGGAAAAGGGGATGGGGAATGGTGAAGGGCGGAGGCATTACCAGAAATTCAAGAAATCAATGTTCATGCCATCGGGTTGGAGGCTACCCAGATGGAATATAAGATGTTGTTCCTTCAAGTTGAATACTCATCATGACAGTAGAGGGGCCATGGATTGACATAACGGAATGGGAATTGGAAGTGGTATTAAGATGGGGGGCCCTTGGGAGTTCCCGCTTCTCCTAGCGGACGGAGCGTAGTTGCTCTGCAAAGCAGTTGCCCAGTCATTGTCAGATCTCTTCCAGATGAGGCAAAATTTCACCTGTGAGTCTGCTGGGATCATATACTGTGTCTGGTGTTCCTGGTGTGGCCTCCTGTATATCGGTGAGACCTGACATAGAGTGTGAGACCGCTGGGGCTCGGTGTTGAATTCAACAAATTCAAATAACCAAGACTCAAGAGATTCTGAAGATGCACGAAATCTTGAGCAACATACACAAAAGAATGCTGGAGAAACTCAGTAGGTCAGACAGCACCAATGGAGGGAAATGAACAGTCATATTTTGGGCCTAGACCTGATGAAGCCCAAAACATTGACTATTCATTTCCCTCCATAGATGCTGCCTGACTTACTGAGTTCTTCCAGCAGTTTTTTGTGTGTAGTTCAGATAACCCACCTGTTCTGATTGTGTCTGACCTGCTTTTCCCTCATCACAAATCTCCTGACTGTTTCCAGCATTTATTTTTGTCCTCATTCTCCTCTCTTTAATATTTCTGTCAAATGAATCAGCTACGATTATCAAACATTCATGGCTCTCTTTTTGGGGTGTCACCTGGATTTTCCAGATCTCCATCCTATCTCAGACATTCCCTTTAGTCTCTTCACCTTTCCTCAATGTCTGCAATTTAAAATATACTTGTTTTCTCATGTTTCCAGTTCTGTTGAGAGGTCATTGACCTGAAACATTCACTCTGTTTCTCTTTGCATAGACCTGCTGATAATTTCCACTATGTTCTATGTTTAGAGCAGATAAGAAAATTTTGCAATTAAGTTAAACAATGGCTGGTATAAAGAATCAAAGCATTCAGACAAACCACAAGTGTTGGCCCTTTGCACCAATTTGGGTGGATAATCCAAGTGAACATGCTTCATATAAAGTACATCTTTCTCAATCATTCACACAATGCTGCCACCACAGGCAAGACCACGACTTTTGACCATGACCAATTTCCCATGAACTAAGTAATTTGTTGAGCTATTTCAAAGGGCAATGAAGAGTCAATCACATCAGAGATTATCTGATTTATTTTTATCCAAATAATTAAATTCCTCATCTGCAATAGTGAGATTTAAATCTATATCTCAAATTGATAATGCAAGTCTATAAACCCTAGTTTGGTAGCTTAACCATGATGGTACACAGTAGAATTGAATGAATTGCAAACACAAACTCAACTTGAAGAGAATAACATGGTCACAAGAGATTTTGCAGATGGTGGAAATCCAGAGCAACACCCACAAAATGCTGGAGGCACTCAACTGGTCATGCAGCATCTATGGACATGAATAACCAGTTGATGTTTTGGGCCGAGACTCTTCATCAAGACCGGAAAGGAAAGGGGAAGGTGCCAGAGTAATAAGGTGGGGGGAGGGAAAGGAGGACAAGCTAGAATGTGATAGGTGAAGCCAGTTGGTGGGGGAGGCGGAATGCACATAATGTTCATTACAGAGATATGGCTATAAGGTAGAAAGGGCTAGGGATTAAGTGATTCTCAATGTAGTTTAAGGCTAATAAATCTTTAGCGTTACAAGAAGGTATAATGAGAGGTAAACAGGCAGTGAAAACTTCATGCCTTTAACTAATTAATAAAGAAGAATTCCAAACTAGTGTGAGTTGTGTTTAGGTCTATGGGTAGACTCAGATAAAACAAGGTTGGACAAGCTGTAGTAAAGATGAAGACAAAGCAGACTGCAGATGCTGAAATCTGGAACAAAAGAGAAATTGAATGTTCAAAGAACTCAGCAGGTCAATCAGCATCTGTGGAGGCAAAAGCTGTACGTCAACATTTCAGGTCAAGACCCTACATCAGGACAATATGCTTAGGACTGTTTAAGGTGTTCAGCCCAAAAACATAAAGGCTTTTAGTAAGGAGTAGTATGCATTGATCAATAGAGATTTGAACAGTCTTTTACACTTTGGATTTGAGTTTTAGTCAGTTGTTAATTTTATATTTAAAATGTATATATTTCTAGTAAGCATAGGTATTAAGAATATGGGGAAAAGATTAGTTTTGATCTCATTGAATGGAAGAACAGGGTAGAGAGATTAAATATCCTAAATTCTGCACCCATGTTCCAATTAGCCCCATTATTCCATTCATGTCCTGAAACCCTTGAATGCCATTTGTTTATGTATACAGTATGTATAATTTCTTTTTGAGTGTTATGACTGAAACTGCTTCCATCATCCTCTTCAGTGATCTATCCTGATCTCAGTTCATACTGCATGAAAATACTTGCCACTTAGTTTGCCTCCTGAACTTTGTACAACAACCTTAAGTCTATATTTCTTAGATACCTATCCACTTGTGGAGAGCTGTGACTAAGCACAAGTAAAATACACATTTTTAATTCAGATTGTGCTTTGAATATTAATTTTGTGGACTGAATTTTTATTACAGCAATAATCTTGCCAGTATTATTTTCCTTAAGATCAGTGCTTGCTTCAGTGCTTGACTTTCACTTCAGGAAGAAATGTCCTTGTGTTACTAGATCTATGTAAATGGCATCATCTGGTAGGACACACATTGGAAAATCATTATGTTACATCAGCAGGAAGAGAAAGAACTCTGTTCTTTTCCATCCATTCTAACTATTGGACAGAATAAGACTGGCCGCAGTTGTGTAATTCTTCTCAGGTGAACTAATATGCAAGTTAGAAGACATTCCACATCATTTGATTTCCCAGTACATGAGAGTTAATAATGAGGTCCAGGAGCCTGAAGACACACACTCAACGTTTCAGGAATAGCTTCTTCCTCTCTGGCATCAGGTTTCTGAATGAACAATGAAAACCACCTCACTTTTTGCTTTTTCTTTTGCAATATATTCCTTATTGCAACTTATAGTAATTTTTATTGAAATACTGTATTTGAAACCAGAAACTTATATAACTGGTTACATTGAGATACAGTCCTTGTATTGTATGAGTATAGTTTAACACTTGATCCCCCTGTGCAGACAGTGAGATCCATGAGAAGTGAAAAGAAAAAAAAGTCAAAGAGACTATCTAAATGAAATTGGAAACTTAGATGAAGAGGGATCCTGTGCTAAGGATTAGGGGAGCTCTAACCTCGCTGCACAAGCTATAGCCATCTTTTGTTCTTTTTTAAGCCCTTACCTTAACACACCACATAAGTGATCCAGGGACAACTGCTAAGACTTCATCTATCAGAATAAGTAGAGGGATCATAGACTAAATCTGTGTGGTATATTCAAGAAAAGATAATACTGATGAATCAATTATCATTGCTGTAGGATTCAGTCTCCCGCTCAAACTCACCCCACCTCACCCCCACCTCCTGATGTATCATTAGAAAATGTCCTGTTTGGAGAAACAGTAAGTTCCTTCACCTCTATGAAGCCACATTCAAGTTTCCCTTTTTATTGCATCAACACTCTAGAAATAATATATCACTACTTGGATCCATTCCAATTTAAGAACATTTCTGTCACATTGAATCAGAACCAGAATCAGGTCTAATATCACTGGCATATAGAAACATAAAAAACCTACAGCACAATACAGGCCCTTCAGCCCACAAAGTTGTGCCAAACATGTCCCTACCTTAGAAATTACTAGGCTTACCTATAGCCCTCTATTTTTCTAAGCTCCATGTACCTATCCAAAAGTCTCTTAAACGACCTTATCGTATCTGCCTCCACCACCGCCGCTGGCAGCCCATTCCACGCACTAACCATGCTCTGCGTAAAAAACTTACCCCTGACATCTCCTCTGTACCGACTCCCCAGCACCTTACACCTGTGTCCTCTTGTGGCAACCATTTCAACCCTGGGGAAAAGCCTCTGACTAGCCACACGATCAATGCCTCTCATCATCTTATACACCACTATTAGATCACCTCTCATCCTCCGTCACTCCAAGGAGAAGAGGCCGAGTTCACTCAAACTGTTGTCATGAAATTTGCTGTTTTTCAGCAGCAGTACAGTGCAAATACATAAAAATAATAAAAACTATACATTACAATAAGAATATATCTATCTATATCTATATTTATTTATCTACGTACAGATAGATAAAAAAGTGAGGTGGTGTAAATGGGTTTATTGCCCATTCAGAAAACTGATAGCGCAGTGGAAGAAGCTGTTTCTAAAATGTTGAGTGTGTGGCTTCAAGCTCCTGAACCTCCTCTCCGATGGTAGCACTAAGAGCTACAATTTTAAATTTATAATTTTAAATACATCTTTAAGCATAGGAATATTTTTAACAGTCTTGGGTATAATTATCACTTCCTCCCACCCTACCACTGCCGACAACAACTTTATAAAATTAATCTTGGATGTGTTCATTTCAGAACACCCAAGGAAATCCACCATCACAGTTAAAGCAAGGGACTTTGAGGGGAATCTGATGGAGGGAGCAATAGAGGTAATGAGGTTGATGGTGTTGGATGAGAGCATGGACCAGCTGAACAAGTTACCTGCTGCAAATAACTTGTAATTTTGTGAAACTCTGAGCAAAATGTCATATAAAGATAAAAGTTTAGTTTCATAACTCTGAATATAATTCAGCAAATTAGACAGTTATAATGTTCTGCCCTGTCACTGATCCAATCAATAAGTAATTATTGAATTGTTTATGAGCTTTCGATTTGGAAGTGATTTGACTTTGTGGTCCTTGGTCTGAATCAAGCTACGATTTCACTCATCGATGTGTCCAGAATATATCGAGATTGAATTGTTCTGGCTCTCTCACTCTCCGATGCCAATGAAAGGACTTTCAAAGTTGTAGCTATTTCCTTCTGACACTAAAGGAGTGGCTATTGGCCTATTAATTCTATGCTGGTTCTCCAGAGCACATCTATCATTCTCATTCACCCAACTATATTCTTGTAATGCATTTTTTTCACACAAGTCACCTCATATCCCTCTTCACATAACCCATCACAGCCCTTAATTCACCTGCCACCCAACTACACAAGGGGCAATTGCAGTGGCCAAGTAGATGGATGTGGGTTCGCTTTCAATGTTTAAGAGAAATTCGGATAAATGCGTGGGTGGGTGGTGTATGGAGGGCTGTGGTCCTGGTGTGGGTCAATGGGACTAGGCAGTATAAGTTTGGCATGGACTAGATGTGCTGAAGGGCCTGTTTGTGTGCAGTGGTGCTCTATGACTCTACATCTTTGGGATGTGGGGAGAAACCCAAACACCCAGGGAAACTCCCAGGGAGAATATGCAAACTTGACACAGGCAGCAATTTGGATCAAGCTTGAACTTGGGTTACTGGAGCTATGTACACAGCAGCACTACATGTCCAATCCCGCAGTGTGAAACAGTTAAACTGGCTGGCATTTAGGTCTTGTTCAGCTGATGTTCTGTGCTGGTATGTTTAGCCTATTCAGTCTATTCTTGTTGATCTGTGTCCCAGCTATTCCTCATGCACTCTCATATATTTGGATTTGGTAATGGTACAGTAGTTAATAAGTTAGTGATTCGGAGACCTCCATACTAATCCAGAGACATGAGTTTGATTCTCAGCATGGAAGCTGTGAAATTTAAGTTCTGTTAAAAATAATCAAAGAATTGAAAGTAACAATTCTTAAAAATGCTTATTATGAAATGGCTGTAAAAGTCCATATGATTCACCCCTCTGAAGGAGGAATTCTGCTGCTTTTATCTGGTTGTGAATCTAGAGCTGAAGTGATGTGACCATTAAACTCCCCCTGCAATGGCCCAGCCACTCAATTGCAAAATATTTGCTATACTTACAAAAATCTACCAACATCAAATTTAGAATTAACCTGATATTAATCATCATTGGCTTATAAAACTATTCTGTTCACATTGATACTTATCCTAACCTTGTTCAATAAAAATATGACTTTTACTTTCCAATCTGATCCCATGTCTTAGATTTTAAAAATCACCCAAAATAGGATTTTTCCTCATAACTTTATGTTGGATTCTAAGTACCACTTAATAGTCCCACACTATAAGGTTGATAACCTTTCTAGAATACAGTACCTAGAAATACATACATTCTTCAGGCTTGGTTTAAGTAAAGTCTTTTACATCTGTAGTTTCTAATCCCTTGTCTTCAGATAGAAAGGCTAGAAGTTTTCTGTTTTTATAAACAAATTTTTAAAAGCCACTTTTACAATTATTTTCCAAAGTTTTAAATCCTGGAGACTCTGAATTAAATTGGAAGGGGTGGCAGTTACGTGTGACAGTGTGTGGCAAACCGTCCCTTACCGGAAACAGAGAGGCGGGCTCCATTGCTCTGCCGCGTTTCTCCGCTGTATTTATGTCTGGTGATACACCTGTACGTGGACAGCGCGTCCTCCTTTTGTACATCAGATATGTACAAGGCTCCATACGAAGTGATGTGGAATCTACTCCCTAGAGACAAAGAGAAACAAAACATTCAGTTTCTTGTCTGTCAATCAGGTGTAGGAAAGGATTCAAGTAGAAACTGGTCTCTGACAATGGATTGGACCATCATTTCCTTAACATCTGGAGCCCTTATTTTTATTGCAATAATTACCAGCACCAAGCAAACAATGTGAATCCAAGATTCTGAGGCTGTGTATTCGATTCCAGTGAATAACAATCTTTTAGCACGTTTACCCTTACAGCAAAAGCAAAGGATTTACTAAGCCATCACATCTTTCCCTGCCTGAGGATATCCCCATGCTTTTTGCATCCAATGAGTATAGCCACTATTGCAATGTACGGTATTTAATACAGAAAGTGTGTATCTAGCAAGCAGTCACAATCAAAAATAACTGCCAGGTAATCTATTTTGTTAGTGATATTGATTAAGGAATACACATGAACCAAGACACCAGGAAAAATTCCATCTGCAGCATTGATGAGACTTGGTTTAACATCCATGGCATCTACTCAGCTTCTATCGATTCCATGATCACCAACACAACCAAGCAACATAAATTATGAGACACTCAATTGATTCGAATTTGCCCATCACCAGGATCTCCCAGTTTCTTTTCTCAGGCTCTCCTACTGTGCTGTATTATCAGCATTTAAAGGCCTAACTCAATAGTTCCCTGCAGAAGATGCCAGAAGTTCAACAACAGGAGCCGTGTGCACGGCACAGCTGGTCAATGAATCACTCAAAATACACCAAACGATGGAAGTCTGAAATCAAACAGAAATTGCTGGAAAAACTCAGCACGCAGCACCCATGGAGAGAGAAGTGAAGCTAATGTTTCAGTTCAATATTTTTTCAGTCGGGATTGTAGCAAAGGAATGGGCTGAGCATTGTGATCAGTGGTGGAGCTCGTGCTCTCGTGCAATCCCAGTGAAGGTAGACTTCATCTTTCATGCTAGGAGAATCAACATCAAGTGGGTATAGATTCAAGGTGAGAAGGGGGAGTTGTTACGTTAAGATCTTTTTGCATAGAGATCGGTTGATTTCTGTGGTGGGATCAGATACAATTAGAGTTTTTAAGACACAGTTAGACTGACATACAATCGGCAAGGCTTAGAAGGATATGGACCTAATGTGGGCAAATGGTGCATGCACTTGGTGGGTGTCTGTGATGTACAATTCTATGACTCTTCCTGATATCTGTTGCTGTCAGGTGTCAAGACAAGGCTATTTCTTGTGTCCAGAAACAAGGACGTTATTGGTATTGGTATTAAGACCATAAGACATAGGAGCAGAATTAGGCCATTCAGCCCATTGAGTCTGCTCTGACATTCCATCATGGCTGATATATTATTCCCTTCAACACCATGCTCCTGCCTTCTCCCTGCAACCTTTAACACCCCAATTAATCATGAACCTACCAATCTTCTCCTTAAATATACTCAATCACTTGGCCTCCACAGATTCACCAACCCTCTGGCTAAAAAAAAAAATTCCTCATGTCTGTTCTAAATGGATGTCCCTCCATTCTGAGGCTGTGTTTTCTTGCCCTAGACTACCCCACTACTGGAAAGCATCCTCTTCACATCCACTGAATCTAGACTTTTCATTAATCTATAGATTTCAATGAGATCCCTCCTCATTCTTCTAAACTCCAGCGAGTACAACAAACGGCCCTCAAATGTCAATCTTTTTCATTCCTCGGATCCTCTTTGTGAACCTCCTCTGGACTCTCTCCAATGCCAGCACATCTTTTCTTAGGTAAGGGCCCAAAAGTGCTCACAATACTCCAAGTGCGGTCTGACCAATGCCTATAAAGCCTTAGCATTATATCCTTGATTTTGTATTCTATTCCTCTTGAAATGAATGCTAACATTGCATTTGCCTTCCTCACCACCAACTCAACCTACAAGTTAACCTTGAGGGAATCCTGCATGAGGATTCCTGTCCTCTTGCACCTCTGATTTTTGAATTTTCTCCCCATTTAGAAAATAGTCTATGCCTTTATATGTTCTGCCAAAGTGCATGACCATGCACTTCTCTACATTATATTCCATCTGTCATTTCTTTGCCCATTCCCCCAATCTGTCTAAGTCCTTCTTCAGACACCCTGCTTCCTTAACACTAACTGCCCCTCCACTTACGTTTGTAAACTTGGCCACAAAGCCATCAATTCCTTCATCCAAATCACCGAATTATAACCTGAATAGAATAGGTCCCAACACCGACCCCACTAGTCACCAGCAGCCAACCAAAAAAGGCCCCTTTATCCCACTCTTTATCTTCTATTCATGCTAGTATATTTCCTGTAGTAGTACCATCAGCTCTTATCTTGTTAAGCAGCCTCATGTTTATCACCTTATCAAAGGCCTTCTGAAAATCCAAATAAACACCATCCACTGACTCTCCTTTGTCTATCCTGTCTGTTATTTTCTTAAAGAATTCCAAGAAATTTGTCTGGAAAGATTTCCCCTGAAGAAAACTATTTTGGCTTTGGCCTATTTTATCAAGTGCCTCAAAGTACTCTGAAATCTCATCCTTAATAATAGACTCCAACATCTTTTGAACCACTGAGATCAGACTAACTGGCCTATAGTTTCCTTTCTTCTGCCTCTCTCCCTTCTTAAAGAGTGGAGTGACATTTGCAATTTTCCTGTTCTACAGGAACATTCCAGAACCTAGTGATTCTTGAAAGATCGTTACTAATGCCTCCACAATCTCTTCAACTGCCTCTTTCAGAATCCTGGGGTGTAGTCCATCTGGTCCAGGTGACTTATCTACCTTCAGACCTTTCAGTTTCCCAAGCACCTTCACACTAGTAATGACAACTGCACTCACTTCGGCCCCCTGACACTCTTGAACCTCTGGAATACTGCTATTGTCTTCCACAGAGAGGATTGATGCAAAATACTTCCGTTTGTCTGCCTTTTCCTTGTCCCCTATTACTATCTCTCCAGTGTCATTTTCCAGTGGTCAGATCTCCAATCTCGTCTTGCTTTTAATCTTCAGCTATCTGAAAAACTTTCTGTATCCTCTTTGATATTATTAGCCAGCTTACTTTCATATTTCATCTTTTCTCTCTTTATGGCTTTTTAGTTGCCTTCTGTTGGTTTCTAAAAGGTTCCCAATCCTCTCCTTTTCACTAATGTTTGCAATATATGTCTTCTCTTTTTCTTTTACAGTATCTTTGACTTCCATTGTCAACCAACGTTACCTCATTTTCCCTTTAGAATACTTCTACATCTTTGGGATGTATCCTTCCTGCACCTACCAAATCTCCCCAGAAACACCAGTATTGCTGTTCTGCCATTATCCCTGCTGCTGTCCCCTTCAAATCAACTTTGCCAGCTGCTCTCTCACGCCTCTGTAATTCCCTTTACTCCACTGTGATACCGATACATCAATTTTAGCTTCTCATTCTCAAAATTTATGATCACTGTCTCCCAAGGGTTCCTTTACCTTAAGCTCCCTTATCAAATCTGGGTTATTACACATCACCAAATCCACAACTGCTATTCCCCTAGTGGGCTCAAGCACAAGCTGTTATGGAAAGCCTTCTTATAGGCATTCTTCAAATTCTCTCTCTTAGGATCCAGCACCAACCTGATTTTTTTGAATTTACCTGCATATTGAAATTCCCATAATTATCACAATTATCACAATGTTGCCCTTCTAACATGCCTTTTCTCTCTCCTATTGTAATCTGTAGCCCATGTCCTGCTACTGTTCGGAACCTGTATATAACTCCCATCAGGATCTTTTTACCTTTGCAGGCTTTAAACTCTACCCACGATTCTGCACCTTCCCATCCTACATCACCTCTTTCGAATGACTTGATTTCATTTTTCACCAACAGAGCCACCCCAAGCCCTCCACCTACCTGCCTGTCCCAGTGATACTGGTATTGGTATTGGATTATTATTGTCACATGCTCAAAGATAAACTGAAAAACTTGTCACATATATAGATCAAGTCATTACACAGAGCATTGAGGTAGGACAAGGTAAAACAATAACAATGCAGACTAAAGCATGAAAGCTGCAGAAAAAGTGCAGTGCAGGCGAACGATGAAGTTTAAGATCATAATGAGGTAGATAGTGAAGTCAAGTCCATTCTATCACACAAGAAGTCCGTTCAAGAGTCTGATTGAGCAGACCAAGCATGAGTGACAGAGAAGCGCAGCTGGTAGAGCTGCTGCCTTTCAGGTCCAATGATCTGGGTTCGATCCTGACCTCGGGTGCTACCTGTGTGAAGCGAACAAGATCTCTCTTTGACTGCGTGAGTTTTCCCAGGGTGCTCTGGATTTCATCCCATATCCCAAAGATGTACCAGTGGCAGGCTAATTAGCTGCTGTAAATTGCCTCTGGTGGACAGTCAGATCCAGGGGGAGTTGATGGGAATGTAGGGGAAAAAGGGATTAGTTTAGGATTAGTGTAAATGGGTACTTGATACAACAGGCCAAAGGGCTTTTTTCTGTGCTCTATGACTGTGACATCAATAAACCATCAGACATCAAGACTAACATAAAAAGCAAAGATTTTGACTAACTTTATAAACATTTTATAGAGCTCCAAACAATAAAATAGGATTAGAATAGGATTAGTACAAATCAGTATGGGATGGTCAATACAGACTTGGTGAGCTGAATGATTGCTGTATAATTCTACGACTCTGACTTTATGACTAAGGATTGGAACATACACAAGGGACTAAGTCAGGAATTGGAATGAAGGTTCTTTAAATAAAAAAGTAAAAACTATTTTTAATCTATCAAGTTTTAAAATAATTATCTTGGAAAATGACAATCTTTACATATAAATCAGGTTCAAAGGGAAAAGAGATCAATAAGCAGGAATGAGGATTTAGTATGTTATTAAAATTACTCACGCCCCATGTAAAAATAAAACATTTGGAGTTTTCTTTTACAAAGTATGCAGGCAGTTGACATTTTTTGGGGATTTCACTCATTTCTGAGGATTATATTGAAATCAGCTGCAAAATAGGACCCCTTTGGGTGAGCAGGGAATCACTGACAATACCTACTGGCTTCCCTTGCTGAACTCTGCATGAGTGCACTCCAGAGAATGCTGTCAGGTTGCTTCTGTTAGAATTGAGCACTGAAAGAGTCTCTAACTACAAATTCCCTGTCTTATTTTTCAGCATGATTTGCTGTAGACCATTCAATCCATCAAGTTCAAACTGGCTCTAACATTTCAGTTACCCCCCCCCCCCATTCCCATAATCTTCTTCCTATAAACTTTTCTTCATTCTAATCCTTGACCAGCCCCCTTTTTACTGTTACTATTGAACTTGATTCCTCCTCTATCCCTAGTGGTGCAATGCAGACCCAAACTACTCTCTCTGTAGCTTCTTAATAAAGTATCTAAGTGGCCCAAGTGTTGGAAGATGGGATGAATATTGTTGGGTTCTGACTGGTGTGAAAGGACCATGTTGTATGGTTCAATGACTTTGTGAGACCATAAGACCATAAGACATACAAATTAGACCACTTGGTCCATCTAGTCTGCTTCGCCATTCCATCATGGCTGATTTATTGTCCCCTTCAACTCCTTTCTTCTGCCCTTTCCCCATATACTTTGATGCTCGAATAGCCAAGAACATATCAACTTCTGCTTTAAATATATTCAATAACTTGGCCATGAATTCCACAGATTCACCACCCTCTGGCTAAAGAAATTCCTCCTCAGTTCTGTTCTAAATGGATGTCCCGCCATTCTGAGGCTGTGCTCTCTTGCCCTAGACTCACTCAAGTATAGGCAACATCCTCTCCACATCCACTATATCTAGGCCTTTCAATATTCAATAGGTTTCAAGGAGATTTCCCACTCATTCTTTAAAACTCCGTCAAGTACAGGCCCAGAGCCAAACACTCCTCATATATTAAACCTTTCATTCCTGGAATCATTCTGTTCCATCTGCCACTTCTTTGCCTATTCGCCCAAACTGCTGAAGTCCTTTTGTTGACTCCATGCTTCCTCAACATTACTTACCCTCACCACCAACCTTTGTATCATTTACAAACTTGGGCACAAAGCCATCAATTCTGTCATCCAAATCACTGACATACAACCTCAAGAGAAGCGGTCCCAACACCAACTCCTGCGGAACACCACGAGTCACCGGCAGCCAACCAGAATAGGCCCCCTTTATTCCCACTCTTTGCCTCCTGCCAGTCAGCCAATCTTGTATCCATTCCTATAATACCATGGGATCTTATCTCGTTAAGCAGAACCTTGTCAAAGGCCTTCTGAAAATCAAGTAAACAAAATTCACTGACACTCCTTTATCTATCCTGCCTGCTATTTCCTCAAAGAATTCCAAGATTTGCCAGGGATTATTTCACCTGGAGGAAACTATGTTGACTTTTGCCTACTTTATCATATACCTCCAAGTATACTGAAACCTCATCCTTAAAAATGGACTCTAACATTTTCCCAACCATTGAAGTCAGGCTAACCGGTCTACAATTTCCTTTCCTCCACCTCCCTCCCATCTTAAAGAGTGGAATGGCATTTGCAATTTTCCTGTCCTCCAGAACTTTTCCAGAATCTAGTGATTCTTGAAAGATCACTACTAATACCTCCACAATCTCTTCAGCTACCTCTTTCTGAATCCTGAACTGTAGACCATCTGGTCCAGCTGACTTATCTACTTTCAGACCTTTCAGCTTCCGAAGCACCTTCTCTTTAGTGTTAGCAACTTACTCACTTCTGCCCCCGACACTCTTGAACTTCTGGCATACTGCTCATGTATTCCACTGTGAAGACTGCCACAAAATACTTAGTATGTTTGTTCAACATTTCTTTGTCCCCATTACTACCTCTTCAGTGTCTGTATATGTTGCCATACAGGGAAATGTGATCAAAATGACTTTGACTGTGGAATGATTATTGGTGCCAGACGGGGCAGTTCGAGTATCTCAGAAACTGCTGATCTCCTGGGATCTTCATGCACAACAGTCTCTAGAGTTTACAGAGAATGGTGTGAAAAACAAAATAAAAACATCCAGTGAGCAGCAGTTCTGTGAGTGAAAACACCTTGTTAATGAAAGGGGTCAGAGGAGAATGGCCAGACTAGTTCAAGCTGACAGGAAGGTGACAATAACTCAAATAACCTCACATTACAACAGCGGTGTGCAGAAGTAATAAAGTGGTCATTGAGTGTATAACAAACAGCTAGAGTTCCTGTGGTCCCACCACTGGTCACAGGCTTCCAACCACAAGAACGCATCTCCATCATCACTCTCCACCTTTTTGGATCAGTTCCCATGTCAGATCTTGTCAAAGGCCTTCTTGAAATCCCTGTAGACTACATCAACTGTACCGCCCTCATAGGATCTGACCAATAAGCAACTCATGCTGATTATCTTTGATTAATCTCTGTTTTACCAAGTGTAGATTAATCTTGTATCTCAGAATTATTTTCTAATAACATCTCTACCACTGACGTTAGACTCACAGGGCTACAATTACTTGACTTATTCACACAGCACTTCTTGAATTCCTTTGTCTAAATATCTGGAGAGTAAAGCTAAATTGTATTCATTAGATTGAAACCAAGGCTAAGAGGGTTAAATCCAGGTCAGTTCCAGTATTCCAAGGCCTCAAACAGAGAAAGTAAAGGGTGATCTAATTTACATTTACAAGCTAACTAGGGTAGAGTCAGAGAATTATTTCTTTGGGAATTGGGTATGAGAGTGAGGGAAAAGGGTGACAAGTTCAGAATACAGCAGCACAATGTTAAAACTAGAGGTGGGAGTCCCACGGATTGCCATTAATGATACACAGGGGATTGGGGAAGGGGGCCAGTTGAAAACTTTAAACTTAAGATTGAATGATAATTGCTCAGCAAAATCTCACTAGTGGGATGGAGTAGTGATGCAGGTTAGTCACAGCTAACTGGATGGTCAGGAGGTCCTACCCATGTCACTAAGTTCATGTGCACATCTTCTCAAACCTCCATGTCCTTGTTTTCCTTTGTAGGATCTGTTCTCAGACTCTCAGGGTAAAGTCATCAGCACACCCTGTGAATGATGGCAACTCATCCTTTTAAGATCCTGTCGGACGTTTACACATGTTTGGAACATCCTCTCCTTCCTTCCTTCCTCCTCTCTCCACTTCTCCCTTCACTTTTTCCTTTTATGCTTCACAGAGTCAACAGCACAATGAGGATAATTTGCTGTACAAAGTGGATGCTACACAGGAACCAACCCAACATACAGCTGCCAATCATACCTATCTCTGTGGAGAGCAAAGGGTATGACAAGGCACAGACGATGTCATAGGAAGACCCCAGTTTGTTCATACCACTGGACTCGGATTGCTAAGGCTGAGAGAGTGCAAATGCCCCAGCGCAAAGCCCTTGCCACTTTAAAAACTCTTTTGCACAGGTTGTATGTCATCGTCAGACATCACAAGCAACCAACTGTAAGTAAAGCAGCTCTCCACTTGCATCTTTGTCAATGTGGCCAGACAAAGGGAAGAAGGAAAGGAAGACATTGAAGCAGCATCTACGAAGGGGAATAAAGAGTCAACATTTTGGGCTGAGAGTCCTGTTGAAGGGTCTTGGCCTGAAATGTTGACTCTTTATTCCTCTCCATAGATGCTGTCTGACCAGCTGAGTTCCTCCAGCATTCTGTGTGAGCAACAGATAGATAGGATGGTGAAGAAGGCCTTTGGTAAGTTAGCCTTCATTACTCAGAGCAATGAGTTAGGACATTATGTTGCAGCTGCACAAGGCATTGATGAGGCCACGTAAGCTGGAAAGAGTGCAAAGAAGATTTTTCAAAACGTTGCCAAAACTCGAGGGCCGAAGTTATAACGCGAGGTGGGGTAGGCTGAGATTTTATTTCTTGGAGAGTAGGAGATAGAGGGATGACCTTATAGAGGTGAATAAAATCATGAGGGGCATAGATAGGGTGAATGCACATGAACTTTTTCTCCAGAGAAAGATAATTGAAAACTAGAGGGCAAAGGTTTAAGATAAGAGGGGAAAGATATAAAAGGAATGTGAGGGGCAACTTCTACACACAGAAGGTGGCGTGTCCATGGTATGATCTGCCAGAAGAAGTGGTTGAAGCAGGTACAATTACAACAGATATGAAAAGTTTACAGGCCAGATGAGGGCAAATGTGACTAGCTCAGATAGACGTTTTGTTTAGCACGGACAGGTCAGGCCTGCTTCCACGATGTATTTATTCCCTGACTCTGTGACAACAGTGACCAGACTTTAAAAAAAAAGACCTTTGGTGATTATAAAGTGCTTTGCGTGTTCTACATGGGAAATAGGAAAAAACGAATCTTTCTTTATGATGCTTGCATCTACAAAGAAAATTATAGTTAAGCCATTAGGTCAAATTTGATAGCCTTCCTTAAATGGTTTTACTCGGAGGTTGTGACGACTCAGGATACAAGGCCTGTATGAACTAAGACTGGTGCTGGGGCCTGGGCTGAGTAAAGCCATGGCATCTACTGTGGGTAGCAACTGGGGGAAAAGAGCCAAAGGCTGCATTTCAAACAATCTCCCTCATGACTATAAATCAGGCTGAATGGACTCACACATGAAGAAATTGCCTTTTGTAGAGCTTCCAGAGGTCTGATGATGCCTGACAAAAGGGTAAGAGCAGAAGTTAAAAATTTAGTAAGTACTTATAAAGGTGAATAGAGAGAGACTGGCTAGGCATTCAACTATGTGGGTCAACAGTTTAAAATTTCTACTAAGCTGAAAGATTCTCCTTTCAAATGGTGTTTGAATATTTTCTAACAAAGTGGTTGAGGCATACTAAAAGAAAATTTGATTCAGCAACTGACACAAACCCCAGATTTGAATCCACACGCTCATCCCACTGGTTCCCTTCCCCCCTCAGTTCCCATCTGCTTTCCCCACCTCCCTCACTTGATCCTATGCTATGCCTTTTTTTCCTAGCAGGTTCCACCATCTGCAGCCCCTAGTCGTCTTCACCTGTCACCTCCCAGCCTCTGTCGCTATTTTCCTCTTCCACCTGCCTATCATCCCTCCTCATCTGGATCCATATATCCCCTGTCAACTTTTAACCCATTCCTTCTCTTCACCTCTTTACACTGGCTCCCTCCTGCAATATTTCAGTGGTGATGAAGGATCTTGACCCTAATTGTCCCTACAGTCTAGCCTCTTTCCAATCCTGGACATAGAGGGGCTGAATTAAATGTTAAGCACCTCAAGCACTGAGAGGGTGTATAATTTCAGAAGGCCACATGACTGTGGTGGACACGCGAACAAACTACCTAGTTGTGTAGTTGAGAGCGGTACCTTAGAGACTTTCAAATCCAAACTCAATATAGTTATTTCAACACACTATGTGAATAGGAATTTGGCAAGCTTTGTTGGGCCAAATAACATGTTCTTGTTAAAAACTTTCTAATGCTCTATATACTGTATATTTTAATCATAGTCATACAACATCGAAACAGGCCCTCTGACCCAACATGTCCACACTGACCATGAATAAAAATACTTCTTACCTGACTTAATAAGAACACAACTTTATTACAAATATAGTTTATTTTTGAAAAAGAGTCATTCTCCATTGATGCTGCCTGACCTGCTGAGCTCCTCCGACATCTTATTTTAAGGAACAAAGAACAGTACAGTACAGGCCCTTCTGCACATAATGTTGTGCTGACCTTTTAACCTACTCCAAGATCAAGCTAACCCTCCTCCCACCCCACCACATGGACTTCCATTTTTCTTTTATCCACGTGCCTATCTAGGAACTTCTTAAACATCCCTAATGTATCTGCCTTTATCACCAACCCTGGCAGGGTGTTCCACACATCTACAATGCTCTGTAAGTAGTGCAAAAAGGGAGCAAAAATAGTGAGCTGGTGTTCATGGGTTGGATCATTGTCCATTCAGAAATCTGAAGATAGAGGGGAAGAAGCTATTCCTAAAACGTTGAGTGTGTGTCTTTAGGCTCCTGTACCTCCTCCTTGATGGGGGCAACGAGAGGCAGGCATGTCCAACATGATGGAGATCCTTACTCATGGATGCCACCTTTTTGAGGCATCACCTTTTTTAGATGAAGGGGCTGGCTGAGTTTGCAACTTTCTGCAGCTTTTTCTGATTCTGTGCAGTGGCCCCTCCATACTAGACAATGATGCAACCAGAAAAATGAGAACAAAAAAAGAAAACCTAGATTTTTAAAGTGTGTAAAACAAGATATGTCTGACAGAAATTACTGAGCAGCTATGAATTTAGCCAATTCTCATTAATATTGTACAACAGGTGGCTCAAGTCACAGAATTCAATATCAAGACTTATTGCATTTATATTTCATTTCAGGTGATTTAAATTGTTGGGATTTTCTGGGTCTGGAAGCATGGAAAGAGCTGGCCTTAACTCTGATGCCTTTTAGGTGGATTAATGCTAAATCAGAATTATTGAGATTCATGCACATTTATGAGAATGTGGAATGAAATTATATTTTTTTCCTGTACCATGTCTGTGCCCACCTTAAAAGTTAAAAATCTAACTCATAGGATGGATTCTGACAATGATCATCTCTCTGTCACCTGGACATTTTGGTCTTTATGATGGATTATGAGATATAGAGGGAGTAAACATTGAATTTTACACACAGCCTGCTAAACAGAGCTACAAATCCTCCAACTGGGTCTCCTGGCTGCTTGGGGTGCTGAGAAATCAAACAATCAACAAAAAGAATCTGAGAGCTTAACTCCAGGACCAGCAAACATGGTTCATGAATTAACAGCCAATTATGGATTTACGTTATTGCTCATCAGGGGTTCTTCAGTGGAAGGAGGTGTCTGGAAGTTCAATCTTTGAATACATTTTCATTCAGTTTACGCAACTGAAAATCACTGTCTCTCCGAGTGGAACAAGATAGGGACCACATCGGAAATGTTCTGTGTCATTCTGGAAGTTCAACTGGCTTCTTTCAGTTAGGAATTCTCTCTCATCTGCTTGACATGATCTGTGCATCAGCTGCTTGTGGAATAATGATTCTCCCAGTGCAACTTTCATTTGGTGTCTCACTATCCTAGATAGGACAGGGTGTTTGCATTGCGGAGCACCACTGGGAGATCATCAGCATCAAGTCATCTGTCACTTTCATTCTCCATCCTCTCTGATCTCCTTGATTTTGGCCTCTTACACTTTTCCAGCAAAGACCAGAAGCTTGAGAGCAAGGCCTCATTGTCCACAAAGGTGCTCAGGACTTGACACTTCATTTTAAATATTAGATAAGCAGCCTTTTTTGAGGAAAGGTTATCAGCCTGAAATGTTGTCTTTCCCTCCATTGATATTTACAGTGTACTCTGATTTACTTCAGATTTCCAACATCTGTAGGGCTTTGCTTCTTGCAGTTGTGGCAATGTTTTCTTTTCTCCTTTCTTACTCCTCTTCTATTTACATGCATCTCCTTCAATTTATATCTCTCCTCATAGATGGATTAGGCTTTCTGAGCACTGCTGGCATTTGCTTTTATATTAGATTTCCAACACGTGCTTATTTTTGCTTTTTTTTGTTTGGCTACTTTGGACCACATTGGGCCACCTTTCTCTGAACTGTTCTGGGAGTTTGTGTCACTGGGTCAGCTCGGCCTTCCCTACACAGACGGGGTATTTGTGGTGAACTACATATACCTGTCTGGACATGCCCCCTGATGACTGCTCCTGTGGCTCCTCCCACAGACCCCTGTATAAAGGTGATGGAGGTCTGAGCCCGGCCTCTCTGTCTTCAGGATGTAGTATAGTGATCAATCACTGCTTGTTCCTTCTTCCAGTCAATAAAAGCCAATACCTCGCCTTTACATCTCAGAGTGAGTTATTGATGGTGCATCAGTATTGAAATTCCATACTTACTTATGATTCGTGCGACCCACCTTCCCGCTATCACAATTTGACCACAAAGTGCTAATTCTTCTCTGTATCACATCTTAGCTGGGGAGACAATATCTCCAGCTTGGACCTAATCTTGTTTACGGGCACATATCCCACACTTTGCTCACCACTCACCTACCACACCCAGGATCTCATTCCTGACCTATGACTCAGGTTTTTTACCATCCCCTCTCTTGATCCCCATACTAGACCTCTGTCCCAAATGGCATATTTTCAACAACAAAATGTGCAACCCTTTTTAGCAAGGCTTTCAGTCTTAGGGTTATTGAAATTTAGCACACGTGTTTTGGATTAATCACAGGAGATTTCCCAGGAGTCAGCAACTTTGGACTTACAACATCTTTTATCCTTTCAAGGCACTGGAAGGTTGGCACTTATTGTCCACCCTAACTGCTGCTGAGTCCACCACAATGGACTTGCCAAGCATGGTTGAGACTTGGTGAACTATATAGGCTTTTACAATAATCCTATCATTCCATTGTTACTGTTGGAATTGGGAAATTGGATTATTATTATTGCGACAAGTACCAAGTACAGTGAAAGACTTTGTTTTCTATATAGATCATTCCACACATAAGAACATCAAAGTAGTTCAAAGGGAAAAACAATAACAGAATACAGAACATCTTGTTACAACTACAGGGAAAGTGCAGTGCAGATAGATAGATAAAGTGCAAGGTCTCGACAAGGTAGATTGAGATATCAAGAGCTCACCATTATCATGCAAGAGATTCATTCAAGAGTCTTATAATGCCGCAGACCAGGCAGCATCTATGGAAAAGAGTACAGTCGACGTTTTGGGCCGAGACCCTTCGTCGAATGTACTCTTTTTCATAGATGCTGCCTGGCCCAATAAGTGACTTCTGTAATCTGCTGAAACACAGCTACTAAGTTCCGTTGTAAGATAAGTCATAAGTACTTTGGACAGGTTATTGACCTGAACAAGGTGAGCTCAGTGTAGACTCAATCTTTTAACTACTTTTTACATTGTCCCTATGAAGATAAGCAACTGGATATTTGAAACCAAGCAAGTTCTGCACCTCTACTGAAACAGAGACAGTCATGGAACCTCACAAATCAGTGCTCTGAAAGATGCAGTCTTGCTCTTTTAACTCTGAACATTTATTCATCTTTGGCTGGTTGCTGCTGGTGCGTTTGTTAGAATGTTGGCAACAGCAAGGAGAAATGATAACATCCATCTGGTCACAAGTGATAAGAGACAAAGAAGAAATTTAGTTCCCCAAGGAGTTGCTGAAATTATTTTCTTAGACGCAATAACCTGAACAACACATTGACCATGGCCTGAAGAAGTCAAACATTGTTCAACTGTACACTGGAAAGGCCCCAAAAGATCTGCTTTCTCAGCAAAGTATGTAATGAAAACTCTAGTGATATCAAAGGACACTAGATTAACCTAACTGTGGTAAATGATCACTCTGACAATGGAGTGAGAGAACAAGATGGGTAACAACTCTGTTCTTTCCAGCATTGCTTTGCACCTTGAGAACAATCTAAAAGCAATCCAATTTTCTCTGAAGCCAACTGATAACAAGCAGGCGAGATATTTTGTTTGGCACATGACAACGTCTGCCCAAACACCACGAGGTAACAGAAAGATGATTGAACTGATCTGAAATATGTAGCAGGGCAAATGGTAAAGGGAGAGAATCAGCATATAGGAGGGAGATTGAAAATCTGGATGAATGGTGCCACAACAACCTCTTATTCAACATCAACAAAACCAATGAGCTGTTTATTGACTACAGGAGAAAGAAACTGGAAGTCTGTGAGTCAGATAGAAAGGGGAATGAACTTTAGATTCTATGATGTTGTCATATCAGAGGATCTGTCCTGGGAGCAGCATTTAAATTTCTTTACACAGAAGGCAAGATAGAGTCTCTACTTACTTAGAAGTTTGTACACATTTGGCATGTCATCTAAAAATTTAACAAGGTTCTATAGATGCACAGTGGTTCCTTAAGGTTGTTATAGCTGGGGATTGTATTGGGAACAAGCTCCCACTACCTATTAAATGCTCCCAATGTCATGCGACTCAAATATCTTCCGCCAACCAAGTCCAGCTCCTGGTCTTCATGTGTGGCTTAGCTACTAAGCCCAGTGGAACCATTTCTACTGACAGGAGAAGGGGTAAAGGCAAGTTACTGGAGCCTCAAAACCAGTTGCTTTGGGTAGATGGGGCTCGTCAGCCATGGTTGGCAGCCCATCTAGGAGAAGGAAAACTCTGATCTCAAACCTCCTCTGCCTTGTAGCTATATCCATCATGGGGAAGGCTTTGGGAGTAAACCCTGAGGAAAAATTCCAGAGCTGGAGCCCTTAAGGCAGTCCTAAGTTGAGTTTAACACTGAGTGGCAACTCCTGTGATAACTCTGGTACCAAACTGTATCGATCTCTGCCGTTCCTTTGGGTTCATCAGATGCATGGAGAGGGGGAGCTTGCAACAGCTTGCTCTCTATATCATACTGCCCAGGCTTGCTTATCTAGACAGCTAGGACGTAACAGCCATGGTTGGCCCTGACCGATGAAGGCCTCAATCAATCACTCACAATGGAGAGCATCGTAACTGGTTACATCATAGCCTGGTATGGAGACACCAATGTCCAAGAATGGAAAAGATACCAAAAGTAGTGGATACAGCCTAGTCCATCACAGGCAAAGCCCTTCCCACCATTGAACACATCAACATGGAGTGCTGCTGCCACAGGAAAGCAGCATCCATCATTAAGGACCCTCACCATCCAGGCCATGCTCCCATTTCACAACTGCCATCAGGACAGAGGTAGAGTTATATCCATTCAAATATCAGGCTTCTAAACCACCGTGGAAAACTTCACTTAACTCTACTCTGAACTGATTCCACAACATATGGACTCGCTTTCAAAGGCTCTACTCCTCATGTTCTCAGTATTATTTATTTACTTATTTATTTATGATTATTAATATTGCATTAGCAAAGATTATCTTCTTTTGCACATTGGTTGTCTGCCTGTCTTGGTTTGTATACAGCTTTTCATTGATTCTATTGGATTTTTTGTTCTACTGTGAATGCCAGTAAGAAAATTGAATTGAATTGAATTGGCTTTATTACTTACATCGATCACATACATGAGGAGTAAAAATCTTTACGTTGCCTCTCCATCTAAATGTGCAATGTGCAATTTATAGTAATTTATAATAGATATTATATACAACAGGACAGTCAGTGTAACATAGAAATACACTCAGATCAGCGAGAGTTAATCAGTCTGATGGCCTGGTGGAAGAAGCTGTCCCGGAGCCTGTTGGTCCTGGCTTTTATGCTGTGGTACCATTTCCCAGATGGTAGCAGCTGGAACAATTTGTGGTTGGGGTGACTCAGGTCCCCAGTGATCCTTTGGGCCCCTTTGAACCTTTGGGTAGTATATAGTGACATAAATGTACTTTGATAATAAATTTACTTTGAACTTTGGAAGGATCCTACCTTGGTACTGCTGTCAATAATGTATCCCCAGGGAGATGACACCACTTAGAAGTTCTTTATTCCATGTTCCTGGACTAAGAAACCTGACTTAAAATGCTATGTGAGTTTCATTGAAGCACTGCTTGGCTGAGGAAAATTAAGTGAAGATAGCCTGTATAGAAAACAGTCTCTAAAATGGTGGTGCAACTTGATCTAAGTGAATGAAGATGAATTCCAATAATTTAGCATTCAACCCAAGGGGAAGGAAAACGCAGACGGCATGAAAGAGAAAAACCTGAGCACAGAGAAAGATTTAGTGAACATCTTTAAATAAATTCAAAGGAAAGGCAAATTATTTATTTATGGCAATGATCCACAATAGGTTTGTGAGTAATTGCTGTGTGATCTCTTGCCGGATGAAGAATATTGTGGTGTGTAATACAATTACATGAAGCTGAGGGATAGGTGTGCGATGGGGGTAGTGAGTGGGAGAAAATAATTTATTTTTAAAAATGAATGAGACAGAGAGGGAACAAGCAAGTCGGCTGATTTCCTTTGGTTGCTGTGCAGATCATAACCAGACAAGGAAAGGTTTCCTCTGGCAAGATTTTTTTTAGAAGAACTTAAAACATGTCCTAAATGGAATGTATTTCCCATTATGTTAGAAATATCCACAAGGTGAAATCTTCAAGCATTTGTTTACAGCCCTTTTCCACACTGTAACATGAAGATATTATCTCTGCACAAGAAAAAAACAAATCATTTTTTTCTAGACTCACAGCCTGACAAAGAAATAAAGGTTATTGGTATACACTCAGTGGCCATTTTATTAGGTACACCTGCCTGTTAATGCAAATATCTAATCAGCCAATCATGTGGCAGCAAGTCAATGCATAAAAGCATGCAGATACGGTCAAGAGGTTCAGTTGTTGTTCAACCCAAGCATCAGAATGGGGAAGAAATGTGATCTAAGGGACTTTGACTGTGGAATGATTGTTGGTGCCAGATGGGGTGGTTTGAGCATCTCCGAGGCTGCTGATCTCCTGGGATTTTCAAGCACAACAATCTCTAGAGTTTACAGAGAATGGTGCGAAAAAACCAAATGAGCAGCAGTTCTGAGGGTAAAAACACCTTGTTAATGAGAGAGGTCAGAGGAGAATGACCAGACTGGTTCAAGCTGACAGGAAGGTGACGGTAACTCAAATAACCACACGTTACAACAGTGGTGTGCAGAAAAGTATCTGAACATACAGCATGTCACAGCTTGAAGTGGTTGGGCTACAGCAGCAGAAGACCATGAGCATACACTCAGTGGCCACATTAATAGATATAGCAGCTACCTCATCAAGAAGCCAGCAACTGTATAATATCCAGCTCTTTTTGTCACTATTCCCCCGTTCCTCAGAAGGTCAGGCTATAAAGTGACCCACAAGCTAGAAAGTAGAACTCAGTAGAAATTGGGGCAGCACAGTGATCAGTCTAGTGGAACTGCTGCCACATAGCTCCTGCAGCCCACGCTGGATTCTGACCTCTGTGCCCTCTGTGTGGAGCTTGCACTTTTGTGTGCGACATGGTAGTGTAGTGATTAGCATAATGCTTTACGCTACCAGCGACTCAGGTTCAATTCTGCTGCTGTCTGTATGGAGTTTGTATGTTCTCCCCGTGACTGCTTTGGTTTCTACCCACATTCCAAAGATGTATGTATGAGGGTTAGTAAGTGTGGGCATGCTATGTTCAGTGCTGGAAACATGGCAACACTTGTGGGCCGCTCTCAGCACATCCTCGGACCGTGTTGATCCTTGACACAAACAATACATTTCAATGTACGTTTTAATGTACGTGACAAATAAAGCTAATCTTTTAAAATTCTTTCTGCCTGTGACTGAATGAGCTGTCTCCAGATGCTCCCAGAACCCTGAGGCATGCAGGTTAGTAGGACACATGGTGTCTGTAAACTGCGCAAAGGATTTTGTGGTGAGTTAGGATTTGGAGGAATTGATGGAAATATGGGAATAGAATATGACTTGTGCAGTGCGAGTGTAAATGGTTGTTTGATAGTAGACATGTTCTCAGTAGGCCAATGGGCCTGTTTCTGTGCTGAATGGCTCTCTGGCTGGAGTACAGCTTTACAACGAGCATTATGGTGACTTACTTGGGCTTCAGAATCATCAGCAAGCCCTGCAGTGAAGTTGACAGGGTCAGGTGCAAATTGATTTTACACTCCAATGGCTTTCTGAAGACGAAAGATACACTCCTTTTATCTGACCATATACCTGATAGATCCAATCTATAGTCCTATGCATACCATTCCACTCCATCTTGTCCCTCTCTTGACTAGCAAACAATCTGCTGGAAGAACTGTGGAAGGCAAAGACCTGTCAATGTTTTGGGTCAAAAGCCTGTATCAGGACTGTCCTGGATTTTAATCTGAAATGTTAACAAATCCTTTCTTCTCAAGGATGCAGTTCAACCACTGAATTCTTCCAGCAGATTCCAGATTCCAGCATCTGCAGTTTCTTGTATCTCTAAAAATACATCAGTCTTTAATAGGACACACATAAAATGCTGGAGGAATTCAGCCAGCTGGGTAGCATCTATGGAAAAAGTACAGTCAACATTTCGGGCCAAACCCCTTCGGCAGGACAACAAGATTTGCCAAGTCTTTGCCATTAAAGCAGGATTTCAAAGCAATTAAATTAGCAAAGCTTAGTTAATATAGCTCACTTGCATCTTTTTATGTCACTTTTATTCATTACATGTTTTAAAACTTTGGCCAATGTATCAGAGATCACTCAATTTACATTGCTTACACTCAGCTGGCTGACACTTTAACATGAGATCTTTACCAATATCAATGATTAATTCTATATGATGCTCAGAATGGTATCAGAGGGCAAATATGAAGAGAAATGGAACAATTTAGTGTGGAATATTGAACCACCAATGTCACAGAGTCACAGAGCACTACAACATCAAAACAGGCCCTTCAGTGCATCTAGTCCATACTGACCTGTTTCTGCCTAGTCCCATCTACCCACACCTAGACCTTAGCCTTCCGTACCTCTCTCATCCGTGTACTTTCCCAAACTCCTCTTAAATGTTGCAAGTGAACCTACATCCTCCACTTTCATTGGCAGCTTGTTTCATATTCCCTCCACCCTCTGAGTGAAGAAGATCCCCCTCAGATTCCACCTAACTACTTCACCTTACACCCTAAACCTATGACCTCTGGTTCGAGTCTCACCCAATCTCAGGGGGAAAAGCCTCAATGTATTTACTCTATCTATGCCCCTCATAATTTTGTATACCTCTATAACAGTTCCCAATCTTTTTTATACCGTGGGTCAATACCATTAAGCAAGAGGTCCATGGACCCCAGGTTGGGAACCCTGCTCTATAAGATTTCCCTTCATTCTCCTGCATGTCAGGGAATAAAATCTTCTACCATCAAATCCTGGAAGCATCTTTGTAAATATTCTATACATTCTTTCAAGATTATTAATATATTTCCTGTAGATTGGTGAGCAGAATTGCACACAATACTCCAAATTCAGCCTCACCAACATCTCATACAACTTCAACATTTGACAAAGCAGAAGTTAGTTACAAGCAATGTGCAAAAGACAACAAACTGTGCAAACACAAACATAAACATAATAATAACAATAATAATAATAACAATAATAAAGCTTGAAAGTGAGTCCAATGGATATGGGAACATTTCAGTGACGGGGTGAGTGAAATTGACTAAAGTTATCCCTTCTGGATAGTTGAGGGGTAATAACTGAACTTGGTGGCGTGAGTCCTGAGGTTTGTGAACCTACATCTTGATGGTAGCAGCAAGAAGAGAGCATGGTCTGGATGGCGGGGTCCTTGATGACCGATGCTGCTTTCCTGTAGCAGTGCTCCAGGTAGATGTGCTCAAAAGTGGGGATGGCTTTTTCCATAATGGACTGGACTGTATCCACTACTTTTTGTAGACTTCTTTGATCAAAGGCATTGATGTTTTCATACCTAGCCATGATGCACTCAGTCAATATACTTTTCACCACACATTTATAGATGTTTGTCAAAGTTTTGGATGTCATACTAAATCCTCACAAACTTCTAAGGAAGTATAGGCACTGCCGTGCTTTCTTCGTAATGGCATTTATGTACTAAACCCAGGACAAATCCTCTGAAATGTTAACACTGAGGAATTTAAAGTTGATGACTCTCTCCACCTCTGATCCCTCAATGAGGACTGGCTCATGGACCTCTTGTTTCCTCCTCCTGAAGTCAATAATCAGTTGTCTGGTCTTGCTGACATTGAACGAGAGGTTATTGTTATGTCACCACTCAACCAGATTTTCAATCTCTCTCCTATATGCTGATTCATCACCACCCTTAATTCAGCCAATGACAGGGCTATCATTGCCAAACTTAAGTATGATATTAAAGCTGTGCTTAGCCTCACAGACATAAGTATAAAGTGAACAGAGCATCAACTCAACCTTCCACCATCTAAACTCGAGGACACATGCTTTAGATTTGTGTAATCTCTTCCCACATGTTGTAAGCCACAGCCATCAAATGGTGGTAGAAATGATAAAGCCAGTTCACTCTGCACTGGTACACCAATCCTTTGCACAAACTTCTGACTCTGATGTGAAGCAAAAAGGCACTATGTAGATGATGACAAAAATCCTCGAAAATTTTTGAATCTTAATTCAGATAACCAATCAAGGCAGATTTAAAACACATTTCCACCAGTCACATTAAACAATGTTATTGATGGAAAATGTTATGGATGGAAGCTTTGGAGAGGGTGCAGAGGAGATTTACCAGGATGCTGCCTGGATTAGAGAGCATGTTTTATGAGGATAGTTTGAGTGAGCTAAAGCTTTTCTCTTTGGAATGAAGGAGGATATGAGAGGTGACTTGATAGAAGAGTATAAGATTATAAGAGGCAGAGATAGAGTGGACATCTACTGACTTTTTCCAAGAGCGGTAATGGTTAATATAGGGGAGCAGAGTTTTAAGGTGTTTGGAGGAAAGCATAGGGGAAATACCAGAGGCAGGATTTTTACACAGAGAGTGGTGGGTGCATGGAACTCACTGCAAGGGCTGGTGGTACAGATAGATACATTAGAGACTCTTAGACACATAAAGAAAGAAGATTGAAAGATTATGTGCACTAGATTAGAGTAGGTTATTCAGTTGGCACAACATTGTGGACCGAAGGGCCTGTACTGTTTTGCACTGTTCTACATTCTAAAATGGAAATGAGCTTACAATGGGTAACATGGGGACCATAAATTTTTATAAAAGCAATAGTGATGAAAGATACATGCACTATGACTGAGACTTAACAATAACCTGGATCATTTCTGAGTGAGCTACATTTTGCTATGTTTCCTACATTACAGCAGTGACCACACTTCAGGAGTAATCACTGGTTGTAAAGACATTTGCTGCATCCTCAGAGACATGAAAGTGCTACATGAATGTACTTTTAAAATTCTTTGAATTGAAAACCAGAGAGGGGGAAAACAAAGTCTTGATTTATGACCAAATCTCTGAGGCTTCCAGTTGAAAATACTCACCCAGCATTGCAAATAATATTTTTATTTCTTCACCGAGCTGTGCAATAGGCACAGATTGTATTTTAAAAGGTTCTTACAGTCCAATTCATCTTTTAGAAATTTTGCATTCAGGATACTCAGGTATTGCGCCTTAAACTGGCACTTTGAAGGCATCTGTGCTACCCCAGACTGAATTCCAGCAGAGGCTATAAATTGCTATTATGATGCTGCTAAGTGTGTTTGGCATTCTGTGCCATTGCTGAAGAGCATCATGGATTCACTGGCACATCTGTCAGTTTCACCCTTTTACAAGCAGGACTGATTCCTTCCTGATTTATTCAAATTCATTACGGATGATGAGATTGCACTGTTTCACTGAGGCAGCGGGATACAGGAGCATTTCCGTTCAGAGCATCACCTCCAGCAGCAGTGATGCTGACAGGCACTCTTCTAGCTGCCTAGACCCCAATTAAGAGCAACTCTCTTCTATATAGGGAAATCACTCTAAACAAACAAGGTGCTCACTTGTATGTCACACACTCCCTGCAGTTGATTATGTTGTCATTTTTTCCCATTTACCCTGCAGACTGAACCAGTCAAACAAAAAATTATTCTCTGCATCATTCTGCTTACCGTGCATCCTGGTATTTAATGATCACTGTGATTTTTGAAGGGAGGTGGAAGAGTTGAAATCAGATCCATACCTTTTCATTCACCTCAATGAAAATCTGTACTGGCTTTTTGTGGCTTGTTGAAAATATTTTTTGGTAAGCATTTTACAAATAAGAAATCCAGCATCAATGCCACTGAAATTTTCCCTGCGTGGTAATGGGAGGGATGATCAACATGGCTCCTGCTTGCAGTGCATTCTGGGATTTAATCATCAGACAACAGCTGGCTTCTGCCCAGCCAGTAAACTCAAGACTTTCCCTGCTAAATACATTGCTATGCATCTATGCATGTAGCAATGCATGTAGTAACAGAAGTTCTGAATATAATAATGTACTGTATTTTATTGAAACATTGAGAACACTTCAGCTGCTAATTCATCTCATTTCACTGTTGGTTAAATTCAGCTGTGACTTAGGGGATAAGTCTCTCTTCTTTCAGGTGATGGATTTATGGGGTTAAAATCCCAGAGTGCATCAATGTGGCAGAGAGGAAGCGCCATCTTGCACATAATCTTGCCTGATGTCTTCAATGGATCTAAAAGATCCCCATGTCGTTAATCTGAAGAAGAGTAGAGGAGTTATCTCTGACACAAAAAAAACTACATGCATGACTCACAGCTCTGGCACGGGGGGTTCAGTACTGAATTTAGATGCTTGCTGTGTGGAGTTTGCAACTTCTTATATGACCACGAGTTTTACCCAAGCTGCTCAAGTTTCCTTCCACATTGTAAAGGAAGTTGATTAACCTCCAAAACTATCTCATCATGGCCATTGCACCTGATTTTCTACCTTCACTGCATTTTCTCTGTAACTCCAATAATATTTTCTGCATTCTGATATTGCTTTTCCCTCGTACTGCTTCCAGGTAATTACGTTTTGAAATGATCTGTATGGATGATTTGCAAAACTAAGTTTTTCACTGTTTTTTGGGAAATTTAACAACAACAAGCCAATATTAATACTGGCTAACACGAGGAAATCTGCAGATGCTGGAAATTCGAACAACACACACAAAATGCTGGTGGAACACAGCAGGCCAGGCAGCATCTATAGGGAGAAGCGCTGTCGACGTTTCGGGCCGAGACCCTTTGTCCTTCAGTCCTGACAAAGGGTCTCGGCCTGAAACGTCGACAGCGCTTCTCCCATTAATACTGGCTATTGGAATTCACCTCTAACATAGACAAAAAAAGGAAGTTAATGGGCTAATGAGAGGAAAGAGTTTGAAGGGTTACAAGGGAAATGGGATTGAAGGGATAGGAAATGGGATTGAAGGGATAGTAAAGGGATAGCCTAGATCCAATGGGCTGAATGGCTTGCTTTGTGCAGTCAGGAAGAACTAAGCACTTGATGTGTTTGGAAAGAGTAAAGGAATAAATGATTCGGGTCATGAAATATTTTTGTCTTTTAGACCATAAGACGGGATCAGAACTAGGCCATTTGGCTCACCAAGTCTGCTCCGCCATTCAATCACGGCTGATTTAACCCAATACTCCAGCCTTCACCCTGTAACCTTTGACACCCTGACTAATCAAGCATCTACAACCTTCGCTTTAAATATATCCAATGACCTGGCCTCCACAGCCACCTGTGGCAACAAATTCCATAGATTCGCCACCTTCCGGCTAAAGAAATTCCTCCTCATCTCCATTCCATAGGAACGTGATTCATTTGCTTTTATATCCAGCATATTTTTCTTTTGTTTAAGTTATAAATGGTGTCTTGGCCAATAGTTGTCAATCAATCAACATTACAAAAAAATGTATATGGTCTGGTCAGTAGCACACTTCAGTTTCTGCAACTAAATCGTGTTCCAACCATTTCTATGTTTCACCATAATTACAAAAGTAGTTCATTTGCTGTAAATGTGCTCATGGATGAATTGAAGCCGTGGGATACATATCAATACACTTTTAAGAACGTTTCTGCCACATCTGTAGTGTGATAGGAGATACTTTTGTGAGATTTGGTGATAAGGCTGACAGCTTGACAATGTGGAGTCACCTATTTCAGAGTCAGAAGAAATTTTGTATCTCAGAGGGTTGTGAATCCACGGAATTTTCTGTCCCAGAGAGACCTGGAGGTGAAGTACATTCAAGACATTCCCGTCGCTTTCTCCCATGACCATGTGGGTTTCATCCGGGTGCTCTGGTTTCCTCCCATGTTCTGAAGACGTACATGTGAGTAGGCTAATTGGTCACAAGAGTGTAACTGGGTGGCACTGACTCTTTAGGCTAAAAGGGTCTGTTACCATGCTGTATCTCCAAATAAAAATAAAATATAATTCAAGGGGTAAGGGGAGAGCAGTGAAGTGGTGTTAATCCCAAAATTGGATCAGCCCTGATTTTATTGACCGATGGAGCACCATTACAGGGCAATGTCTTCCTCTTGCTCCTGTTTCTAATATTCCATTCCTGGCTGTCAATCTCCCAGGTCTGCAGGAATATCTCCAGCGTCATTTTCTATTGGTCCTATATCTACCCTCAACTCTCTTTTACCCTTTATATACTTTTAGTATCTTCTTTGATATTAGTCGCCAGCTTCCTTTTACAATTCATCTTTTCCTTCTTGGTTTCCTTCTGCAAGTCTTTAAAAGCTTCTCAATCCTCTATCTTCCCACTAGCTTTGGCTTCCTTGTATGCCTTCTCTTTTGCTTTTACTTGGCTCTGACTTCACTTCTCAGCCATGATAGTGTCCTTCTTCCATTCAAAAATGTCTTCTTATTTGGAATATATCTGTCTTGTACTTCCCTCATTTTTTGCAAAAGCTCTAGCCATTGCTGCTCTGCTGTCCTTCCTGCTAATGTTCCTTTCCAGTCAACTTTGGCCAGTTCCCCTCTTGTGCCATTGTAATTTCCTTTATTCCACTAAAATACCAACACATTGGAATTCAGTTTCTCCTTCTCAGATTTCAAAGTGAACTCGATCATACTGTGATCACTGTTCCCTAAGGGTTCCTTAACCTTAAGCTCTCTTATCACCTCCGGATCATTGCACAACACCCAATCCAGCACAGCCAATCCCCTAATGGGCTCAACAACAAGCTGTTCTAAAAAGCCATCCCTTAGACATTCTACAGATTCTCTCTCTTGAGGTCCAGTACTGGCCTATCCTTCAGAACTTTACTTTTTCACACCAATGATGCAGGTTGGTCGAGGCCTGAAATTCAAAATTGTGATAAGCAAGTCTTGGGGTTGAGGCCCGAAGGTCAAATCCATAATCAGCAAGTCCTAGGGTTGATTCCTTTTTGTCGGCGGAATCTGGAGGATGATGCTGAAGGTTGAAATCTAGAGCTCAGCAAGTCTGGAGGTAGAAAGGACCAGAAGTCGATAGCCAAAGTCCGCAAATCCAGAGGTAGAGGCCCGAAGGTTGTCAGTGAGTCTGGGCCAGGCACTGGAGGTTGAAGCCCCAGAGATGCCTGTCCTGGGGTTGGAGGCCTATCTGTATGTGTGAGAGGGTGAATGGGTGAGAGGATGGGAAAGGGGCTTGATTTGCCATTGTTGTCTTGTTTTGTTTTGTTGTTGTTGCTTGTGTTGTTCTGCTGACATACTGTGTTGACAGAGAAATGTGTGGTGACACTTGGGACTACCTCAGCACATGCGTTGGTGTGTTGATGGTTAATGCAAATGACACTTTTCACTGTGTGTTCAATGTTCATATGATAAATAAATCCAAAATTTGACCTTGCCACCTTCTGCTACTACAGCCATCATTTTCTGAGATCAGGCCTAATTAAGCCCATGGAGATGAAGTTTACTGAAAGTGGGTGAAGGCAATTGTCCTTCTAAAATTTGGTTCCAGTTTCTGAAGCATTCCTCAAACAACAGGAGGCAAGTTAATCTTCAAAGTAATGGTCAATTTTCAAAATATAGGAGTCTTACTATAAACTTGAGTAAGTCTGCAGGTGCTGGAAATTCAAAGCAACACACACAAAATGCTGGAGGAACTTAGATCAGGCAGCATCTATGGAGATGAATATACAGTCAACATTTCAGGTCGAGACCTTTCTTCAGGACTGAGAAGGAAGGGAGAAAGACATAAGAATCTTACCCTTCCCCCTTCCTTCTCACTCCTGAAGAAGGGTCTCAGCCTAAAATGTCAACTGTTCATTCATTTCCATGGATAGTGCCTGACCTGCTAAGTCCCCCCAGCATTTTGGTAGTCTTCTTACTGATGGTTTATGTTACTGCTTTGCTGCACATTGGCCAAAATAGTTTATTTATTAGTTTGGTACAATAATATTGTATTATTGTATTACTTGTGATTAATAAGCCAATGTAAATCTTGGCCAACTGACCTAATAACAAAGAAAAACAGAAAATTGCTCTTCTCTCCCCACGGATGCTGCCTGACTTGCAGAGTATTCCCAGAATTTTCCCATCTTTACTTCGAGGATTTCCAGTTCGTTTTCCAGAACCAAATCCGATTCAGATTCAGATTTATTTATCACACATACATCGAAACATACAGTGAAATGCACCACTTTTCAATTAACAACCAACACACCTAAGGATATGTTGGGGGCAGTCTGCAAGTGTTGCCACACATTCCAGCGCCAACATAACATGTGTACAATGCTTGGCAGAACAACACAGAACACAACAACCAACAAAACAACAGCAGCAAAATAAGCCCCGTTCCTCCCACCAACTCATCCACAACCACACTCACACACACAGACAGTTCTCCAACCCCAGGACTGATCTCCGGGCATCCAGCCTCCAGAAAAGTGACAGAATTGGTTGGCAATTTCCACAATGAGAGGAAAAATCCAGCTGAATTTTCATTCTCTACCAGGGGCCATTTTGTTTGCAAGCTGAACTTTTACACAGGATGGCCTTGACAATCTGTCGAGGGCAATCAACAAGGAATTTCCTGCTTACCGGAGAGGAATCGCATGTTACCTGAACAAGGTCTTCTAATGTAACTAAATGGAGAGTAGCTATTTATTGCAAGATGCACTGACTCGAAGAGACAAGGAAGTCACAGCCCAGAGGGATATACAAGTACGGCAAGAAGAGGAACAATCAATAAGTGTTACAGCTTCTGCTCTATCCAATATAGATTTATAAAAATAATGAGGACGATACTTCAGGCCAAAATATACTGTGTAGTTCATCCAATTAATGAGCTCCCCATCCCTGGGTATTTGAGGGCCAATTTCTGTCTTACAAATGCTATTTTAACTCCTCGGGAATCGATATACCGGGTTTTATGAACCAGCCGTGGCACTGTTACACATAACTAGTGCCTCACTGACAGGTAACACACGCCATTATTTTCAGCTCAGTTAAGGCTGGGAATTTGTTTCAGATAAAGCCTCACATATACCTCCTAATTTATTTACATAACCATCCCCTCCTCTAAATCAATGTCGCAACCAGCATCATTGAAGAACAAAGTCAGAGGAGATAATCCCAATGCTTTGTTTTCTTTATCAGGAACAACTCCTCAGGGCTTTCACCATGATATTCCCTAACTTCCTCATTTCCCAATTACTAACATACCCGACATGATATATTTTTTCTATTTATTATTTATTTAATTAGTTAGTTAGTTCATCAATTAGTTAGTTAGAAATAGTGCAGAACAGGCCCAATAAGCCACACTGCCCAGCAACCCATCTATTTAACCCTTGCCTAATCACAGGACAATATATAATGACCAGTTAACCTACTAACTGGTATGTGTTTGGACTGTGGGAGGAAACTAGAGCACCCGGAGGAAACCCACGCACACATGGGAAGCGGCGTACACACTCCTTACAGTTGGCGCCAGAAATGAACTCCAAAACGTCCTGAGCTGTAATAACATCCCACTAACCATTACACTACCATGGCAACTGTTATTAGGAAAACACTTGAAAAAGATTAAAAAGGTCAGAACAACATTGTGGGCCAAAAGGCCTGTGCTGTGCTGTTCTGTATAGTTCTGACTTTGAAGTCTAAGAAAGCACGATGATAAAAAGGTTTTGGGACAATATGTGTTAGGGAAGTTATTAAAGATTATGCAACAGGTCTTGCTGGCTTCGGAAACTTGGCCAGAAGCCAGAGTAATTGCTCTCCAGCCACTAGTAAACTGAGAATAGAATCATGTCTCTATGATGAGACAGGCCACTTTATCTCTGACACTCTGTTACAAGTGTGATGTGTTTATAATGCAAAGTAACAGGATTAAAAAGTAGTAATCTATTAAGTCAGAGTGGACTTTGGGATGTACAAATAAATGGACTATTAAAGCCAATATGGGCACAAGAGCCTGAAGGTCTGCTTCAGTTCTGTAGGACTTTTTGGCCTTCCTGTTCTTATGAAACTGTGTGTCCTACAGTACATTTTTGCACTGTGAATACACCATGTTTTCCATCTGACCAGAATTTGAAGTCATTCAAAATCCTCCTGTACATATAATTTCTGACAAGAACTCTCTTTTTCACTCCACTCCTCTGCTTGCTGAATGCACTGGCTCACTCTCGACAGCAGTAGAAATCACTGAGAGGATCAGCAGGGTCTCCCTACCCCCTATTTGTGACATTTACCGGAAGCATTGTAGGCAAAGCGTTCAAAGCATTGTTGAGGATCCCTATCACCCATCTCACAATCTCTTTGACCCACTATCGTCAGGAAGGAGATACAGGAGCATCAAGTCGAGGACTGCCAAACTGAGTAACAGCTTCTTCCCCAGGCTGTGAGACTAATGAATACCCTGCCACCCCCAAGGTCTTGTCATTAGGACAGTGAGCTGTTTACTGTTTACCTATCCTGTGCACTACATGCAATTTGAATTATATTTTATTAATGTATTTGTGGTAATATTTTGTTTTATGTACTGTGTGTGATATATGATCTGTGGGTGCACTGTGGTCCAGAGGAATGTTGTTTTATTTGATTGTATATATTTACAGTCAGATGACAATAAACTTGAACTTGAACTTGAGTTAATCACTTTCAAATCTCACCCCTATCACTGCAACCTCTTTCGGCTCCCTAACCTCATAAGGTCTACCCTATTTCAGGGTTCCAATGCATCACTGATTATTATTCTTATTATAATTCTGTTCTTCCATTCCACCAACATCACTGACCTCCCCATTGACAGTTACAATGTGACCCTCTCACAGCCCTGGGATCTTTCCAACTGCAGATCATGCTATCAGCAATTAGAAAGCCTTAACCTCTGAATTAAACCAAGTCTTCACCTGGCAAGGTGTTTGATCTTTAATTTTCTTCCCATTTGTCCTGATCTTTTGACTTTTCTTACCTTAATGCCTTCAAAAACTACTTCTTAGGATGTGTAAGCTATCTCCCTATAGCTGTCAACATCTATTCAGTAATGCTCCTGTGAAACTCCTTGGGACATTTTACTTCACCAAATATTACATAAATTGAAGTTGCATTCACTGGTAATCTTGCCATGACTGCATCAGTATCTTTCAGCACTGACTCATTATATAAGTCAACTGTAGCAATTTGTGAGATGTGACGACAGCAATGAAGTATAGATTCCAGGCACATCAACATCTCTTGCCCCTCCTCCATCCAATCACATACAGACAAACAAGATAGAAACAAGCCTGCCACATCAATGCTGACAATCAGGTACCAACACACACAAAATGCTGGAGGAAGCCAGCAGGTCAGGCAGCAGCTATGGAGGGAAATAAACAGTCGACCATTTGTGCTGAAAACCTTCATCAGGAGCGCTCCAGCATTTTGCATGTGTTGCTCAAGATTTCCAGCATCTGCAGAGTCTCTTATGTCACTAGCTAGATTAATCCCACTTGCTAGCACGTGGTCTGGAAGCCCTGGTGATTCAAGTGCTCGTCCGGATGTTTTTAACTGCTTCCCAAACCTTCTCAGGAAGTGCCTTTCAGATTCCAACTTTCCTCCGGATGACTTCTGTTTTCTTCAGGTCCACTCCAAAACTCTTATTCCTCACCTTCAACCGACACCTTTGTTTTTAGACACAATGCGTCTCAGGCCCCTTGCTGGGTTTGATCTGTTTCATAGCTTTCCCAGCAGGATGTCGCGGAATCCTACACAACTGGGTCCCATGAAGTGTCCGGCACGATCAACAGGCAGGTTTAATACCACCACCCTTATCCCTGCATTTTTTTCACTTGCCAGATTTCTACATTTTTCAGCTTGTGTAATGAATAAGACCATAAGAACATAAGACATAGGAACAAAATTAAGCCATTCAGCCCATTGAGTCTGTTCCGACATTCCATTATGGCTGATCGTGGATCCCACTCAACCCCATACACCTGCCTTCTCGACATAAAATTTGATGCCCTGACTATTCAGGAAACTATCAATTTCTGCCTTAAATATACCCACAGACTTGGCCTCCACCGCAGTCTGTGGCAGAGCATTCCACAGATTCACTACTCTCTGGCTAAAATAATTCCTACTTATCTCTTTTCAAAAAGTCGCCCCTCAATTTTGAGGCTGTGCCCTCTAGTTCTGGATATCCCCACCAGAGGAAACATCCTCTCTACATCCACCCCATCTAGTCCTTTCAACAACTGGTAGGTTTCAATGAGATCCCCCCCGCATTCTTCTAAATTCCAGTGAGTACAGGCCTAAAGCTGTCAAACACTCCTCATATGTTAACCCCTTCATTCCCGAAATCATCCTCGAGAACCTCCTCTGGACTCTCTCTAATGATAACACATCCTTTCTGAGATACGGGGCACAAAACTGTTGACAATACCCCAAGTGCAGCATGACTGGTGTCTTATAAAGCCTCAGTATTATCTCCCTGCTTTAATATTCTTTTCACCTTGAAATAGATGCCAACATTGTAGTTGCCTTCTTTACCACAACTCAACCTGTAAACTAACCTTCTGGGAGTCTTGCACAAGGACTCCTAAGTCCCTCTGCACCTCTGATGTTTGAACCTTCTCCCATTTAGATAATAGTCCACACTATTGTTCCTTTTACCAAAATGCATTATCATACATTTCCCAACACTGTATTCCATCTGCCACTTTTTTGCCCATTCTTTCAATTTGTCTAAGTCCTGCTGCAATCACATTGCTTCCTCAGCACTACCTACCACTCCAAATATCTGCAAACTTTGCCACAAAGCCATCAATTCCATTATCTAAATCATTGACGAACAATGTGAAAAGTAGCGGTCCTAATACTGACCCCTGAGGAACAGCACTAGTCACTGGCAGCCAACCAAAAAAAGCCCCTTTTATTCCCACTTGCTGCTTCCTGCCGTCAGCCATTCCGCTATCCATGCCAGTATATTTCCTGTAATGCCATAGGATTTTATCTTGTTAAGCAGTCTCATGTGTGGCACCTTATCAAATGCCTTCTAAAAATCCAAGTAAATTACATCCACTGCCTCTGCTATGTCTACTTTGCTTGGTTCTTCCTTGAAGAACTCTAACAGATTAGTCAGGCAAGATTTTCCTTTACAGAAACCATGCTGACTTTGACTTATTTTATCATTAGTCTCCAAGTACCTCGAAACCTCATCTTGAATAATGGACTCCAACACTTTCCAAGCCTCTGAAGTCAGGCTAACTGGCCCATAATTTCCTTTCTTTTGCCTTCCTCCCTTCTTAAAGAATGGAGTCATGCTTGCAATCTTCCAGTCCCCCAGGACCATGCCAGAATCAAGTGATTCTTTAAAGATCATGACCAATATATCCATTATCTCTTCAGCAACCTCTCTCAGAACTCTGGGATGTAGTCCATCTGGTCCAGGTGACTTATCCACCTTAAAACCTTTCAGTTTGCCTAGCACATTTTTCTTTGTAATAACAATGGCACTCACTCCTGCTCCCTGACACTCACAGACCTCTGGCACACTGCCAGTATCTTCCAGAGTGAAGACAGATACAAAGTACTCATTAACGTAATCTGCAATTTCTTTGTCCCCCATTTGTACCTCAGCAGCATCATTTTCCAGTGATCCAATATTAACTTGCACCTTCCAGTTTACTCTTTATATAACTGAAAAAACTTTTAGTATCCTGCTATATATTATTGGGTAGTCTGCTCTCATATTTCATCTTTTCCCTTCTTATAGCTTTCTCAGTTGCTTTTCGTTGGATTTTAAAAGCTTCCCAATCATCCAACTTCCCTCTCACTTTTGCTTCCTTATATGCCCTTTCCTTGGCTTTTATCCAGTCCTTAAATTCCCTTGTCAGCCACAATTGCCTACCCCTGCATTTGAGAACAACTTCTTCTGTGGGTCATATCAATCCTGTGCCCAGAATCAGAATCAGATTTATTATCACCAGCATGTGTCATGAAATTTAGCAGCAGCAGTTCAATACACTACATAATATATAAGAAAAATAAATAAATTGCAGTTTACTGTATGTGTATTGAATAGATTAAAAATCATGCAAAAACAGAAATAAGATATATTTAAAAAGTGAGTTAGTGTGGGACTCTGTGGGACATATCTATCCTGCATCTTGTGAACTATTCCCAGAAACTTCAGCCATCTCTGGTCTGCCGTCATTCCTGCCAGTATCCTCCTCCAATCCACCTGGGCAAGTTCCTCTCTCATGCCTCTGTAATTCCCTTTATTCCATTTTGATACTGATTCATGTGACTTATGCTTCTCCCTTTCAAATTGTAGAATGAATTCAATCATATTATGATCACTGCCTCCTAAGGGATCCTTGATGTTAAGCTCCCTAATAAGGTCTGGGTTATTACACAACATCCAGTCTATGATGGCTTTTCCCTGAGATGGCTCAAGCACGAGCTACTCTAGAAACCCATCTCGTAGGCATTCAACAAATACCCTCTCTTGCGATCCGATACCAATCTGATTTTCCCAATCTCCTTGCATATTGAAGACCCCTTGCAGTTTCTTAACTCCACCCATAAAGATTTGAGATTCTCTGACCCTATGTCACCTCTTTCTAAAGACATAATTCCATCTCTTACCAACAGAGCCACACCACCACATATGCCTTCCTGCCTGTCCTTTCAATACATAGTATATTCTTTGATGTTAAGCTCCCAACTATGTCCTTCTTTCAGCCATGTCTCAGTGATGCCCACAATGTTATACTGACCAATCCCTAACTGTGCCATGAGTTCATCCACCTTATTCCAAATGCTATTCACATTTAAATACAGCACCTTCAGTCCTGCATTCTTCGCCCTTTTGAATTTTGCCTCTCTGATACAATTTAACTCTGCTCTGTCTGCATTTATACCCAATAATTGGCTTCTCCTTCCTTACACCCATCATCTATTTGTAACCCTGCTGGCTCATCCTCAGTTCTGTCATACTGCTTCCCATCCCCCTGCCATATTAGTTTAAACCACTCCCAACAGCTCTAGTAAATCTGTCCACAAAGATATTAGTCCCCCTCAGATTCAAGTGCAACCCGTCCCTTTTGTACAGGTCACACCTGCCCCAGAAGAGGTCCCAATGATCCAGAAATCTGAATCCCTGCCCCCTGCTCCAATTCTTCAGCCACACAGTTATCTGCCGCCTCATTCTATTCCTATCCTCACTGTCGCGTGGCACAGGCAGCAATCCTGAGATTACTACCCTTGAGATCCTGCTTCTCAACTTCCTTCCTAACTCCCTGTATTCTGTTTTCAGGACCTCCTCCCTTTTTCTACCTGCGTCGTTAGTACCAATATGTACCACAACTTCTGGCTGTTCTTCCCACTTCAGGATATTGTGGTGCGTCTAGAAACATCTTGGACCTTGGCACCTGGGAGGCAAACTACCATCAGCGTTTCCTTTTCATGCCTACAGTATCGCTTATCTGTCCCGCTGACTATAGAGTCCCCTATTACTATGACCATCCTCAACAGTTCCCAACCCTTCTGAGCCACAGGGCCAGACTCGGTGCAAGAGGCACAGCTGCTTTTGCTTCCCTTAGGTAGGTAACCCCCCCCCCCACTGTACTCAAAATGGAGTACTTATTCTTGAGGGGGTTGGCCACAGGGGTGTTCTCTACTATCTGACGTTCTCCCCTCCCTCTCCTGACAGTCACCCATTTATCTGACTCCTGTAGCCTTGGGGTGACTACCTTCCTGTAGTTCCTGTCTGTCACCTCCTCACTCTCCCTAACAGGCCGAAGGTCATCGAGATGCAGCTCCAGTTCCCTAATACGGTCTCTAAGGAGCTGCATCTCGACCCACCTGGAGCAGATGTGGTCACTGGGGAGGCTGGCAGTCTCCTGGAAATCCCACATCTGACACACAGAATGGAACCCTGGCTCTGTAGACATACCCCCTATTCTCTCTAGAGTTAAATAAGAAATAAGGAATGAACTTACCTAGCCTCCGTCAGTTCATGCCAAAGCCCTGTTTGAGCTAAAGCCCCACTACTCTGACTCAAGACTACTCCGACATTGACCGCTCTGCTAGGCTGTACCTCTCTTTTACAGAAACTGGGTTTTTAAAAGCTCTTTGTTGGACCTGCGCAGGAATGCTCCTGTTGCGTATTGGGGTTCTGACTGACTTCTGATAAGAGATTGCTGGCAGTAGTAACAATACTACTGCTATGTTCCACTGTGCATTACCTTCATTCTCTGTTTACCACTGATGACATGAAAGAGCACTTAACTTGGTATAAAAAGTTATAAGTGATTTGGTGTGTCACCAAAGAGACTAGCAAATTTGTATAGATATACTATGGAGAGCATTCTAACTGGCTGCATCACCGTCTGATATGGAGGACCACTGCACAGGACTGGAAAAAGCTGCAGAGGGTTGTAAACTCCATCGTGGGCACTAGCCTCCCCAGCATCAAGGACATCTTCAAAAGGTGATGCCTCAAAAAGATGACATCCATCATTAAGGTCCTCTTCTCACTACTACCATGAGAGAGGAGGTACAGGAGCCTGAAGACACACACTCAGCATTTTAGGAACAGCTTCTTCCTTTCCACCAACAGATTTCTGAACGGCCCATGAACCAACCCATGAATTCACTATTTTTGCTCTCTATTTGCATTATTTATTCATTGTTTAAAATATATATACATATATTTCTTATTGAAATTTATAGTTCATTTTTATGTTTCTACAGTTATATTAATAGCAAAAGGATAATGAGGGATAAAATTGGTCCCTTAGAGAATCAGAGTGGACAGCTATGTGCGGAGCTAAAAGAGATGGGGGAAATTTTGAACAATTTCTTTTCTTCAGTATTCATTAAGGAGAAGGATATTGAATTGTGTAAGGTAAGGGAAACAAGTAGGGTAGTTATGGAAACTATGATGATTAAAGAGGAGGAAGTACTGGTGCTTTTAAAGAATATAAAAGTGGATAAATCTCCGGGTCCTGACAGGATATTCCCTAGGACCTTGAGGGAAGTTAGTGTAGAAATAACAGGATCTCTGGCATAAATATTTCAAATGTCATTAGAGATGGGGATGGTGCTGGAGGATTGGCGTATTGCTCATGTGGTTCCATTGTTTAAAAAGGGTTCTAAGAGTAAACCTAGCAATTATCGGCCTGTAAGTTTGACGTCAGTGGTGGGTAAATTAATGGAAAGTATTCTTAGAGATGGTATATATAATTATCTGGATAGACAGGGTCTGATTAGGAACGCATGGATTTGTGCATGGAAGGTCACATTTGACAAATCTTGTTGAATTTTTTGAAGAGGTTACTAGGAAAGTTGACAAGGGTAAAGCAGTGGATGTTGTCTATATGGACTTCAGTAAGGCCTTTGACAAGGTTCCGCATGGAAGGTTAGTTAGGAAAGTTCAATCGTTAGGTATTAATATTGAAGTAGTAAAATGGATTCAACAGTGGCTGGATGGGAGATGCCAGAGAGTAGTGGTGGATAACTGTTTGTCAAGGTTGGAGGCCGGTGACTAGTGGTGTGCCTCAGGGATCTGTACTGGGTCCAATATTGTTTGTCATATATATTAATGATCTGAATGATGGGGTGGTAAATTGGATTAGTAAGTATGCAGATGATACTAAGATAGGTGGCGTTCTGGATAATGAAGTAGGTTTTCAAAGCTTGCAGAGAGATTTAGGTCAGTTAGAAGAGTGGGCTGAAAGATGGCAGATGGAGTTTAATGCTGATAAGTGTGAGGTGCTACATTTTGGTAGGACTAATCAAAATAGGACATACATGGTAAATGGTAAGGCATTGAAGAATGCAGTAGAACAGAGTGATCTAGGAATAATGGTGCATAGTTCCCTGAAGGTGGAATCTCAAGTGGATAGGGTTGTGAAGAAAGCTTTTGGTATGCTGGCCTTTATAAATCAGAGCATTGAGTATAGGAGTTGGGATGTAATGTTAAAATTGTACAAGGCATTGGTGAGGCCAAATTTGGAGTATTGTGTACAGTTCTGGTCACTGAATTATAGGAAAGATATCAACAAAATAGAGAGAGTACAGTGAAGATTTACTAGAATGTTAGCTGGGTTTCAGCACCTAAGTTACAGAGTAAAGTTGAACAAGTTAGGTCTTTATTCTTTGGAGCGTAGAAGATTGAAGGGGGACTTGATAGAGGTATTTAAAATTACGAAGGGGATAGATAGAGTTGACGTGGATAGGCTTTTTCCATTGAGAGTAGGGGAGATTCAAACAAGAGGACATGAGTTGAGAGTTAGGGTGCAAAAATTTAGGGGTAACACGAGGTGGAACTTCTTTACTCAAAGAGTGGAGCGAAGGGCGCTGAGTAGGCTACGGTCAATTATGGATAACTCTGAACATCCTCTACATAGCACCATCCAGAGACAGAGAAGCAGTTTCAGTGACAGGTTACTATCGATGCAATGCTCCTCAGACAGGATGAAGAGGTCAATACTCCCCAATGCCATTAGGCTTTACAATTCTACCACCAGGACTTAAGAACTTTTTAAAAGCTATTATTAATGCTTTTTGAGACGGTGATTTAGATGCATATCATATTTTTTTTTACTGAGTTAAGTATTGTATGTTATTAGTTTTGCTACAACAAGTGTATGGGACATTGGAAAAAAAGTTGAATTTCCCCATGGGGATGAATAAAGTATCTATCTATCTATCTATCTGTGTGGAACAAGCTTCCGGTAGAAGTGGTAGAGGCAGGTTCGATTTTCTCATTTTAAAAAAATGGATACATATATGGACAGGAAAGGAATGGAGGGTTATGAACTGAGTGCAGGTCAGTGGGACTAGGTGAGAGTAAGCATTCTGCACGGACTAGAAGGGCCGAGATGGTCTGTTTCCGTGCTGTAATTGTTATATGGTTATGAATTGCACTGTACTAGTGCCACAAAGACAACAAATTTCATGATATATGTCAGTGATATTAAACCTGATTCTGATTCTGCCTGACAACCAAACCCATCCAGTTCTGTCTTTCCAAAGCACCAAGGAAGGAGAAGCGTCATGCTGATGGACAAGCTGGGTAACCAAAAATGGGAGTGCAAGGGCCATCATGTGATCCAACACACATGCTGCTCTCAGCTTCAAGTTGTCTTCTGCATGCTTTTTAACTCAAATTGTTGGTCATGTAGCTATAAGCAAGCACTGATATACATAACAGTTTGCATTACAGAGGGCTTCCTGTTACACAAATTCTTGATAAAGAAGGGTGTAAAGATTCAAATTTAAAGCCAAGAACAAATTGCCAGAGACAAGACTCACTGATGACCTGATATAGCAGGATCAAACTTGAAATGAGGACATTGTCAGGCCTGTTTCACAGATTGATTCTGTTTGGTTAACATTATTCCTCAGGTCCCATCAACTGCATTATTGAAGAAATTAATGGTGTTGTACATTAGCAGGGAACATATTTGGAGAATGTTCAAATTAATTGCATATCTATTCTCACATCGTTCTGCAGATGTGCGATAGAGAGCCATTCTAACAAGCTGCACCACTGCATGGTATGTAAACTGCTCCACCATGGGTAATCAAAACTGGCCAATGCATCACTGGCACCAGCTTATCCGCCATCAACGGAAAGGTGCTGGAAAAGGACCAGTGACATCATGAAGGATCCCACCCACCCTGCTCGTGGACTGCTTGTCCCTCTCCCACCAGGGAGGAGGCTATGTAGCATCCGTGCCAGGACCACTGGACTCAAAAATCAGTTACTTTCCCCAAGCAGCAAGGCTGATCAACACCTCCACCCATTAACCCACCCCATTACACCCCCAACCACCACTACTTTATCATTTCTTGTCATGGTCACTTTACGTACAGACACTCCTGTACCTAGCATCACTTTCTGGACATACAATCAATCAGTCTATGTATATACGCTATCTTACGTATTTATATTTATTGTGTTTTATGATTATTATTGTGTACTTTATACTTCGTGTTTTTTTGTACTGCATTGGATCCAGAGTAACAATTATTTTGTTCTCCTTTACACTTGTGTGCTGGAAATTACATTAAACATTCTAAAAAGTTGAACTTTGTCTTTTTCACCTCCTCCCTTGAAATTAGTGATTCCCTGTGGTTACAAACAGTCTCCCATGAATTTTTTTTAATGCTTTTAATCTGCAAACTCTAACAGCATATTCAGCCACTGTTAAAACGCATAACCTCAGAATAGAGAGACATCCCTTTAGAACTGAGATGAGGAGGAATTTCTGCAGTCAAAGGGTGGTGCATCAGTGAAATTTGTTGCCGCAGAGGACTATGCAGGCAAGCCATTGGGTGTATTTAAAAAATAGACTGGTTCTTGATTGCTAAAGGGGTTAAGAATTACAGGATAAAGACAGAAGAACAGGGTTGACAAATCAATCAGCCATGATTGAAGGGCAGAGCAGATTTGATGGGCCAAATGGCCTAATTCTGCTGCTATATCTAATGGTCTGATGGACTAAGTAACAAGGTTTCACAGAGAGTGGCAGTTGCCAGTAACTCGCTGTCAAGGGAAGCAGATACAAATTCATTTGGACAGATACACAATCAGTCAGGCAAAGGAGGGATAGTGATGACGTGTTGGCAGCCAGGATAAGTATGGATTGGCATCGGGGTCGGTACAGACAATGTGGACTGAAGAGCCTGTTCCTGAGCTCTGTCCATGAACAACAGTAACAAAAACTTGACTTAATCATTCATTCAGGGAAAATATTGGCATTAAATCCTTAAGCAGACCTCTGGGAAGTGTTTATGCTGTGTCAGAAACTAAAGCAAAAGCTTCCAAGTTTGCTTTGTCAACCAGTCAACGAGCATACTCACCACCCCCACCTCTCCCTCTGTAATACTGAACATATTACTCACCAATTCCACTCACAAATGTATTGCAACTCAAATGTTTGCTCCTTATCTGCAAAATAGCTTTCACCAGCATGGACTCTAACCTCTCGGGGAACTGAAGGGAATTTGGATTATAAATGAAACAAGAATATGGATTAGGGCCTTTTATCTGCTGCTTCAATTAAATTACATATATATGAGTCAGAAACAGTGATAGGTCAGCCAGACCCTCAAGCCAGATGCACTATTTAATAATATCATGACTGATTTGATTGTGACTTCCATTCTGCTGTCATGTCTACATCCTATAACCTTTCACCCTCTTGCTCATCAAGAACACGTCTACCTCTGCTTTAAGAATGCTCAAAAACAACCTGGGAGAAAATAAAATCATTTCATCACTGTCTTAAATGGATGACCTCTTATAAGTAATCAAGTTTATGATTCTTCTACAAGAGGAAAGATCCTGTCTATATCCATCCTTTCAACGTAGGACAGAAACAGACATTTCAGTCCAGCTAATACATGCTGTTATTTCTTCTCTATTTGAAGTCTCCTCCTCTCCCTTTATCTGGAGGAGATGCTAGAAAAGATGGCACCAGGGGCTTTTGCAGACCAGATTGACTTCTTCCAGTTTGTCTATGAAATAGCTTATTCTTTTCTTACGTCTTTCTTTTCAAGATGGTTGTGGTTTTGTTGAAGTCCATGATCTACAGATCAAACTATGGTTCTTCACAAGTGGGACTTTGGATCAGCTGTGCACACTTCGCTATCTCCCCAGGACGGCCTGGAAGGCGTGTGTCTTCAGGGAGTGGCCCTGTAGATGATCTGGCTCCTCGCCGAGTTCGGCGACTGAAGCATTGTGGGAGACTGAAACATCAAGAAGACAACAGGTGGTATGTGCTGTTGGTGGAGGATGGCTCCTGTACTTAAGCGATCCCTCTCTCTCCCTCTCTTTTGATGGTGAGTGAGGGCCTGACGGTCCTTAAGTCAGTAGACCTGGAGGGGCGACGTAGAAGATTGTAACAATGGAACAGTAAGCTGCTGGTCTCCACTCTCCAGTCTGTCTGGGATACTGAAATTCTGGGTTATGGACGGTAGCTTTTGATGGACTCTAGCTCAAGGTCTCTTTGGGGACTTTTGCTGTTGCTTGCATGGTGGGGAGGGGGGGTCGGTGTTTCTGCTGGCACAAGTGGCACGGGGAGGGTCAATGTTTCTGCTGCTGTTTGTGCGTGGGGGGGAAGGGTTCTGATGTTTCCATTATTCATTCTATGGGATCTCGTGTTTTGTGGATGTCTGTGGAGAGTAAGACTTTCAGGCTGCATACTGTATACATTCTCTGATATTAAATGGAACCATTGAAATTTGTCAGTTTAAGCAAAACTGGAGTAGCCATAGCTAAGTTCAAAGTACATACAGTATATGTCACCATGTTGTACCAAGAGATTCATTGAAAGAACACAAATCTCAAGGTAGTATACGGTGACACACATATATGTACTTTAATAATAAAGTACCTCTGTCACCATATACTTCAAAATTCATTATTTGAAGATGGCTCTAAGAACAGGTGAGAATCCTGCAGTGTGCAACTCATTTCATAATTCACCAAAGCCTACAAGGATCAAGTCAGGAGTGTGATGGAATATGCTCTACATGCCTGCTGATTGGTCTGTTGCAATAATGAAGTACTGCTGTAATTCCTTGGACAGCACCTTCCAAACCCACAACTTCTATCAGCTAGAAAGACAAAGGCAGCAAAAGCACAGGGAATACCACCAACTGGAAGCTGCCATCCCACCCCCCAAGCCACACACCATTCTGACTCGGAGATACTGCACCATTTTGGGTCAAAACCTTGGAACTCTGTCCCGAACAGCACTGTAGTTGTTAACAACAGGGGCAGCGTGGTAGCATTGTGGTTAGTGTAACGTGTTACAGTGCCAACGATCACCACACATTCCAGAACCAACATTGCATACCCACAATGCTTGGCAGAACAACACAGAACTCAACAAGCAACAAAACAACTACAGCAAAAAACAATCATTGTTCCACACACACACACCCACTCTCAATTGCACACAGACTCATTCACAACCACCCTCAGTTATATATATATACTCTCTCTCTCTCTCCCTCCCTCTCTTTCTCTCGCCTTTAAACCCAAGAAGGCCTCCAGTTCTAACCTCCAGCGATCTTGGGTCTGCAAACACCAGGCTTCAACCTCCTTTATGGTTCACAGAGATTTGACATCTGACATCCAGCATCCACGAACATTCCACATCTGTGTCACTAGTCTTCAATTGCTCTCAACTTCTAATTTCCCACATCCCTGTTTCTAAACACTAACCCAACCCCTAGTTCCCCCCTCTGTTCCCAAAACTATCCTTATAAACCTAAAAAGTATGAAAAATTAACCAATTAAACAGTTAGAAATCAACTAAATCTGAGCTGCAATTCAATGGAGGTCGCAGCTCAGTGGCACCTTGGGAAAAATGAGTGAAAGAGAAAGAGGGTTAGAGAGAAGTGGGGGGAGAGAAAGCGAGCGTGAGAGAGGGATAAGTGCAACTAATTTTGTATTCATGAAAACAAATCAGACAAATATCACAGTCAACATCAGGGTAACAGCAAGGCTCCTGGAAAATCCCAATGGTTCAGCTCTTTTATGATTAAAATACATTTTAGATTAAATGTGTACACTTGTAGGCACTGACATTGGCAGCGATATGGATCACAAAATGAGCAAACCGAAGGCAAGCCTCCACCAGTCCTGCACTGGCTGCCTGTTACCCAGGGAAAAAGACAGGCCCACTTCACAGCCTGCAGCTACATTGTGAGCTTGTTACTGGGGTGGAAAGTTGGATCAAGCAAGATGTGAAGAAAATAACACAACTCCACAGAAAAGAACTACCTATCTTCAAATCTTCAATTGCTCACAATCTCATGAGGGAGTGTTGGCTAGGCTTACCTCAACTAGGCGCCCACAGCTGTTGCCTCTAAAAGCCTAGATTATACTTTGCATGATGGGAGTGATAACAGTATGTAAGATTTATTAAGATATAGCTTTATTCCATCAGCTATATGTTAGTAATAGGATTTCATTCTGTAAGACCCTAAGAATAGAAGCAGCCAGGCCATTCAGCCCATCAAGTCTGTTCTGCTATTCAATCATGGCTGACTTTTATTTCATCAACATTATCCATGTAATCCTTACTACCCATACTTATCAAAACTCTTGGCCTCCACAGGCCTCCGTGGCAACAGATTCCACAGACACACCACCCTTTAGTTGAAGAAATTCTTACTCATCTCAGTTTAAAGGAACGTCACTTTATTCTGAGGTGTATCTTCTGGCCCAAGGCTCTCCCACTGTTGGAAAAATGCTCTCCACATCTACTTTATCCAGGCCTTTCAGTACTTGGTAGGTTTCAGTGAGATCTCCCCTCATTCTTCTGTGCTCCAAGTACAAGCTGAGCCTCTGTATGTTCACTGTACACTTGTAAAGGTGGAAAGAGCAAAGGGGATCAATGATAATACGATGTGCTTGCTGCATTGCCCTAACACTTTCACCTTTGAATTCAGGCATTTGGATTCAAGTGCTTTTGCAGACATCTGAGTGTGCAATAAAGCCTGACATTTCCATGCTACGCTGTCAGAGTCTCTCTTTCAGGTGAGATTTTCAGCCAGGTTTGTGCTTGCTCTTTCAGATGAAAGATCCATTTTAGTGTTCAATAACTACCAGGTGAATCCTGTGGCATCTTAAACAGGCTTCATCCCTCAAATACTATCTACAAATTAAAAATCAATAATCCATGTAAGTTGGTTGTTATGTTTCCCCTTATGTCTGCGAACAGCCTCATCGGCTATTGGGCGGCACGGTAATGTAGCAGTTAGCGTAACACTTTACAGCAATAGCGGTAAGATCAGAGTTCAGTTCCCACCGCTGTTTAGAAGGAGTTTGTACATTTTCCCTGTGACTGCATGTGGTTCCTCTGGGTGCTTCAGTTTCCTCCTACAGTCCAAGGATATATGGATTGATAAGTTATGTGAAAAATAGCGCTACCTTTTTCATAATCTTAAATAAGCCCTCCGCCTCCTGTGCTCCAGTGAGAAAAAACAGAGCCTTCCAATCTTTCCTTATAAGTAAAATCCTCCATTCAAGGTGAAACTTTTCAGCCCTCTTTCTACTGCTAACATACCCTTCATGTAGAGTGGTAGTCAGAACCGTACACGAGACTTCGCGTGCAGCCTACATCAAGATTTAAAATTCAGTTGATCAATCAGAAGTCCAGGTGTCGAGGCCCAATTACTGGAGCCTGGGTCTCTGCAAGCCCACTGGGAAAACCAGGACCCAGTGGCTGCGAGAGCACTGGAGGCTGAAGAAGGTGGCCTATCCTGGGCTTAGAGAACTGTGTCGGAGCATGGGCAGATGAGTGGCAGGGAGGAAGGAACGGGGATTGTTGCTTTGCTGCTTGTCATGTTCTGTTTTGCTGTGTTCTGTGTTGTGGGCATGTTACAGTATGTTAGCACAGAAATGTGTGCTGGCATTTTGCACATCCTTGTATTGGTTGTTAATGTAAATAACACTTTTTGCTGTGTGTTTTGACGTATATGTGATTAATAAATCTAAATCTGAAATCTGACTTTCCAACTTTTATACTCTGTGTCTCAGTCAATGAAAGCAGGCGCACCAAATGCCTTCTTCGATACCCTATCCTGTGTCTGCAATTTCAGGGAGCTATGAACTGGCACCCACAGGCTCCTCTGTACATCAGTACTTCTAAAGCCACTGCCATTTACTGTATGTGTGCTTAGTTCCTGACATTCCAAAGTGCATTACCTCACACTTGTCTGTATTAAATTCCATTTGCCTGCTCACCACCCAGCACTCCAGCTGATCTGCATCCTTTCACAATCTTTGTTATCTACGGTTGTAGATATACTATATAGAGAGCAAAAATAGTGAGGCAGTGTTCATGGGCTCAATGTCCATTCAGAAATCTGACAGTGGAGAGGAAGAAGCTGTTTCTAAAACATTGAATGTGCGCTTACAGGCTCCTTTACCTCCTCCTTGATGGTAGCAATGAGAGGACATATCTTGGGTGGTGAGGGTCCTTAACGATTGATGCTGCCTTTTTGAGACATCCCCTTTTAAAGATGTCCTTGATGAAGGGGAGGCTAGTGCCCGTGATGAAGCTGGCTGAGTTTACAACCCTCTGCAATATGTAAGGTGTGGTGATTAGAGCAATGCACTCTGGATAAGGCAAAGTGTGCATTGTTGTAATCGTAACATAGCAGCAAGAAATGGTTTAGAGATATACAAGGATGTTAGTAATGCTATAAGAAAAGGTGAGCTAGGCTGAGAGGATTTTCTTTCGGACTGAGCATGCTTAGAGAGATGTATTTGAGATATATAAAACTCTGAGGGGGCTACAGAGATTGAACAGTAAGAAGCTAAACAAAACTGCAGAATTGTCAATAATTACAGGGAATAAACTGTAGGTATTTAACAGAATTAGAAGGGAGCTATGTTGGGTTTTTTTTTTACCCAAAGGGTAGTGGAAATCTGGAACCCACAGCCTAGAAGGTTGCTAAGGACAGAAAACCTGTACCATTTTAAAAGCAAATGGAAAGGCATAAGAACCACAATCTAAAGGTTGTGTTCAAGAACTTGAAAACGGGATTCAGCTGGATCCCTTTGCTTAGATTGCACAGGCATGATGGACCAAATGGCCTTGTTTGTGTATCAAAAGTCAATGCTCCTGTGATTCTATTCTGAATTTTTTGTCCTTAATGTCATCCATTGGCTTTCCCTGGAAGATATGAATGTGTAGAGTGAGGGTTAAGAATGATTTTTGCTTGGCATTGATGTCCTAACTTTTCTGGCCATTCCCACCCCCCTGGCTGGCACTAAGAGCCACAACAGAAGATAAAATACTTCTCATGAACCTGCCCCTCCAAGGTTGAGTTAACAATTTAAAGTTAACTCAAAAAGATTGCATGAGGAGGCCAAATATAATCATGAACCTTCCGTAATAACACCATGGTTTTATGTTGTGATGTCTGCAATGGAAGTGAATTTGGAACTCAGCTAATTCTTCATCTAATATGCGTTACTGCAGAGGGATGTAGTGAGCTTAGTACAAATCCTTTCAGGCCACACTAATGAAGGCAATATTTCATTGTTTATTAAATTCATGTTGTGATTTTTTCTCTCACACTCTCTCACTCACCCAGTAGTCATACTGGCAGTAGATTAGATGAAGATTTTTAATCAAGTCATATTAACCTTGGTAAAATACATATTGACCTTCTGTCATGGAGTAAAGCCTGATAAAGATTGCGTCTGTCGGGATACCATAAAAGTATAGAGTGGAGACACAAGTATACAAAGGGCATTAGAACTAGTGAGTGTGGAGCAAGATCACCCTTTGAGCAGAGGTGTCACAAGCCTCACTGGCATCATTCACATCCACACTCAGTAGCCACTTTATTAAATACACCTATACACTTGATCATTAATGCAAATATATAATCTGCCAATCATGTAGCAGTAACTCGATGCATAAAAGCAAGCAGACATGGCCAAGAGGTTGAGTTGTTGTTCAGACCAAACATCTGAATGGGGAAGAAATGTGATCTAAATGACTTTGACCATGAAATGGTGCCAGACAGGGTGGTTTGAGTATCTCAGAAACTGCTGATCTCCTGGGATTTTCACATACAACAGTCTCTAGAGTTTACAGAGAATGTTGTGAAAAATAAAAAAAAAATCCAGTGAGCAGCAGTTCTGTGGGTGAAAACACCTCGTTAATGAGAGAGGTCAGAGGAGAATGGCCAGACTGGTTCAAGCTGACAGGAAGGTGACAGTAACTCAAATAACCACACATTACAACAGTGGTGTGCAGAAGAGCATCTCTGAACACACAACATGTCAAACCTTGAAGTGGATGGGCTACAGCAGCAGAAGACCATGAACATGCATTCAGCAGCCACTTTATTAGGTACAGGAGATATTGAAAATCTGTCACTAATATGGATGTGGATTTTGCGCTAACAATAAGATATATAGATAGAAAAGGTTTAGAGAAATATGAGACAAACACAAGCAAAAGGGAACCTTGGTTGGGCTGAAGAGCCTCTTTTTGTGCTGTACGGCTTTATGGTGGGGTACCACAGTAGTGTAGTGGTTAGCACGAAGCTATTACAGCTTGGGTTGTTGGAGTTTGACGTTCAATTCTGGTGTCCTCTGTAAGAAAGTTTGTACATTCTCCCTGTGAAAGCATGGAGCTCCTTTGGGTGCTGCAGCTTCCTCCCATAGTCCAAAGACATATAGTACATATTAGTGGGTTAATTGCTTATTGTAAATTGTCCTGTGATTAGGCAAGCTAAGGTTAAATAAGTGGGTTGCTGGGCAGTGCGGCTTATTGGGCTGGAGGGGTTTGTTCTGTGCTGTATCTCCAAATAAATAAATAAAAACCTAACAAAGGAGCAGCCTGCTGCACTGCTAAAATAAAGGTGCAAATCAGGTAGCACCTTTAAAGGCAGTATAGTACAGTTAAAGGCAGAAATCAAAAAGTTTGGTCATATTAACCTCAAGAAACTGTACTATACAATTTTGGTGTCTCATGGAGAGACCTGCCATGTAAATACATCCATGATTTACACCTGTAATACTTCAGAAATATTCACTAAACCTCAAAAAGGTAAAGCTTGCTCATTTTAGTGTCAATTTAAAACCAGTAAGAGTCTTCATTACTGCCAAGAAATGTTGTTGCTATTGAAAATTAATATTTACAAGTGTGGATTTTTCTTTTTACAGCTTTGAATTATTGATTGATTTTTCTTCATTTTTTTTCCTTCTCTCTCCTTATTTTGTTTTCTTTGATGCATAATTTGATGTTGGATTGGATATTCTGGAAAAGTTCCAATGAGAATTTGTCAACCTGAAATGTTAACTCTGTTTCTTTCCTCTCCACTGCCGGAGCTTTAGAATATCTCCAGCATTTTCTGTTTCTTTTTAAATTTATTTCAGATTTCCAGTAGATGCATTTCTTTTTTCCTACAAATGGGTGTATATGCTTGGCTGAGGAGACAATGCTGCAAAGCTAGCTTCTGCGGTTAAATGCCTGTCAGAATCCTGCCTAGATTATTTTCCTAAAGTTATTGTAATGTATTAGAATGACAATTGTTAAAAAAATGTGGCATAAATTGTGGGATTAAAAAACAAGAGTATCTGGGTTTAGCATTTCATAGTTAAAATACGACAAGGTTTGAATGACAATGGTATGGAACAGGACCATGCAGGAACAGGCCCATGATGTCTGTGCTGAAGACAATGCCAAATTATATATGTAAAAATAGTATATGGTGACATATAAAGTACATACTTTAATAATAGATTTACTGTAAGCTAAATCTCTTTTGCCTGCACATGATCCATATCCCTCCATTCTCTGCATATTCATTGTACATAGAACACTATAAAACAGTACAAGCCCTTCGGCAAATTATGTTGTGCTGACATCTTAACCTACTTTAAGGTCAATCTAACCCTTCCCTCCCTTATAACCCTCCATTTTTCCATCATCCATGTGTCTACCTGAGAATTTCTTAAATGCCAATGCCCCTAATGCATCTGCTTCTACCACCAGTCCTGGCAGTGCATTCCACTCATCACAATTCATGCGAAAAAAACCTTACCTCTGAGATCCCCCCTATACTTCCCTCCAGTCATCTCCCTTATACTTTCCTCGAGGGGCATAAAAATTATGCCCCTAGTATTATCCATTTCTGCCCAGGGAAAAAAAGTTTCTGGCTGCCCACTCAATTAGAGGAAGTCAGCAGGTCAAGCAACATCTATGGAAAAGAGGTGTACAAGATCTAATTAAGATATCTATTATATGGAACACACACAAAATGTTGGAGGAACTCAGCAGGTTAGTCAGGGCTTGATGAAGGGCCTCGGTCCAAAACGACGACGGTTTACCCTCTTCCGTTGATGCAGCCTGACCTGCTGAATTCTTCCAGCATTTTGTGTGTTGCTTTGGAGTTCCAGCATCTGCAGACTGTCTAGTATTTGTGATATCGATCATATACCTATCTAATCACCTCATACATGCCACTACATCTGCCTGCTCATTCCAGGCGCCTACCACTCTTGTGTGAAAACAAATTGCCCCACAAATCTCCTTTAAACTTTCACCCTCACACCTCAAGTGCATGCCCTCTAGCTTTTGACATTTCTCTCCAGAAGAAAATATTCTGTCCATTATATCTGTGCCTCTTTTAATTTTATAAGTTTCTATCAGGTCCACCCTCAACCTCTGGCACTCCAGAGAAAATAAACCTTAGTTTGTCCAACCTCTACCTATAGCTCGTACCCTCTAATCCAGGCATCATCCTGGTAAACCCCTTCTGTACCCACTCCAAAGCCTCCACATCCTTGTCAGGCCTGGATCTTTAAATTGACGATGAAGTCTTGACGAAGGGACTTGGCCTGAAACATCGACTAAGGCTACCTGACCTGCTGAGTTCCTCCAGCATTTTGTGTGTGCTACTCTGGATTTCCAGCATCTGCAGAATCTCTTGTGTCTGTGCCTTTGAATTGTCTGCCTGGTGAGGATCTTGGTGGATCATAACAAAGCCACTGAGGATTAGAGGGGCTGATCTTTTCAAGGACTCTACCTTCTCATTGAGCATATGGAGATAAAATTAAACTGCATCACAACTACTGGTGGCAGTACAAAATGGAAAAAGCTGAAAATATTATCTGAAGTATTTCAATACTTTGCTTTGCAGGTCAGGCTAACTATATTGAATATAGGAACATTACAAATGATATCTGAGATGTCCGTCATAAAGGAGCAGAGAATATAATATCATTACTTGATAATACTTAGAACTCCAGCAACAGTGGGCATCACAAAACATTGAAGAGCACAGCAAGGCCTATGACCCACAATATTGTGCCAGACTAATTCAATTTGTTATGACAGAGCAGTTACAATATCATAGAAGTTTACAATTGGCCCAGAAAGTCAGTGAAGGCTCCATTATAATATAACATCACAGTATATGAAAATGAGAATGTGAAAATAACTTGTTCCTACTCCAATTTTTCGTCTTATGTACACGGTCAATAATAGTTTCATCCATAACTTATCTTATGAACTGTAAGTCATGAAGGACAACTGCACTCAAGCAGACAACAACTTTAGCATGGAAACCAGTTTTAACAGGCAGATGTTCTGTCACATATTACCAATATTCCATACAAAATCTACCCTGGTAATATATAAGGATCACTTAAAGTCAGAGCCACATGACAGAAATGGGCCCTTTGGCCCAACTTGTCCATGCCGACCATGGTGCCTATCTGCAATAATGTAATTTGCTTGCATTAGGCCCCGATCCCTGTACTCCTTTCAACAGGGCCTTCAGCCCACACTGACTCCTCTCCCATCAAATTAGCTGTCTAAATGTTGTTTATAGGCTGTAATTGTTTCTGCTTCCATCAATTCTCCTGGCAGCTCATTCCACATAACATGATGCAAGTTTTCATGTCAGTCAAAGCTCAGATGATAGCACATCTCCTTTGAATGAGGTGATTATGGGTTCATATCCCAGTCCAAAGCCTGAAGCGCAAAAATCTCAGGTGACACTCGAGTGGATTAGTAGGAGAAAATCACACTGACAGAGGGGTGATCTTTTAGATCTGCCAACAAAACCAATCTTTTTCTCTCTCAGAGTACAAGATCCATTGTCAGTATTTTGGGGGCAGCACGGTAGCGTAGTGGGAAGCGTAACACTTTACAGTGCCAGCAAGCCAGGTCCAATTCCCATCACTGACTGTAAGGAGTTTGTACATTCTCCCCGTGACTGAGTGGCTTTCCTCCAGGTGCTCCAGTTCCCCCCACACTCCAAAGAAATACGGATTCAAGCTTCAAGATTGGTTAATGTCATTCCCAGTACACAAGTGTAAAGGTGAACAAAATAGTTGTTACTCTGGATCCAAAGCAGGATAAGTAAAAACACAAAAGATAAAGAACACCAATTTAAAAAAAAAATTGATTATATTGTTAGTAGGTTAATTGATCACATGTAGTTGGGCAGTGTGGGCTTATTAGGCCGGAAGGGCCTGTTACTGTGCTCTACCTCTAAATGAATAAATAAAAAAAATAAACTTTGAAGAAAGGCACGGAATACCTTTGTTCTGCACTACATCAGTCAACTACTGGGTCCTGATCACAGAGCTGTTCGTGGAAGCTGGTAGAATACAAATTGGCTGCATCTTCCCTAAACCATAAAGCTAACTACACTTGGCTGTAAAGTGCTTTGGAATGTTCTAAGGACAAGATGCCACATTAATTAAGGTCTGTTTTTCACAGCTTATACTGAAACTTCACAGTATAAGTTGTGACCCGAGGGTTTGGCTCTATTTATCTTTCCACAGACGCTAACTGGCCTGCTGAATGTTTCTAATATTTTCTGCTTTCATTTCAGCAATTTTGTTCTGTTTTTTACATTTAGATTTATCAAGTTCAAAGTTCAAAGTAAATTTACTTTCAAAGTACATGTATGTCATCATATACAACCATGAGATTCATTTTTTTGCAGACATTCACAGTAAATAGCAGAAACACAATAGAATCAATGAAAGAAAAACACAAAATGCTGGCAGAACTCAGCAGGCCAGACAGCATCTATGGGAGGAGGTAGTGACGACGTTTCGGGCCGAAACCCTTCAACGAAAGACTCCACCCAGGAGGATGGACAAACAACCTTTGTGCAAAAGACAACAAACTATGCAAATACAAAAAAGAAAGAAAAATGAGAAATGATAGTAATAATAATAAATAAGCAGTAAATATCAAGAACATGAGATGAAGAGTCCTTGAAAGTGAGCCCAAAGGTTGTGGGAACAGTTCAGTGACGGGGTGAGTGGTTATCCCCTCTGGTTTAAGAGCCTAATGGTTGAGGGGTATTAACTGTTCCGGAACCTGCTGGTGTGAGTCCTGAGGCTCCTGTACCTCCTCCCTGATGGCAGCAGTGAGAAGAGAGCATGTCCTGTGTGGTGAGGATGCAGCATAATGGATGCTGCTTTCCTGTGACCCTGCTCGTTACTTATCACATGTACATAGAGACATACTGTGCAGTGATATGCGTTGTTTGAGTTAACAGCCACCACACCCAAGAATGTGCTGGGGGAAGCCCACAAATGTCACCACACTTTTCGGTGCCAACATAGCATGCCCACAACACAAGCAACAACAACAGAAAACACGACAACAAAAGCAAAGCAAACCCCATTCCCACCCTCCAATCTACCCACACACCCAGACAGGTCTCTAACCCCAGGACAGGCTACTTCTGGCCTCTGGTCCTTGGCCCCAGACTCCACATCCAATTACTGCTGGCCTACAGAGGTTGCTAAGTGACTACACTAACCATCACACCATGGAAGTCCACATGCCTTGTCAAGGGTAGATACACAACAGACATGCAAATTGGATCTCTAACAGAACTGAAAAAAAACGTGGTGATCCAGCAAACCAAAACTGATAATTCGGATTCTGTCAGATCACGAGACCACATGGGAGGCATCTTTCAACTTCATGATTCAAGTCCCAGATTCAAGGTGCCCAAGAATCAACAGCATATGAACAGTACAAAATGGCATTCCCTTTGCCTAGAGAAATATTTCATTCATTCATCTTTATTTTGATATCTCCAAACAAGGGTCCACAACACAATCATGGAAATTGTGCACCATATGCTCCTGCCTTGCTCAGGATTCTGAGCTGAGGATAGCCTGGCCCAGGAATAGCACTATGTATAGGATGATTACAATGGAAAATCGGTATTCTCTCGTTGCACACACAGACATTCTCCAAATTCCCAGGACAGGTATGTTTGCACAATCTTGATAGATCCCATTAATTGCCAGGCATTTGCAGCTTGGTTAATTTAAAGAAATATTCATGATACAGGAAAAAGATGAAGACAAAAAAAAAAATCAGATCTACTCCGAGTCCTTGATGGAAGCCTGGGCAAATGACATTGCTTCAATCTCTGTCTGTGAAGGGTAATTTTCACAAGGAGTCAAAAATAATGATGGACTCTTCTCACTTCTCTGAATGTGAACAACATAATTAAGTCAGCCTTCTGAATTCTTATCATCACATTGTCTTGATTGTTCAAGAAGGTGCTCCTAACTCCAGACCCTATTCATGAACTGCCAGACTTATCCTGTTACTTCCAGTTTAACAATGGATACTTTCTTCCTTTCCCATTTTATTCTTCCTAAATTTAGTTTCCAGTGTTTTTCTTAATTAAAAGAAAAGCTGGTCAGTGAAATGTCAAATGCAACATGGCTGACATTTGTAGCAAACCCATCTCTTTCACGAATATCCTCTGGTGTGTAAATCCATCATCCTTATTCATTCTGGTCTATATGTGGCTCTGGAGCCACTAAGTGGTTGCCTCTTTCCTGCCTCTTCAGTCAAGGGTAATTAGGAATATACAATGAATGTTGGCTTTGCCAGTGATATTCATATCTCATTAATGAATGGAAATAAAAGAAGGAAGTTTGATCCCTCTTTTGTGAGAGTTAATTCAACATGCACAGTGAGGCACAACAGTTGGAAGAATCACCTTTAGGTTCACCTTCCCAGGTACTGATTGAAGACATTAATAGTTTAATGGGCTTATGATTAAAAGCCTGCAAACCTAGTAAGTGTTGATCCATACTCAGTGTGTATCTACCTATACTGGGCATTGGAAAACAGTTCTTGCTGCCAAATTCAAGCTGAAACACTGCTTTGAATTTCATCAGTGAGAGACCATAAGACATAAGAGTAGAATCAGTCTAGTCCGCTCCACTGCAAAGCTGTGTCAGATGGTTCCACTCGACTTCCAAAATACAGTTCTATATTAATGCTACCGAGCAGGGACGGATTTCTCAGCAAACCTCCTTAGAGGGAAATGAAGAAAAAAATAGTCAAAACTGTCAAAATTTCAGTGATATTAAGCTATTCTGGAAGTACCAGAACAGAACAATCCAGATCAGAACTTTTAATTATAGCAGGAAAAAGTCCTAAAGACCAAGTTTGCATTACTGAAAAATACCCAGGTTATGCAAAAATATTTCATGCCAATTGACAATTTTAAATTTTGAAAATAATCCATTTTATCATTTAAAGAAGCAGGAAGAAAATATCAAATCATACGGAGGGGAATCATTTTAAGGTGATTGGAGGAAAGTATACAGGGGGATGTGAGAGGTAAGAATTTTTCACAGAGTGTTGAGTGCGTGGAACACACCCTGCCATGGATGGTGGTAAAGGCAAATACACTAAGGACATTTAAGAGACCCTTTGATAGGCACGTGGATGATAGAAAAACAGAGGGTTACATAGGAGGGGAAGGTTAGATTGATCTTAGAATAGGTTGAAAGGTTGACACAATATCATGTGTGTAGGGCCTGTACTGTGCTGTAATGGTCTATATTCAATGTTCATTCCCAATGGAATGTGAGAGTACACTCAGTGGCCACTTTATTAGGTACACCAGTACACCTGGTCGTTAATGCAAATATCTAATCAGCCAGTCATGTGGTAGAAACTCAATGCATAAAAGCACGCAGATGTGGTCAAGAGTTTCAGTTGTTATTCAGACCAAACATCAGAATGGGGAAGAAATGTGATCTGAGTGACTTTGACCGTGGAATGATTGGTTGAGTATCTCAGAAACTGCTGATCACCTGGATTTTCACACACAACAGTCTCTAGAGTTTACAGAGAATGGTGTGAAAAACAAAAAAATCATCCAGTGACCAGTAGTTCTGAGGGCAAAAACACCTTGTTAATGAGAGAAGTCAGAGGAGAATGGCCAGACTGGTTCAAACTGACAGGAAGGTGACAGTAACTCAAATAACCACACATTACAACAGTGGTGTGCAGAAGAACATCTCCAAGTGAACACGTCGAACCGTGAAGTGGATGGGCTACAGCAGCAGAAAACCACGAACGTACACTCAGTGGCCAGTTCATTCGTTATGTGCCATGTCATTATGACTTGGGCGATCATGGTCTCATGACCATGATTGTTCTTGGCAAATTTTTCTACAGAAGTAGTTTGCCATTTCCTTCTTCTGGGCAGCGTCTTTACAAGATAGATGACTTCAGCCATTATCAATACTCTTCAGAGTTTGTCTGCCTGGAGTCAGTGGTCGCATAACCGGGACTTGTGATATACATCAGCTGCTCATACAACCATCCACCACCTGCTCCCATGGCTTTACATGACCCTGATTGGAGGGGGGGGGGGGGGGGAAGCTAAGCAGGTGCTACACTTTGCCCAAGGATGACCTGCAGGCTAGCAGAGGGAAGGAACGTCTTACACCTCCTTTGGTAGAGATGTAACTTCACCCTGCTACCCCATACGCTCAGCAACGACTTTATCAGGTACAGGAGGTACTTAATAACATGGTCACTGAGTGCATAAACATGATAACAATCTTAACTATGATTCCCCATTTGTCAAGAACCTATGGACACATTGAAATTTATCTCAGATGAATGCATACTTGGACAAGGTTTTAAAGGGTGTGTGCTAATTGCCCAGTGATTGCTATTCCCCACTGTGAGGAATCAATGTTGTCAAAAGAGGATTAAAAAATCAAGTACATGCAGATATAAAAATGAAACCTATTTAAAAACTGCCTTAATGTAGAACAACACAACAGGACCTTACAGTCACCGAGTCTCTGCTGTGTAATGCAGGAAATTGCAGATTTAATATTCAGGACTCACGGAACCTCCCAGCAGATGTTTCACTGCATACTTTGCATCATCTCTCCTTCAGAAATGTAAATAGCACAAACGTACCAGTCCACTGAAGGTCAGAAGTCCCCAACAGTGGCAACATGGGAATAGCTTTGAAATTACTTGTCTCTGTGCCTGTGCTTGCTGAGACTGTGTTCACCATAATAAGCATCATATCCTATTTGCATAACACACTCCTTCATTTACTTCAGCTTTCAAGCGGGGATTTTTTTTCTGCAAAAATAAATATAATTAAGATGACATTAATTCAGCCAAGTCTGGTGGCAAGCTTTCACTGAGAGAGGTGACAAAATGTCAATGTTAGATTTGAGGTTGCCCTTGGATTCGGAAATCAGAGTGGGAGAGGGTGGTGGTGGAGGAGGGGAGGGGAAGCTTTTAAAATTGCTAAATTGTCACGTTAGTTTATTATTGCATGAGCAGCAAGCAATAACAAAAAACTTGGTTTTGCAAGCCATCTATTTCATTGCATCAGTGCATCGAGGCAATGCAGAGAAAGCAACAGCAGAATACAGTGCTACAGATACCGAGAAAGTGCCACTCAGGCAGACAACAAAGTGCAAGGCCATAATGAGGTAGATTGTAAGGCCAAGAGTCCATCTTATACTAAACTCAAGAGATACTGCAGATGCTGGAAATCCAGAGCAACACACACAAAATGCTGGGGGATCTCAGCAGGTCAGGCAGTGTCAATGGAAAGGAATAAACAGTTAACATTTTGGGCCAAGACCCTTCAGACCTCTCTATTTCCAGGTGGAAATGTTAAATGGGAGCTACAACTTCCCACTCAGATGTATACAAAATATCCGTGTTACCATTCCAAAGAAAAACTGGGGTGTTCTTTCTAGTGTTCAGACCAAAGGTGAAGAGTTTGAACCAGCTGTGCAATATGTTGTCATGATGATGCCACACACAGATGAGACAATTTGACATAACTTGCTTCAAATTTCAAAGTTCAATTTAAAGTAAATTTATTATCAAAGTTCAAATGTCACGATATACTACCTTGTGATTCATTTTCTTGAAACCATATACAGAAAAGAAATGCAATTGAATTTATGAAAAACTATACATAAAGACTGACAACCAAACTGCAAAAGAAGACAAATCCTGTAAATAAAAAAAATAGATAAGTAAATAAATAATACTGAGAAAATGAGTTGTAGAGTCCTTGAAAGTGAGTCTATAGGTTGTGGAATCAGTTCAGACTCGTTGAGGTGAGTGAAGTTATTCACGCTGGTTCAGAAGCACGATGGTTGGAGGGTAATAACTGTTTTGCTCTATCATGAAAATCAGCTTCAGGAGGTATCTTCCCTTTCAGTGAAAAGGACTTTGTTTCTGAAGCTGAGAGGCTTGTCTATCAGAAATGCTTGAGACTGGCCAAGCTCAATAGATTTAGCTGCTTGGCTGCAACTTTTCTTGTAATAACATCACTGTTCTGAGTGGGTATATCACAATCTGCTTCAATGTCGTAACAGAATAATGTGACTTGCCAAAAAAGCATTTTCAGAAACAATCTGCCAAAATGTGCATTTAAAATCGTTTTTGTCCTCTCTGCTATCTCCAATCTTCCTGACTTCTCTGCATCCAAGTGCATTGACACTTGTTCAGGGGAAGCAGGAATTCACTTTCACTTCTTGGACCAGTTGTTTCTCCTTGCGCAGACGCTAAACATTTCCATTATTTTCTGTTTTTACTCAGGAGACATGTCAAACTCACCCTCATCTGTATCTGTACAGGTGACAAGGCAGAGCAGCAGAACACATCACTCCCCTCTAGTCAGACTAGCTTAGTTATATGGCGTGGAACATAGAACACAGAACATAGACTATTGCAGCACAATACAGGCCCTTCAGCCCACAATGATGTGCTGACCTTTTTATCTACTCAAAGATCAATCGAACCCTTAAACAAGAGAGAATCCACAGATGCAGGAAATCCAAGCAACATTGTACGTCAACTGTACTTTTTTTCCATAGATGCTGCCTGGCCTGCTGAGCTCCTCCAGCATTTTGTGGGTGTTTCTCAATCTGACCCTTGCTTCCCTGAAACCCTCCAGTTTTCCATCATCCATGTGTCTATCTAAGAGTTTTTTTAAATGTCCCTGATGTATCTGCCTCTATCATTAACCCCAGCAGCACATGCCACACACTCATAACTCTCTGTGTAAAGAACATGCCTCTGGTACGCCCCCATACTTTCCTCTAATCCCCTTAAAATGATACACTTTGTATGCATTTACTTTGGAGGAAAGGGGGATGAGAGGTACAGAGCTGTACAGGATGATAAATGCCATTCGGCTTTACAATTCAACCGCCAGGGGAAAGATATGTTAAAGTGCCGGGGTTATGACTGAGCTTAAGTTACCATTCAATGTATTTTAGTAAACTATTTAAGAACTTTTTAAAAGCTATTTATTAATGCTTTTTTTTGAGAGGGTGATTTTAGATGCATATCATATTTATACTGAGTTAAGTATTGTATGTAATTAGTTTTTGATACAATAAGTGTATGGGACATTGGAAAAATGTTGAATTTCCCCATGGGGATGAATAAAGTATCTATCTATCTATCTAAGAGGCATAGATAGAGTGGATAGCTGGAGACTTGTTCCCAGAGCAGGAATGGCTAATATGAGGGGGCATAATTTTAAGGTGATTGGAGGAAAGTATGGGGGGGGGGATGTCAAAGTTGATTTTACACAGTGAGTGGTGGGTGTGTGGAACATACTGCCAATGGCAGTGTTAGAGGTGGACCCATTAGGGACATTTAAGAGACTCTTGGAATAGACACATGGATGATAGAAAAATGGAGTTTACGTGGGAGGGAAAGGATAGACTGATCTTAAAGTGGATTTAAAGGTTGTCACAACATCGTAGGCTGAAGGGTCTTGTATTGTCTTAGGTTCATAGGTGTAATTGGACAGAACAGGCTCACTGGGCAAGAAGGGCTTGTTACCGTGCTGTGTCTCTAAAAAAATAAATAAATTTAAGGTCCAGTATACTTTTTTTCTGCTGAAGGACACTGTCACTTTAAGATATAGCCATTGACACACAGTGAGTTGTGTTGTGGAAACATCATATTAATAGATCACATGCAGCTCCTCCACATAATATTTGTGCTCTATAATCCTGTTCATCACCACTGTGGTGAATTATATAGCCTTTACAGTTACATATGTGTATACACACTTCCATACTCATGAAGACACATCCACATACTCACTCTCTCACATACATATAAAGAAACTCGCATGCACACGCATATGAACAAAGCTGCGTGCACACTCTCTCACTACAAGACTGCAATACATTGCCGATGAGAGATTAGGGGAATTTCATGAAATCTTGAAAGGTGGATAAATTATCTAAACAGAGCCATTTTTTAAATGCATGCGAACATCACATGTAAATATGCTGCAAATTATGGCCTCCATATGTCAATGAAAATGATCCCAGCACTGGAATCTCAAAATATTGCGTCAGTGATGTTTTTGTTATTGCTTTCAAGGGTGCCGTCAACCTTGGAATCACATACAGAATGTGTCTTAATTATTTTGTGCACTGTCAGTCAGGGGATAATAGAACAGCGAATATTAGCTCCCAAATTAGAAGTCATTTAATTGGCAGGCGATGAAAACACTTTGGAGTATACTCGAGGTCTGTGTTTTACAGGGTGATGTGTGCAGTTAAAATGTGATGGATGACCTACATCGGTTCCGTTCCTTGTGTGTGTTTTAAACTAACATATTCAGATCTCCTGGAGATGACTCCCAGGCGCCTGTAAGCATGAACACTATTGGCAAGGGTCTTGTACTGCTTAAAGGGAGGTTATTAATACAGGGGGAATACATTCACTTACACAGCTTCGTATAAATCAAGGGGTTGTGACCACATTTTGACACCAAGTCACATCAAGAGATTTAGGAGAAGTTTTTGGCAGTAGGCTTTGAAAGGTGGAAGGCTCAAGGAACTTGGTAGTCCTCATGCAGAATTTCCTAAAGGTTAACTACAGGTCAGTGCTAAGGAAATCAAATGCATTGTTATCATTTATTTTGAGAGGTCTAGAATATAAAAGCAAGTATGTAATGCTGAGGCTTTATAAGGCATTGGTCAGACCACACTTGGAGTATTGTGAGCAATTTGGGGTCCTTATCTAAGCAGAGGTTCACAGGTTCTTGATTAGTAATGGCACCACAGGTTACGGGGAAAGGCAGATTAATGGGGTTAATAGAGATAATAAATCAGCCAGAATGATTTGGCAGAGTAGACTCGATGGGCCAAATGGTGTAATGTTGTTCTTATGTCTTATGGTCTTAAGAAGGGAAGTATAGAGCTCATGAACTGAACAGCAGAAGCAGCAGCCTGCAGTGGTGGAATGATTAAAACAAGAAAGCTCAAAAGGCCAAAATTGAGGGAGTGCGAATAACTGAGGGCTTTCGCACAGTGACTGCCACAGTGGTAGGAAGTAGAAAACAACTGTAGGACTTCAAAACTGAATTACTAAATTGACTTTATTTCTTACATCCTTCACATACATGAGGAGTAAAAATCTTTTTGTTACGTCTCCATCTAAATGTGCTGTTTCTAAGATGGCACCGTGTACAGTGGCTGTGTTGCGAGCTCCATCCCAAATCTACAGTATACGACTAATTTCCAATAACAACCAGGAGAACTTTGAAGTTAAACTGCTCATAGTGAAGCTGGGGAGCCAGGAGTAACAGGCAACAACACAGAGTGAGCAAAACTCAAATTGCTGGAAAAACCTTGTGGGTCAGGCAGCATCTGTGAAGGCAAAGGGATGGTCAACATTTTGGGGGATCAGGACTGAGAATTGAGAGGAAAGATAGCCAGTATGTAGCAGTTGTGGGGGGTGGATGGGACAGAGTCTGGTAGCTGATAGGTGGAACCAGATATGGAAGGGGCAGTAAGCAGATAGAACCAGGGGAGGAGGGATTGAAAGGTGATCCATGCTGTAAGGATTGACCAGCGAGGTTGTGGACTCATTTTGGGACACTTTGAGGTTGAATTGAATTGACTTTATTTCTTATATCTTGCACATACGTGAATAAAAAATGTTTATGTTACATCTCCATCTAAATGTGCCATGTGCAATCATAGTAATTTATAAGACTGTAAATAGAACAGTGTAACATAGAAATACACTGAAATCAGCGTGAGCTCATCAGTCTGATGGCCTGGTGGAAGAAGTTGTCCTGGAGCCTGTTGGTCCTGGCTTTTATGCTGCAGTACCGTTTCCCAGATGGTAGCAGCTGGAACAGATTGTAGTTGGTGTGACTCAGGTCCCCAGTGATCCTTTGGGCCCTTTTTATACATCGGTCCTTGTAAATGTCCTGAATCGTGGGAAGTTCACAACTACAGATACGCTGGGCTGTCCGCACCACTCTCTGCAGAGTCCTGCGATTGAGGGAAGTACAGTTCCCATACCTTCTGGCCCTTTTTTCACACCTTTCTTTGTAAATGTCCTGAATCATGGGAAGTTCATTACTACAGATGCCCTGGGCTGTCCGCACCACTCTCTGCAGAGTCCTGCTGCATGTATTCTTGGATTCTGGTTACTTTTTTTTGCTGCTTTTGAGCAGTTTGACTGATGCAGACTGGGGTGCTTTGGCACAGAATGGCCCAATGGGCAGCAATGGTGAGGTACTGAACTGAACTAAACTGAAAACCATTGGACTCCGGGTTTGATGTCTGATGCTCTATGTGTTGTTTGTGTAATTTGTTGTTTTTTCATGCCTTTGGTGTTTGATGTTTTCTTGAACGGGTTCCATGGTGTTTCTTTGTTTTGTGGCTGCCTGCGGGAGGACAAATCTCAGAGTTGTATTCTGTGTACGTACTTTGACTCTTTGAAACCCAGGTAGAGAGGTATGGTGAGTGATGGGCAGCTGGAACCAAATGAGGGAGAGAGATCTTAGATGAACTGATAAGGAATGTGAATGAAACAATGGGGGTGTGGGTTACCTGAAATTGGAAAAAATCAATGTCATTGGGCTGTAGGCTACCTAGACAGAATATGTGGTGCTGTACTTCAGTTTGTGTTGGGCCTCACCATCCAGTGCAGAAAGCTGAGAACACACAGGCTAGTATGAGAATGGGAATGACATAGTGACGCTCACTACAAGTTGAGAAACAAATAGCAGACTTTTGGTGGCCTCAAGTTCATGAAAGCTACAAGATTAAACAGCATATTTGGTGACATTGTAGCATAGAGCTATTGCCTTACAACACCAGAGACACGGATTCGTTCTTGATCTCAGATCTTGTCTGTGTGGAGTTTGCCTATTTTCCCTGTGACTTCGCAAGTTTCTACCAGATACTCTGGTTTTCTCCTACACCCCAAAGACACAGGGTGGTAGGTTAATTGGCTGCTGTCAACAGCTCCTAGAGCATGACTAAGCAGTAAATCTTGTGGGAATCCATGAGAATTTGTGCCTTTCTGGGACATGGGGATGCTACGACTGCCATTTAACTCCTGTTAAAACACAAAGAAGTGAGTCTGAAAGTCAAGGCCCGATGTCCGAAGCCCTGTGTCTGCAAGTCGTGTCTCCACTGGGGCAGTTGGAGGCCCAATGTCTGTGAGCCCATTGGAGGCTGAAGGTGTGGAGGCAGCCTTTCCTTGAGTTGGAGGCTTGTGAGTGGGTGAGAGGGAGGAATAAGGCTTGTTTTGTTGCTGTTTTTCTTTTTTGTTGTGTTCTGCATCGTTCTGCTGCACATCACGAATGTGCTATGTTGACACTGGAATGTGTGGTGACACTTGCGCGCTGCCCCAGCACATCCTTAGGTTGCGTTAGTTATTAATGCAAACAACATACTTCAGTGTATGTTTCGATGCACATGCGAAAAATAAATCTCAGTCTGAATCTGAATCTTGTTGCCACCACAACAGAATCTGCCTCAATCACAGCAGCAGTCAGCAGCCTGGATCAAGATTTAGGATTAACTCAAGTAAATGAGAGCCTCACAGTAGCCCCAGATCAAACTCCACGTGAATCTGAAATCAAAGCAATTTATCTGGATCATTCACAGTCCTATCATTAAACATTTTCACTGCATCTTATTTCAACTACTTGTTTCGAGACATAAGAAGCAAGATCTATTTGTGGTGGCATGCTCCCTATGTAGAACCTCCAAGATCTTGGAAACATCCCAATGGAACTTAGAAGATACTGGAATTTGGAGCAACAAACAATCTGCTGGAGGAACTCAGCGGGCCAAGTAGTGTTTGTGGGGAAAAGGAAATGATGACAGCAAATTGTTTGTTGCAATGGAACATGGAATGTGAGAGTGAGAAAAGAGCGTGTATCTTCATGTCACTCTCCATTAAGATCTATCAAAACCTTCTGTTACATTTGGTTCATATGGACCAGTTGGGCTGCAAGGCCTGTTTCCATGTGGTGTGACTCTGTTCAGGGGAATATTGTTATACTGTGGAGCAGCACAGCAATCAGAGAAATATAAAAATTTCTTGCATAAAATAAGTTCAAAGTAAATGTTATAATCAAAGTACATATATGTCACCATGTACAACTCTGAGATTCTTTTTCCAGTGGGCATACTCAGCAAATCTATAGAACATTATTACAGAATCAGTGAAAGATCAACCAGAGTGCAGAAGACAACAAACTGTGCAAATACAAATATAAATAAATAGCAATAAATAACAAGAACATGAGATAATGAGATAAAGAATTCTTAAAGTGAGATTATTGGCTGTGGGAACATTGCAATGATGGGGCAAGTGAGTGTAGTTATCCCCTTTTCTTCAAGAGCCCGATGATTGAGGGGTAGTAACTGTTCTTGAACCTGGTGGTGTGAGTCCTGAGGCACTTGTACCTTCTACCTGATGGCAGCAGTGAGAAAAGAGCATGGCTTGGGTTGTGGAGGTTGCTGATGATGGACGTTGCTTTCATGTGACAGCATTTTGTGTAGAAGTGCTCATTGTGGGGAGAGCTTTACCAGTGATGTACTGAGCTGAATCCACTAAGTTTTCTAGGATTTTCTATTCAAAGGCATTGGTGTTTCCATACCAGGCTGGGATGCAACCAGTCAATATACTCTCCACAACACATCTACAGAAGTTTATCAAAATTTTAGATGTCATGCCGAATCTTCACAAACTTCTAAGGAACTAGAGGCACTGTTGTGCTTTCTTTAGAATTGCACTCACGTGCTGAGTCCAGGATAAGTCCTCTGAAATAGTAACATTCAGGTATTTAAAGTTGCTGACCCTCTTCACCTCTGATCCTCCAATGAGGATGAGTATATGAACAATATATCTTCATATTGCCCTCCTATACCAAAAGTACCTTCGATGATACAAGTGGAATTGATATAATTCCACTCTTCATTCATCAGATGTAGGTGCCACTGGCAAGACCGGTGTTTATTGAACATTCCTAAATCCTGTTGAGTAGATCTGTGAACTGTTGCCTTCTGCTGGAGGTGCTCCTAGCATGTTCTTAGGTGATGATTTATATCCAGAGAACGGCAACAGATTTCCAGCTCAGGGAGGTGTGTGACTTGGAAGGCAACTTGGAATTGCAGTAATTCTCAAGATAAAGCTGGAAACTATTTAAGATGTGAAATCTACACTATGTTCCTCAATAATTTTGACAAACAGCATTACACCAGAATCCATGTGTAATTTTTACCATCGCTGCCAAACTTTGACATCGAGTATGCTACTTGGAACCTTCATTCTGCTGCTGTTATGACGAGATAGGACCAAAGTAGAGTTGATAAGCCTCCGTTCATTCATTCTCTACGATCTCCATCCATGTACCAAATACCAAAAAAATCCCATTCACCCCTCTCCATCGGAAAAGAGCGTTAGAATGTGCTTTGCTTTTGTTGAAAATTTAGAATTGACATTCTTGTCCTTATATTCAAATCAGTTCTCCAGTTCTAACATCTCACCCAGCATCACAATCTTTCAAGGTTTTTGCATTACTCTGTCAAGAATATCTGCAGATGCTGGACATCCAGGCAACACACACAAAATGCAGGAGAAACTCAGCTGGCCAGGCAACATCTATGGAAAAGAGTACAGTCAACTTTTCAGGCTGAGACCCTTCACCAGGACTGGAGAAAAAGATGTGAAGTCAGAGCAAGAAGGTGGGGGGAAGGGAGGAAGAAAGACAAGGTGCTAGGCCCTTCTCCCCTCCCCCCACCTTCTTGCTCTGACTTCTCATCTTTTTCTCCAGTCCTGATGAAGGGTCTCAGCCTGATACATCGACTGTACTCTTTTCCATAGATGCTGCCTGGCCTGCTGAGTTCCTCCAGCATTTTGTGTATGTTGCTTCCATCACTCTGTATCAGGCTTTGCTTCATTAAGCTCTACTGTCCTACAGTTCTCGAGTTCCCTGAGTAACTCTTGACTCCTTCCACAAGCACTTACTCTCCAAATACCTCCTTCTCTGGCTCTACATCTACTTTTCATCTTTGAAGAGCTTCTGAATGACATAGGTTAAAGGTATACAATTGAAATCTGAATTGTTGCAAAGATAACCTGTGTTCAAAGTTCACAGTACATTTATTATCAAAGCATGTATACCATATACAACCTTAAGATTTGTCTTCTTGCAGGCAGCCACAAGACAAAGAAATGCAACATAACCCACTAATAAGCCCCACAAAACAAACACCATCAACCAAGAGCAAGTCATGCAAGTAATAAAAAGTAAACAAATAACACACAGAATATGAATTGCAAAGTCCCTGAAAGTGAATCTACTGCAGACCACAGCCACGGACACCACAACCCTACTGACCTCAGTTCAATCCTGACCCCTAATGCTGTCTGTGTGGAGCTGTATGCACTTTCTGTAATGACACGGGCTTCCTTGAGTGGTCTGGTATCCCCCAGAGTAACCAAGGATGTAGTAAGTCAATTATCACCGTGCGTTGCCCCGAAGGTATGGGTGAGCGGTGGAATCAGAGTCGGGAGAGAGATATAATGAGTGTGGGGGAAAATACAATGGGATTAGTGTAAATGTGTGCTTTATGGTCAGCATGGATTTGCAGGGCTGAAGGACCTGTTTCAATACCGTATGATGCAAAGAGATATTTATTTAGTGACATTATTAAGGTTGGCATTTATTGTACATCATTGTATCAAAAGGACAGGCAGGAAGGCATAGATGGTGGTGTAGTTCTGTTGGTAATTACATCTTAAGAAAGAGGTGACAGAGGGTCGGAGAACGTTGAATCTTTGTGGGTGGAGTTAAGTAACTGCAAGGGTAAAAACAACATTATGAGAATCATATACAGGCCTCCAAATAGTAGCCAAGATGTAGGGTTGAGAGCTGGAAAGTGCATGAAATAAGAGTAATCACACAATTGTAATGGGGGACTTCAATATGCAAGGGGATTGGGAAATGCTGGTGTCATTTCGCAAGAGAGGGAATTTGTTGAATGCCTGTGAGATGGCTTTTTAGAGCAGTTTGTGCCTGAGCCTACTCAGGGAAAGGCTATCATAGACCGGATGTTGTGTAATAACCCAGACCTTATTAGGGAGCTTAACATAAAGGAACCCTTAGGAGGCAGTGATCAAAATATGATTGAATTCATACTGCAATTTGAGAGGGAGAAGCCTAACTCACATGTATCAGTATCGCAATGGAATAAAGGGAATTACAGAAGCACGAGAGAGGATCTTTCCCAGGTGGATTGGAGGAGGATACTGGCAGGAATGACGGCAGACCAGAGATGGCTGAAGTTTCTGGGAATAGTTCACAAGATGCAGGATAGATCTGTCCCATAGAAGAACTTCTCAAATGACAGTGGTAGGCAACTGTGACTGATGAGGGAAATTAATGACTAGATAAAAGCCAAGGAAAGGGCAAATAAGGTAGCAAAAATGGGTAGGAATTTGGATGATTGGGAAGCTTTTAAAATCCAATGAAAGGCAACTGAGAAAGCTATAAGAAGGGAAAAGATGAAAAATGAGAGTAAACTACCCAATAATATATAGCAGGATATCAAAAGTTTTCTCAGTTTTATAAACAATAAAAAGGTGAGACTTGATATTGGACCACTGGAAAATGATGCTGGTGAGGTAGTAATGGGGTTCCAAGAAAATGGCAGATGAAGTTAATGGGTACTTGGCATCTGTCTTCACCATGGAAGTCACTAGTAGTGTGCCAGAGGTCAGTGAGTGCCAGAGAGCAGGAGTGAGTGTCATTGCTATTACAAAGGAAATCGTGCTAATCAAACTGAAAGGTCTTAAGGTGGATAAGTCACCTGGACTAGATGGATTACATCCCAGAGTCCTGAGAGAGGTTGCTGAAAAGTTAACGGATGCATTGGTCATGATCTTTCAAGACTCACTTAATTCTGGCATGGTCTCAGAAGACTGGAAGATTGAAAATGTCACTCCACTCTTTAAGAAAGCAGGAAGGCAAAAGAGAGGAAATTATAGGCCAGTTATCCTAATCTCAGTGTTTGGGAAAGCGTTGGAGTCCATTATTAAGGATGAGGTTTCAGGGCACTTGGAGACTAATGATAAAATAATTCAAAGTCAGCATGGTTTCTGTTAAGGGAAATCTTGCCTGACAAATCTGTTAGAGTTCTTCAAGGAAGTAGCAAGCAGACTGGATAAAGGAGAGGCAGTGGATGTAATTTATTTGGATTTTCAGAAGGCATATGATAAGGTGCCATACATGAGTGTGCTTAACAAGATAAAATCCTATGGTGCTACATGAAAGATACTGGCATGGATAGAGGAATGGCTGACAGGCAGGAGACAGCAAGTGGGATTAAAAAGGGTATTTTCTGGTTGGCTGCCGGTGACGAGTGGTGTTCCACAGGGGTCAGTATTGGGACCGTTACTTTTCACATTGTTTGTCGATGATTTGGGTAATGGAATTGATGGCTTTGTGGCAAAGTTTGCAGGTGATATGAAGATAGGTGGAGGGGTAGGTAGTGCTGAGGAAGCAATATGATTGCAGCAAGACTTAGACAAATTGGAAGAATGGGCAAAAAAGTGGCAGATGGAATAGAGAGTTGGGAAACGCATGATAATGCATTTTGGTAAAAGGAACAGTAGTGCGGATTATTATCTAAATGGGGAGAAGGTTCAAACATCAGAAGTGCAGAGGGACTTGGGAGTCCTCGTGCAAGACTCTCAGAAGGTTAATTTACAGGTTGAGTCTGTGGTAAAGAAGGCAACTACAATGTTGGCATTTATTTCAAGGGGAATAGAATATAAAAGCAAGGAGATAATGCTGAGGCTTTATAAGACACTAGTCAGGCCACAATTGGAATATTGTCAACAGTTTTGGGCCCATATCTCAGAAAGGATGTGTTGTTATTGGAGAGAATCCAGAGGAGGTTCACGAGGATGATTCTGGGAATGAAGGGGTTAACACATGAGGAGCGTTTGGCAGCTTTGCACCTGTACTCACTGGGATTTCGAAGAATGCGGGGGGATCTCATTGAAACCTACCAAATATCGAAAGGACTAGATAGGGTGGATGGGGAGAGTTTGTTTTCTCTGATGAGAGTATCCAGAACTAGAGGGCACAGCCTCAAAATTGAGGGATGACCTTTTAGAACAGAGGTAAGGAGGAATTTTTTTTTAGCCAGAAGAGTGGTGAATCTGTGGAATGCTCTGCCACAGACTATGGTGGAGGTCAGGTCTGTGGGTATAATTAAGGCAGAAATTGATCATTTCCTGATCTGTCAGGGCTTCAAAGGATATGGCAAGAAGGCAGGTGTATGGGGTTGAGTTGGATCTGGAATTAGCCGTGATATAATGGCAGAGCAGACTCAATGGGCTGAATCGCCTAATTTTGCTCCTATGTCTTATGGTCTTATCTGTACTTGGCCCCTGTCATCAGGGTCAATCACATTGTTTGGTCTACTTACAAGCAGTCCACACCAGCTAAAGAAGAGTAGATTCCCCTATCTGAGGAACATTTGCCCTGCTCCAGTTTGATTCTCTCCTACAAGCTCCATACTTATCTATAGCTTTCCTAAAGAACATTTCTGAATTATACACACAAAATACTGGAAGAACTCATCAGATGAGGCAGCATCAATGGAAATGAATAAACACTCAACATTTTTGGCTGAGACTCTTCATCAGGACCCTCTAAGTTCATCAAGATGAGTCACGATGAAGGGTCTTGGACCGAAAATTGATTGTTCTTTCATTTTCACAGATGCTACCTGACCTTCTGAGTTCCTCCAGCATTTTGTGTGTATTACTCTGGATTTCCAGCATCTGCAGAATTTCTTGTGCTTATGATTTGTGAATTACACTATTTTAACAGCAGTGCAGAAGTTGTATTCATTATTGATTCAAATTCTGCTTGAAAGTACTATATTTATTTTAAATAAAGTAATTTAAATATATCCATATCAAAATGGAATTTAACCTCCTGTCTCTGGATCACAGCTGGGCCTCTAAATGCCAGTCTCATAGCAAAATCACACCCTTTTATTACAATGGAGAGAAGGCTTGTTTACTTAATAAGTCGTGTTAGTTTTGTGAAGGCAGCTGCTTCTGTCTTGATCGAAAATATTCACATATAAGAGAATATTCTGGAATACAGTTTATTGTCCAAGAATACATCTGCCCCGTGTGGAGAGCAGGACTGAAGAAGTGGCTTTGTTGGATGAATGAGAGGACAATTAAACTGTACAAGACATCACCAGCTCTGTCAGCATTGCCCTTTTAAGTGTTGTGCATTCGCACAGAGAATGCCAAATACAAAAATTCAGAATCAAAGCCATCAACTAGACCACCTCAGAGGTAGGCTTCACCTCAATCCCAAGAATGCAAGAAACCGCCATTATATTGATAATTATTAAACCGATAACAAACACCATCATTGACAGGCATGCTACCAAAGCAGGAATGCTCCTACCCCCCACAAAAATGTCACTAAATAAGGGAAATGCACCTTTTTTCTCTTTGAAAATTGCAACAGAGTGGCAAGCAAGACAACGCGACAACAAGCAGGAGATGAAGGCTCCGTTCGCACTCACATTTGATGCTGCTGTGGGACCCACGCGTGCAACTGCGGGTGATGACAGCAGCACAGCGAGCTACAGCTCAGTGGCTGGCACATTGTTTTCTCAGCCAGAACGGTTGTGAGTTTAATTCCCACACTCGAGTACAGGATCTGGGTTAACCGGATTGAAGGAACGCTGTACTGCCAAAACACTTTGCAGATAAATATCTCTTTCCTAATTGCTCTTGCTGTTACTTATCCCTCAACTAACAAGACTGGCTGTGGATGTTCTATTGACCTGCAGTCTTCCGCAGCGTGGCCATTGTACTTGTTCTAGTGTGGCCCGTGATGTCATCGACCTCTGAAGCGCAGCTCCCAATGTTTTGAAGTGCAGCCTAGGTCTAACTCCATAATGGAGACAGGCAGCTGTACTCACAGAATGTCTATGACAGCTGCCCCACTGAACACTCTTCACTTAGAATGAAACACTTACAATCAAATGAGGCAATTATGATCAAGTAGGGCAGCGCGGTAGCGTAGTGGTTAGTGTAACACTATTACAGTGCCATTGACCCAGGTTCAATTTCACTACTGCTGCCTGTGAAGAGTTCGTACATTCTCTCCATAGGTTTCCTTGGGGTGCTCAAGTTTCCTCCCACATTCCAAAGACATATGGGCTAGTAGGTTAATTGGTCACATGGGTGTAATTGGGCAGCACAGGCTCATTTGGGTCAGAAAGGCCTGTTAGTGTGCTGTATCTCTAAATAAAAACATAAATAACATTTAGGGCCTATTCAGAAATTAAAACACTGTCACAGACTAAAATAATTACAATTGAAACTAACAAATTAACAATTGATAAAATTACCACTTACATTCTCCTAGCTGACCGTTCTGAATGGCAGCTTGAGTCCCCATCTAAATGTAATTCTCACAGGACAGGTCTTTGAGAAATGGAGTCTGCAAGAGCTTGTGTTGCTCTGTTTGACTCCATGGGGAGTCCACAGGGATAGGTGTCAGGTTGGAAGATCCTACTGCTGTTTTTGGTCCATGATAGCACTGGAAGCTGAGGATTCTCTGTGTGTGGATCAGGCCCAATATAACGTCCAACGCTCGGGCAGAAGATCATAGAGCTCATCCATCAGACTTTTGAACGAACTGCACATAAGCTAAAAGATGATCTCACAATCTACCTCAGTTTACCTGTCTCACTGCACTGCCCTTTCTCTGAAACTGCGACACTTTATTCTGCATTCTGCTTTCCTTTTGACTGCCTCGATGTATTTATGTATGGCATGATCTCTCTGGATGGCACATTAAAGCTTTTCACACAAAATGGTGGAGGAACTCAGCAGATCATGCAGCATGCATGGAGAAGAATAAGTAGTCACTGTTTTGAGCCAAGACCCTTAATTAGGACTGCAGGGTAATTCCAGTCCTGATGAAGGGTCTCGGACCAAAACGTTGACTATTTGTTCATTTCCATGGATGTTGCATGATCTGCTGAGTTCCTCTGGCATTTTGTGTGTGTTGTTCTGGATTTCCAGCATCTGCAGAATCTCCTGTGTTTATCAAAAGCTCTTCACTGTATCTTGGTACATGTAACAATAATAAACCTATTCCATTCTGAGACATGCTATTTCTGGGCCACTAACACCCAAAATTGCATTTCAGATTGCCTGTTTTCTATGAGTGACTGAACCTCAAGAGTGCTTATGATGTGTTGACGTTATAAAAGGTGCTACATAAATGCATGTCTTTCTTTCAGTTTAGTGTCCCCTTTTTCCAGATTGCAACCCACAGAGAAAACGGTCAGTCATAAAGAAATCCCACAGAAAGAAGTCCAGTACCTGATTTCTCTTTTGTTAAACAGCGTTTACCACCTGGTGTCATGAAAGTCCATCGGGGCTTCTAAAAGAGAGTTGTATATCTATTTGAAGGAAAGTCATATGGAGGATTATGGGAAAAGAGTGGAGGAAATTGGACTGAGGGAATTGTTCTACGGGGATCTGGCACAGACTTATTGAAATAAGTGTGCCTTGTGGTCCGGGGATATGAGAGAGTGCTGCACTACAATAAGGAATCAAACTGTGGGTGGGTGTTGGGTATTAGTCATAAAGTCACCCAACACATAAACAGGCCACTCAGCCCACTAAGTACACACTGACTATCAGATTCAGATTCATTTATCACATGTATTTGTGTTAACAACCAACACAACCTAAGGATGTGCTGGGGGCAGCCCGCAAGTGTTGCCACATATTCCAGCACCAACATAGCATGCCCACAATGCTCAGCAGAGCAACAGAGAACACAACAAGCAACAGAAAAACAAGCCCCTTCCTTCCATCCCATCCACCACCCACCCACTCACATACACAGACAGTCCTCCAATCCCAGGACAGGCTGCCTCCAGGCCTTCAGCAGGCTTGCAAATTTGCAGAATTCAGGCCTCTAACTTCCCCAGTGGGCTTGCTTTTACACTAATCCTATGTTGTTCTCTCCCACCGATATTTCACCATTCATCTGCACACTAGGAAATATTTACATTGGACAAATTAACCTGCCAATCGCTACATCTTCGGAATGTGGGAGGTTTTTCTGTCAGACACTGTTTTGCTAAACAAAATCATGAATCAGCCCTCCCTGATCTCAATATAAGTCATTGTTTATGGAATCTCCTTACTTCCGCCTACCCACTTCTCCAATTCTAATCCTGTACAGGGTGTAGGTTTTAGAGCTCAGCAGAAGAATTGTGAACACATCTGGGTTCTACCTTCTAGGAAGGGTGTTGTGGCTTTGGCCAGGTGCAAAGGGCATCCACAATAATGGTCACACATCCATGGGATTTCAGTCTTTAGGAGAGTCATACGAAAAGGCAGAGACTTTTGCCCAGGGCAGAAAAGGCTAATAAGAGGAGGCATAATTTTAAGGTGATTGGAGTATGGTGCGAGGGGAGGATATCAAAGTTAAGTTCCCTACACAGAGAGTGGTGGGCACTGTTTTAGGGGTGGTTGTAGAGGCAGATACATTAAGGACACTAAAGCGTCTCTTAGATAGGGACACGGATGTAAGAAAAATTGAGGGTTATGTGGGAACTGTTAGATCGATCTTAAAGTAGGTTAAAAAGTCAGAACAACAGCGTGGGCTGAAGAGCCTGCACTGCATTGTAGTGTTCTATTTTCTAAGTTCTGAAGTAATGCAAAAGGTCATTCAGCCCAATTCACCCATGCTATCCAAGGTGCCACTTGCCCATATGTAGCCCATATCCAAATGCCTTTCAAGTGATATTGTACCTATCTCAGCCACTTTCTCTGGTCATTTGGTCCCTATATGGACTAACCTTTGTTGCTCTTCAGGTACCTTTTAAATCTTTTCCCTCTCACCTTAATCCTGTACCCTCTAGTTTTTGGTTTCCTTTCCTGGAAAGAAGGAAAAGAGAGGCAAGAGAAGATGGCACTGTCTCCTTAGAGCAGTGAAGTTAGGAGGAGATTTAACATGAATATTGAAAACTCTGGCAGAGGTTGAAGAAAATTCCCACTTGCAAATGGGTTCACAACTGAAGGAGAGGGATTTCAAATAATTGAAACCAAAGCAATGGAGAGATGAAGGGATTTTCTCTCTCTTCTCCCAGTGAGTTATGATTTGGAATGCACAAGCTGAAAGGTTGATGGAAGCAGATCCAAAATGCAGTTTTTAAAAGGTATTTATATAATTTCAAAATAAAATTACCAGACTGATAGAAAACACCAGGCAGTGTGAATCATTAGAAAGCTCATTCAGCCTGCTGTCATGGAGACGATGGGTTGAACGGACTGATTTTGCATTTAGTAATTCTAATCATTCATTTTTATGGTCTTTTGAATGAAAAAAATAGCCTATGTGTGGTACTCAATCTATATTACTACTGTAAAATAAAGCTAAAATACAGATATTCTTCAAGAGCAGAAATTAGATCTCACAAGGAACACTGAAGCAATCGATCATGGTTCCGTGTTGTGCTCACATTTTATTTCTCCTGGTGAATCCCACAGCAACAGCTCTGGGAAGGCCCCATCAATGAGCTTGTGCTCACGACTCTGAGTTCATTGTCCAACACATGGAGACAACAACTGTGCAAGTGTCACCTACTGTGGACAGCAGAACAGCATCTCCTAACAAAAGGCGTCTTTTTCCTCCAGTCTGACTTTGCGAAATAAGGAAAAATGGAACAAGCCCACCAACGGAAGCCTCCTGCAGGAGTTTAAGATATAAACGTTACTAGGCATTGCCTTAGTCTAACCAACAATGACAGTCATCTTCCCTCAGGCTGGTTTGACCAGTCCTCCTGTCATCTGTAGGTGGCTGATGGCTCTTTTGGTGTTTCTCTCCTTTCGGCTTGCACTCCCATGATGGATGGGGCAAAATTTACATTCCACAAGCCTTTCAGACTGACAGGATACAAATTATTCATTTGTCACAGCTGCTGCTCAGGCAAGCAGACCCATATTCCACCAGCTGCCACTGCACTATACATCTCTGGTGTTCTTTCTGAAGTGCTGGATATTAGACAGTAATTAGATTTAGGAAGAGAAATAAGTCCGGCATCACCATGGCAACCAGAGGAGGGTTCATAATTCATACGGTCCCTAGGAGAACCAGCAAGGCCGTTAAACCCAGAATCCTGACTCACACATTGACATGGAGATGGATAGTGTTGGCAGTGGGAGGGCGGGAGGATATCGGGGAGATTAATAAGGATGGGAGGGGGAGATAGGAAAAGATCAAGATATTTCCTGGTGCTTTCTCTTCATTCGGGAGACAATAAATGTTATATTTTTTTAAAACTCAGCAATAGGAAGGAATGAAGGCTAGCTGCATTTTCTGTGCATACATGGGTGATTAGAACAGGTATCTGAATAGTAAGATGGAGTTGTCAAAGATGTGCTGCTCTGTGAACAAATACCAACATTATTACCTTTTATACAACCAAGACATGAAACCACACATGATACGAGAGCAAACCTTCTGAACCAGGCAAGAGAATATTTCACAGAAATCTCAGCTGCACAGGAGAATATTCCTCAGCTATTAAACTGGCGAAAGTTACACAAAGGGAATCGATAGCCATTCTTGACTTGCCTCGCTCATATTGAGAGCTTTAGTGGGCATGAAGGCAGACCCTCTTCCCCTCCCCCAGACTCCGACTGAAGCCATAAATCACCATAGCCTTCTTGTAAGGGGTGGTCCCATCTGTCAATCCCCCTTCTGCAAATACCTGTCTCGTAACACATTTTAACCATCATTTTCCCAGCTCAGTAGCAGGAAGCAGGCTTCACTTTCTGCTGTTCTGTGCAGCACATATCAGTAGTAATTAAATTAATTTGCTTTAGTTTTTAATTAGTCAATAGCTTAGATGCTTTCTCTCTGGAGTCATGTGTGGGGGAGGGAATAGGCAGTGAGAGGGGACAACTGACTGGGTTGCAGGGGAAGGCATTTACTCGGCATTATCAGAATCAGAATCACAATCAGAATCAAAATTAGAATCAGGTTTAATATCACTGGCACGTCATAAAATTTTGTTGTTTTGCGGCAGCAGTACATTGCAATACATAATAAAAACTATAAACTGCAATAAGAAATATATTTATAAAAATTAAATGTATTGCAAAAAGACATCAAAATTTTTTTTTTAAATAGTGAGGTAGTGTACACAGGTTTATTGGGTTATAGGGTTAACCCTGATGGTGAAGGGAAGAAACTGTTCCTAAAGTGTTGAGTGTGTGTCTTCAGGCTCCTGTACCTCCTCCTCAACGGGAGCAATGAGAAGAGGGCATGTCCTGGATGATGGAGTCTTTAATGATGAATTTAGATTCTTTTTGAAGAACTTTCCACTAAGGTCCATCTCCTCAGGTAATTGCCTTCCTCAAGTTCATTTTGAGCCTCTGTGGAATCTAATATTCATGTAGAAGTTCACTTTTTGAAGCACTAATAATTATAAACACCAATGTTCTCAATGTGCTATTTCCCTCAGTACCACCTAATGCATTTTACTTCTCTTTCAGTTTTTGTCTTTTGAAAGTTATTATATGCAACCCTTCTTGAGAACTGGGATATCAACACTCCACAGATCAAAAAGAAGCATCATATGTATTGGTTCTTTGATTGGGAGGTTTACTAAAGCCAAAACATCAGGGATAATCTCAATGGCCAGGTTGAGGCTAAATACAAACTAAAGGAACAGCAATTCGTCTTTCACCTGGATGATCTGCAACCCAATGGCATAAAAGGGCAGCCCAACATCATGGGCTGAAGGGCCTGTACTGTGCTGTAGTGTTCTATGTTCTTCTTTGAACTCACATTATTGTTTCTCCAATATACTCCAAAGCAGTGGCTTCTGAGAGATACCATTCCAACAAGAGGAGAGAACTCCTGTAATCTCTCTTATCCACTGATATCATCTCACTGATAGTGATGAAGGTGAATGGAATCAAAATGCCACTTGCAAGTCATCATTTCCATATTTCCTTGCAAAATTAGAGAACCCATTTTGTTCCATCAATTCTATACTAGCTCACAGAGCAATCCAATTCCATTACTTATCTTCCCTGTCACCTACTCTCTTCACATTCCTTTAAACCCTAGATTCTATGATTTGTCTACACATGAGGAGCAATTTACAGAGGCCTATCAGCCCACACAACAGTACCTAGGTCACAACTGAAGCAGGGTCACCCGAGCTATAAGACAGCATTTACTTCATTGTCAGTGGGGTTACCCTGAGTACAGATGCCTTGCAATATTGATATTTATATTTATATTTAAACTCTCTATACATGCTCCCCAAGGAGATGTACCCTATGGACAGCTCAATCAGATGCCTTAAGAGATGTCATTTGGAGTTATACCAAGCTGGAAATGTGGATTTGGAAAACCAAACACTTCTGAAGGCTAACAATGGATTCGGGACACAAGAGATTCTGCAGATTCTGGAAATCTTGAGCAACACATGCAAAATGTTGGAGGCACTCAGCAGGTCAGGCAGCATCCATGGAGGTAAATAAACAGTTTTGGGCCAACCCTTCATCAGGTCTGGAAAGGAGGGAGGCAGAATCCAGAGTAAGGTGGTAGGAGGGGTAAAAATACAAGGTGGCAGGTGATAGATGAGTCTAACTAAGGGGGAAAGTGTATGGGTTAGGGAGGAGGTTTGAGGTGATGAGGAAGGAAATTAATGAAGACTCCATCCACCCCAGACATTCTCTCTTCTCCCCTCTCCCATTGGGTAGAAGCCTGAAAGATGCACCATCAAGTTCAAGGACAGTTTCTATCCCCGTTATCAGACTCTTGAATGGACTTCTTGTACGATAAGATGGACGCTTGGCCTCACAATCTACCTTGTTATGATCTTGCACTTTATCATTTATTGTTTACCTGCACTGTACCTTTTTGGTAGCTGTTATACTTTATTCTGCATTGTTATTGTTTTACCTTGTTCTACCTCAATGCACTGTGTAATGATTTGGACTACAGTATGTAAGACAAGCTTTTCACTGTATCTTGGCACATGTGACAATAATAGACAACACCGATATCCATTCTCCTGCTTGACAGTAGGAATTCTACTCCAAGAGAACTCCACTGGCTGTGCCTTGTAATATGCAGAAAAGGATGTGGAAGGTCGGGTCTTCCTATTTTCTCATTTTCAGATATATTGCCAAAGTCGTTTACAAAGAAGAGATATGTCTGTGCACAGCCAAAAACAATGCACAATCTATAAGCCTCTGTGAGCAGGCTTTCTTTCTGCTAGCTGGCAATGCAACACAACATCTGCAGATTAAGAGTCTGTTCAAGAGGTCTGATTATGTACTGAGAAGTTCGTCATGACCACACGCAGGTCAAATTTGGACCTGTGGTTTGGGAGAGTTCGAAGGCAGCTTGACATAAGCATCAAGTTAGATTTTGAAAGCTTCTCTTACACAAAGAAAAACAGATATAATAATACCGTTTTCTGTTACGAGTGGATGGCACCAGCAACAGATGGCAAGTATTGCTGCGGTGTCTTGTGTCAAAAACACACTCACTCACCAAGTGCTGGAGTGACACTGGGTCACGTAATGACATGGATAATATAGGTAACATGGTAGACTCAGTGCATGAAAACATAACATATATGTACATTGCAAAGCACAAAACCTTCCATGTATACAAAGGGGGAAGGAAAATTAAAACCTCAGAAGCGGAAAATTTTAATTGAAAAATATCATAAGGTAATAAGGTCACAAGACCTAGGAGCAGTATTAGGCCACCTGGCCCATTGAGTCTGCTCCGCCATTCAATCACGGCTGATCCTTTTTTTTCTATCTCCTCCTCAACCCCAGTTCCCGGCCTTCTTCCCGTAACCTTTGATGCCATGTCCAATCAAGAACCTATCAATCTCTGCCTTAAATACACTCAATGACCTGGCCTCCACAGCTGCATGTGGCAACAAATTCCACAAATTCACCACTCTGGCTAAAGAGATTTCTCCGCATCTCTGTTTTGAAAGGGCACCACTTTATCCTGAGGCTGTGCCCTCTTGTCCTAGACTCTCCCACCATGGGAAACATCTTTTCCACATCTACTCTGTCTAAGCCTTTCAACATTCGAAAGGCTTCGATGAGATTCCCCCTCATCCTCCTGAATTCCAATGAGTACAGACCCAGAGCCATCAAATGCTCCTTATATGATAAATCTTTCATTCCTTGAATCATCCTTGTGAACTTCCTCTGAACCCTCTCCAATGCCAGCACATCTTTTCTAAAATAAGGAGCCCAAAACTGTTCACAATATTCAAGGTAAGGCCTCACCAGTGTCTTATAAAGCCTCAGCAACACATCCTTGCTCTTGTATTCTAGACCTCTTGAAATGAATGCTAACATGGCATTTGCCTTCCTCACCACCGACTCAACCTGCAAGTTAACTTTCAGGGTGTTCTACACAAGGACTCCCAAGTCCCTCTGTCTCTCAGATTCCTAGATTTTCTCCCCGTTTAGAAAATAGTCCGCACATTTATTTCTACTACCAAAGTGTATGACCATGCATTTTCCAACATTGTATTTCATTTGCCACTTTCTTGCTTATTCTCCTAATCTGTCTAAATCCTTCTGCATCCTACCTGTTTCCTCAACACTTCCTGCCCCTCCACCAATCTTCATATCATCTGCAAACTTGGCAACAAAGCCATCTATTCCATCATCTAAATCATTGATATACAGCATGGAAAGAAGTGGTCCCAACACCGACCCCTTACAAATCTCACTTATAAAACCAATTCTCCTCCTCAGATGCTGAATGACCTGCTGAATGACATTTTCCATTTAATTTCTGTGGCAGTCTCGCTCATATGTTGTCCGTCTATATGCAACTAACAAACACAGCAAGGAGAAATAACTTTTTTTTGAATGAAAATTACTGTTCCCACCTTCTGCAGCTCTTTTACATTTTTTCAAATATATTCTCTTTATTTCACATCCCTCTCCTGATTTGTACATAAGTGTGTCATTCTTGTCAGTCGAAGAATGGGTACATATCTGATCAAGATGAACTGCAATACCCCTGCCCTTGCTTTTACTAGCAAAGCAGATAGGGTTATTTTAATCCCCAGAATGCTCTGTTTACAAAAGCATTAAAGATGGGATTAAAAATATAATGCAGCAGACCTTTCCTAAAATCAGGATTTATGTCCTACGGAAGATTCTGAATGTGGAAGATATTGTAGGCAGGCAGGACCCCAGAACTGGGGCTAAAAGTGAGGGGGTATTCTGCCCAAGTGCTATTCATATATTGGCACAGTTCTCGTGTCTGTGAATGATACATAATTGATGGAAACACAATCAGATACAAACTCATAATCATCATCTGCTCAGCATGGAGAGTACAGACATTGCCGTTGTATTGTATTTGCTCCTCAGCCTCAATGCAACACAGTTGCAGTGACGTTTACTGTAGAGTTTCACAACCATGCACATTACCTCAGAGCAAGCTAGCGGGCTGTCTTAACAGAGGCCTTTGAAGCTTACGGAAGGAATGCTACAGGGCGGGCACAGGAAATACTGTAAGCTTCCACGTGCAGGGGAGTCCCAAACCAGGGGTTCATCAAAAATAACCCAGTCAAATGAAGATTAAATTTTTAAAAGCAATAATGGGCAATCAGAGTTCACGTCCACTGGGAATGGTTGAGACATACAACATTGATACATTTTGGGGAGGCTGATATGTACAGGAGTGAGAAAAGTGGGATAGACTGCTAAAATCAAATGAAAAAAGTGTGGGAGAATGTTCACTTGATGCTTTAATAGAGGCACGCAGCAGTTGTTCCAAATGGCCCATTTCTCTGCTCTGAATAGCAATGATCAGGAGTACTCTCTTAGAGTCATACAGCATGGAAACAGGCCTTCTGGTCCAATTCATCCATGCTGACCAAGATGCCTATCCCACTTAGGCTAATCCCATTTGGCAGTGTTTGGCCCATATCTTTCTAAAGTCTAAACCTTTCTAAATGTCTTTTAATTATTAAAATTGTATCCACCTTTGCCACTTCCTTTAGCAATTCATTCCATATATTCACCACCCTCCGTGTGAAAAACTTGCCTCCCTCAGAATCCCTTTAATTATTTCCCCTCACAACTTAAACTGATGGCCTATTGTTTAAGGTTCCTCAACTCTGGGGAGAAGATTGTAACTGTTCACCTTATTGATGCCCTTATAATTTGATCAACCTCTCCAAGATTATCCCTCAGCCCACAAAAAGACTTCCATGCCTTCTTCACCAATCTGTCTATCTGAAAGGCCAAGACAGTGTGGACGTGGACAGATACTTCCCACAGTGGGAGAGTCTAGAACCAGAGGGCACAGCCTTAGAAAGGAAAGATGTACCTTTAGAACAGAGATAAGGAAGAACTTCTTTAGCCAGAGGGTGGTGAATCTGTGGAATTCATTGCCACAGGTGGCTGTGGAGGTCAAGTCATTGGGCACATTTAAAGGTTGATAGGTTCTTGATTTTTCAGGGTGTCAAAGGTTTTGGAGAGAAGGCAGGAGAATAGGGTTGAGAAGGATATTAAATTAACCATAATGAATTGGTAGAGCAGACTCAATGGACTGAATGGCCTAATTCTGCTCCTATGTGTTACAGTCTTATGGTGTTGCTACTTAGAACTATGTACTTATAGCTCAATGTTCGATAACATCCCCCATGGCCCTGCCACTTTCTGTGTCCCAGTCTGTTTAACTTACCAAAATACATCACTTTGCACTGGTCTAAATTAAATACCATCAGCCATTCTGTTGCCCAATTTCAGATCTGACCATTACTTCAGACAATGTTCTTCACTATTCCACTGATTTTACTGCCATCTGCAAATGTACTAATCATGCCACCCATACTCCCCACTCACAGTAACGTGCAGGTTTAACCAGTATTAGGTACATGGAACAAGGATGATGATCTATAAATACACAAACTTTTTCTATGTAACAAAAAAGCAGATGCTGGAAGATGTTGAAAAAATGTAGAGACTACAACTAGAGGTCATGGGTTAAGGGTGAAATGTTTAAGGGGAACATGAGAGGAAATTCTTCACTCAGAGGGTGGTGAGAGTGTTGATGAGCTGCCAATGCAAGTGGTGCGTGCTGGCTCAATTTCAACGCTGAAGGAAATTTGGGATAGGTACATGGATGGGAAGGGTTTGGAGGGCTATGGTCCAAGGGCAGGTCGATGGGACTAGGCAGATTAACAGTTTGGCAGGGACTAGATTGGCCAAAGGGCCGCATTAAAGGGGAGATTGCCAAAGCAACGATGCATGCGGTGGATGAGACCATTCCCTTCCAAGTAGAGAGTGATGCTTCCGACTTCACGCTGGCTGCTACCCTCAATCAGGCAGGAAGGGTGGTAGCATTCTTCTCTCGTACCCTTCAGGGCCCTGAAATTCGGCACTCCACGGTGGAGAAAGAAGCCCAGGCCATAGTGGAAGCTATTAGGCACTGGAGGCACTATCCCGCCGGCAAAAGGTTCACCTTGCTGACCGACCAGCGCTCAGTTGCGTTCATGTTCAGCAACCAACAGCGGGGCAAAATCAAAAATGATAAAATTTTGAGGTGGAGAATAGAACTCTCCACCTACAACTATGACATCCTGTACCAGCCTGGAAGGCTCAATGAGCCCCCTGATGCCCTAACACGGGGAGCATGTGCCAGCGCACAGCTCAACCGACTGTACGCCCTCCATGCAGATCTTTGCCACCCGGGGGTCACCCGACTTTACCATTTCGTGAAAGCCCGGAACCTGCCTTACTCCCTTGAGGAAATCAGGACGATGACCAGGGACTGTCAAGTCTGCGCTGAGTGCAAACCGCACTTCTACCATCCTGAAAAGGCATGACTTATCAAGGCCACCCACCCCTTTGAGCAACTGAGTGTCGACTTTAAGGGCCCCCTTCCCTCCACCGACCGCAATGTCTACTTTCTCAACATAATCGACGAGTACTCGCGGTTCCTGCTGTAGTTCCCTCTAACTCTATTGGCATTGCTGTCATCATGTAGAAGGTACAAGAGCCTCAGGACATGTAACACCAGACTCAAGAACAGTTACTAACACTCAATCATCATTGAAATGTTCCCACAACCTGGTCAGGTCTCTCAGTGGGAGAGCATTTTGGAAATTGTGATCATAATTCTATCTCATTTACCATAGCATTGGAGAGGGATAGGAACAGACAAGTTAGGAAAGTGTTTAATTGGAGTAAGGGGAACTATGAAGCTATCAGGCAGGAAATTAGAAGCATAAATTGGGAACAGATGTTCTCAGGGAAATATGGCAGAAATGTGGCAAATATTCAGGGGATATTTGCATGGAATTCTGCATAGGTATGTTCCAATGAGACAGGGAAAGGATGGTAGGGTACAGGAACCATGGTGTACAAAGGCTGTAATAAGGCATGGGATCCAAGGGGACATTGCTCTGTGGAACCAGAACTGGTTTGCACACGGAAGGCAAAGAGTGGTTGTAGACACGTCATATTCTGCAGGGAGACTGGTGACCAGTGGTGTGCCTCAAGGATCTGTTCTGGGATTCTTTCTCTTCGTGATGAGGAAGTGGAGGGATGGGTTAGTAAATTTGCTGATGACACAAAGGTTGGAGGTGTTGTAGATAGTGTGAAGGGCTGTCAGAGGTTACAAGTGGGACATCGATAGGATGCAAAACTGGGCTGAGAAGTGACAGATGGAGTTCAACCCAGATAAGTGTGAGGTGGTTCATTTTGGTAGGTCAAATATGATGGCAGAATATAGTATTATTGGTAAGACTCTTGGCAGCGTGGAGGATCAGAGGGATCTTGGAGTCCCAGCCCATAGGACTCTCAAAGCTGCTTCACAGGTTGATTATGTGGTAAGGCAGCATACGGTGCATTAGCCTTCATCAACCGTGGGATTGAGTTCAAGAGCCGAGAGGTAATGTTACAGTTGTATAGGACCCTGGTCAGACTCCACTTGGAGTACTGTGCTCAGTTCTGGTTGCCTCACTACAGGAAGGATGTGGAAACCATAGAAAGTGTGCAGAGGAGTTTTATGTTACCTGGATTGGGGAGCATGCCTTACGAGAATAAGTTGAGTGAACTTGGCCTTTTCTCCTTGGAGCGACCGAGGATGAGAGGTGACCTGATAGAGGTGTACAAGATGATGAGAGGCATTCATCATGTGGATAGACGGAGGCTTTTTCCCAGGGCTGAAATGACTAACACGAGAGAGCACAGTTTTAAGGCGCTTGGAAGTAGGTACAGAGGAGGTGTCGGGGCAAGTTTTTTATGCAGAGAGTGGTGAGTGTGTGGAATGGGCTGCTGGCGACTGTGGTGAAGGCAGATACAATAGGGTCTTTTAAGAGACTCCTGGGTAGGTACATGGAGCTTAGAAAAATAAAGTGCTATGGGTAACCCTATGTAATTTCTAAAGTAAGTACATGCTCGTCACAGTATTGTGGGCCAAAGGGCCTGTATCATGCTGTAGGTTTTCTATGTTCTAACCAATGATCTCACGTTACAGAATATTTATCTCATGTTCTCATTATTTATTGCTATTTATTTATAGTTGCATATGCACAGTTTTTGTCTTCTGCACTCTAGTTGATCTTTCATTGTACCTGTTATAGTTACTATTCTCTGGATTAGCTGAAAATGCACACAGAAGAATGAATCTCAGGATTGTATCTGGTGACATATATGTATTTTGATAATAAAGTTTACTTTGAACTTTGATTCTAAATCTAAAATAAAACTACTGAGCAGGTCAGGCAGTATCTATGGATTCTTTTTTTTGACAAAACATTAATTCCCTTTTTGTGTCATAGTTTTTGAGTAACACGAATTGTAGCCAAATTCCAAAGAAAGAATTTGCATTCACAGGATATTCTGCACCTCAGGATATATTCGAATGCTTACAGCTTGTGTAAAGTGTGTTTATGTCTGTACTGCAGAAAAGAAATAGTTCACTTGTACAAAGTTGGCTCCCACAGAGGTTAGTGTGGTTATGGATTGAATGAAGTTAATGAAGTTACCCAAGGGATAAATTGTGGTCTGGACATCAAGTAGAACTCTTCTGGATTCCTTCAATGCCATTGAATTTCTTGCATTCACTGAGTGAGCAGAAATGATCTTCATTTGATCCTAAATTGTCCAGCACTCCCTCAGTGACGACCTGGAGTAATGGCCGAGACTATGCGCTGAGTGCAACACACAGAAAGTGCCAGAGGAACACAGCAGGTCAGGCAGCATCATGGAGGAAATGAACAGTCGATATTTTAGGCCAAAATACTTCATCAGGACTAGAAAGGGAAAGAAAATAAGTCAGAAAAAAATAGCAGGGAGAGTAGGGATGAGCAGGAGCTAGCAGGTCTATGGCCTGCTCATCCCCCTCTCCCTACTCTTTTATTATGTTACATTATGTTATATGTTAATGATTTGGATGATGGAATTGATGGCTTTGTGTTCAAGTTTGCAGACAATATGAAGATGGGTGGAGGGGCAGGTAGTTTTGAGTAAGTAGAGAGGCTATAGAAGGACTTAGACAGATTCGGAGAATGGGCAAAGAAGCGGCAGATGGAATAGTGTTGGGAAACGTATGATCATGCACTTCAGTAGAAGAAACTAAAGTGTAGACTAGTTTCTAAATGGAGAGAAAATTCAAAAATCTGAGGCACAACGGGACTTGGGAGTCCTCATGCAGGATTCCTTGAAGGTTGATTTGCAGGTCGGGTCAATGGTGAGGAAGATAAATGCGATAGCATTCATTTCAAGAGGACTAGAATACAAAAGCAAGGATGTAATGTTGAAGCTTTATAAAGCATTGGTGAGGTCTCACTTGGAATATTGTGAGCAGTTTTGGGCATCTTATTTAAGAAAGGATGGGCTGATATTGGAGAGGCTTCAAAGGAGGTTTATGAAAATGATTCCAGAGTTGAAAGGCTTGTCATATGAAAACTGTTTGATGGCTCTGGGCCTCCACTCACTGGAATTCTGGAGAGTAATGGGTGACCTCATTGAAACCTATTGAATGGTGAAAAGCCTCAATAGAGTGGACGTGGAGAGGATGTTGCCTTTGCTGGGAGAGTCTAAGACCAGAGGACACAGATTCAGAATAGAGGGGCATCCTTTTAGAACAGAGATGAAGAGGAATTTCTTTAGGCAGAGAGTGGTGAATCAGTGGAATTTGTTACCACAGGCGGCTATGGAGGCCAAGTCATTGGGTATATTTAAAGCAGAGGTTAATAGATTCTTGATTTGTCATGGCTATCCCTCCAGGTCGAGGATGATGGTCTTTATTCCATTGATCTATTTATGGGCTCTCAAGTGGCTTATGAGTTCAATCTTGGCTTTGAAAGTTCTTCCGCACTCAGGACAGGTAGTTCCAGATGGCAGATCGGGCTTTGATTGTTGCTGCCTCTCTTTTCTTCTAATTCTGCACATCTGTTGTCTTCGAAAGTTGCTGTTGCTTCTCAGATGATGGTTTGCCAGAGTTTCCTGTCCTTGACATTGGGTTCCCAATTGTTGATGTCTATGTTACATTTCTTCACGTTGGCTTTTAAGATATCTTTGAATCTCTTCTGTTGTCCGCCTCTTTTACATTTACCTTATTTAAGCTGGGAGTAAAAGATTTGTTTCTGCAGACATTCAAGACATCCATGAGTTCCCTCATCGAGTTCCAATACACAGATGACAACAGTGTTGCAGCTCTCTCAGAAAACCACCTACAACAGATTCTGACTGCATTCAACCGTGCATACACAAAACTTGGAGACTCTTGAGTAGTCAGGGCATGAAGGTATTTGGGGAGAAGGCAGGAGATCGGGGCTGAGATGAAAATGGATCAACCATGATGAAATTGTGCACAGCCTCAATGGGCCAAATGGTTTAATTCTGCTCCTATATCTTATCGTCTTATGATCTTATTATGCATCTTTCCTATTCCTTTCCAGTCCTGATGAAGAGTCTTGGCCTGAAATGTCGACTCGTTATTCCCTTCCATGCCTGACCTGTTGAGTACCCCTGCTGACTGCTGAGTTCCTCTGGCATTTTCTGTGTGGGACTCAAGAGTTGCTAAGGCTTCCAGCATCTGCAGAATCTCTTGTGGCTGTGTGCTAAGGTCTCTGAGGTGAATGTTCAAGTGCCTTAAGTTGGTCCACACAACTGGTTTTTGATAGGATTCCAAGGCAGGAATCCACGTATACAATGAAACACAATAGAATCAATGAAAGACTACACCCAACAGGGCAGACAAACAACCAATGTGCAAAAGACAACAAACTGTGCAAGTACAAAAATAAAGAGTAAAACAAAATAATAATAATAAATAAGCAATAAATATGTAGAACATGAGATGAAGAGCACTTGAAAGTGAGTCTATAGGTTGTAGGACTTTGTAGGCTCCTTCCTAGTTCCAGTGACGGTTTTTGAACTGAAGTGTTAACTTTCCACCCACAAATACAGGCTGACCTGCTGGGCATTTCCAGCAAATTCTGTTTTTATTTTAGATCTTTAGGACTGCCTTCACTTCACCTTGTGTCTGCAGATTCAAGGCAGGAGTGCTGCTCCTGAGCTTAAGCTGGCACTCTGAAACAGGAAGAATTGATCAAAGGTTTCAGAAATATTGAGAGAGGCAACAAAACACACAGCTCGTGGTCCTTAAAAAATAACTGCAGCAAAAAAGGCTACTCAGTTCTGACCTGGCATCAGCAAAGGCTGCATCGGACAGACTAATTAACAAATGCTCTTCAATTGCTTTGTCATCAATGTCATTTTTGTGCAACTTGGAATATGAACCATTCCTTTATGCTACTGTTATTGGGATGGGCTTACAAACATAGAAACATGCTTATTGAAGAAAGAGGAAGGACGTTAAGGCTCTAGGGTATTATGGTTACTCAACACCTCCTGAAGAACACTGCAAAGATACAGGATGATTATGAGACAGGGAAACTGTTAGACTGTCTCCCACTGTGCCATGTCTTGACCAATGTTTAATAAGCAGGAGATGTGCCCAGATTACAGACATACTGTAAGTAATACTGTGTCTGAACAACTATAGTCTGTGAGAAAGGGTGTAAGGGTCATATAGATTCAACAACACCTTGAGAGAAATATGGGTTATACCGCTTTGCAAGTCTGTATGACAGCAATGAAGCTTGTGAAAATGACACATGCAGATTGTCAAATAGCAATTGCTCACAGTAATGAAATGGGAAGAGGTAATTCAAAGAACTACTGACACTCCTTAGAGCACTACATATGGGAACATAGAATAAACAGTACAGTTCAGCACAAGAAGAGGCCCTTTAGCCCACAATATTTTGCCAAACTAATTAGTCATTAAATACCTAACTAAACTAAACCCCTCTGCCTACAAAATGTCCACATCCCTCCATTCTCTACATATTCAAGTGTTCATCTAAGAATCTCTTATACACCTTTATGCATTTGCCTCCAATACCACACTTGGCAGGTACCCACCACACTCTGTATTAAAAAAACTTGCTCCACATATCTCCTTTGAATTTATCCTCTCCCCACCTCCCAGTTAAATGCATGTCCTCTAGACATGTTAACCCTGTGGAAAATACCAGCTGTCTACCTAAACATAATCCTGATGAAGGGTCCTGGTCTGAAACATTGACCCAGAATTTTCTCCATAGATTCTGCTTGACTTGCTGACTTTCTCCAGAATTTCGTGCATGTTATCTGTCTATCCGTGCCTCTTCAGTCAGGTCTCCCTTTAGCCTCTGTCATTTCAGAGTAAACAACCAAACTTTGTCCAACCTCGCCTCACCAGCATCCTGGCAAACCTCTTTTGTACCCTCTCCAAAGCCTCCATATCCTTCATCTAATGGGGTGACAAGATTTGAATGCAATACTCAATGAAAATCAGGAAAGAGCAAAATTTAAAAAATTTAAATACACCATGCATACATACAGTACATATTCAAGCATCCTGGGATTTTGGATGACTAAGTTATCATGTTAAGATATAAAGAGCATTTGAAGCCTCATCGATACACTGCTATGGACTACTGGTGCATTAGCACTGCTGATAGCTCCAATGAGTTATTATTAATGGAATCAGCATCCAGTGAAATGTCAATGTTGTCATATACAATTGCATATGATTATCAACTCATTAATGGACTGCCCAGGCAGATGGGTCTCATCAGCTATGATTGGCAGCTCATCTAGGAGATGGAAAACTCTGATCTCAGACTTCTGCTGTCTTGTGGCTACACACACTCATGGGGAAGTCCTACGTTGTGTTCAATGCTGACTGCCAATTCCTGTGACACCATTGGTGTCAAAGTGTATTGGTCTCTGCCATTCCTTTGGATTCATCAGCTGCATGGAGAAGGGGTGCTTGCAATATGACTGACAGCTTGCTCTCCATATTGTACTGCCCTGGCTTGCATAACGGCTTGCTGTTGGCAGCTAAGGCACAACATCCATGGCCAACACTGACCAATGGAGGGCCTCCCAAGTGGACTGCAGTGAGATTTTACCTTCTCTTTCCCCCATCCCTGCCATTCGTCAGCAGCAGACCTATTAATCACCCTGTTTGGCCATTTTTTTTAACAACTGCCACACTATAACACACATACTTGTAATCTGGAAAAGTTGATGTGAGTGTAATCACACATCTCTTTATTAGTACAATTAAAAATTCCTTTGTTTCAGCTATAGGTTTTGGCTATAATGGTAGGCCAGAAAATGATGTTGCCTTGTCAACATCTGGGATATTTCATCCAAACATTCTGCCATGAAATCCAAGATTTGTGTGTTCAGTCAGCATGTGTAATAAAAGATGTCTTTCAATTCATTCTGCTAGTTGTGATGTAAAAAGAATGTAACTGAATCGCTAACACCTACTGGCTTGTATTCCTTCCCCTCCCCTCCACTTTTTTCTGGCTTCTGTCCCCTTCCTTTCCAGTCCTGATGAATTCCTGGGGAAGGAAAGGGTAAAGCAGTTTCAATCAAACCACACTGAACCCAAGTCAAAATAAGAGAACTGAATTCTGGCAAGGCAAAGATCAAAACCACTTGAAATTGAGGCTCCTGTCTTGCTTGCCTCGATCAAAGATTTGAAGAATGGAATTTGTTACCGATGAGTTTCCCTAGCTGCTACTGGTCTCCCATGCCCTACTGCACTGCAGTGGACAGACACAGCCTAATGGCAGCCCTCCTCTACCTAACAAACTAGAAATAAAGTGAGCAGCATGTGGCTGTCCTGAGATAGCAGTGTCTGTGATTTCCCAGATTCATTTAGACAGAGCAATCCAGGGAAAGAAATTGGTTTCTTACTTGAATGAGCTATATTTCACAACATTACAACTTGAGGACTAACTTCAGGTTATTCATTTGGAAGCTTTACATCACACTTCAAAACCATCCAGAGATGTTTTCCTAGTCACTTCCATTAGGTAGTGTTAAATGTATGATATATTCACAGCAGTCAAGTCAAGTCATAGAGCACTACAGCACAGAATCAGGCCCTTCAGTCCATCTATTCGGTGATTAATTATTATTCTGCCTAGTTCCATCAATCTGCAATTGGACCATAGCCCTCCATACACCTAACATCCATGTACCTATCCAAATTTCTCTTAAATGTTGAAATGAAAATCGCATCCACCACTTCCACCAGCAGCTTGTTCCACCATCCTTTGCATGAAGTTTTTCCTCATATTCCCATTAAATATTTCACCTTTTCTCCCTTAACCCATGACCTCCAGTTCGAGTCTCACCCAACCTCAGTGGAAAAAGCCTGCTTGCATTTATCCTATCAATATTCCTCACAATATAGTTGGCGGTGTTTTCCTAGTCACTGCTATTAGGTAGTGTTAAATATATCACATATCCACAGCAGTTGAGTTCAAGTTTAGCTATCAAGTTTAGCTATCATTCAACCATACATAAATATAGCCAGCAGCATTCCTCCAGTACAAGGTGCAAAACACATAACAGAGCATAGTACACTGCACATAGAATGAATAGTACAAATAGTTACGATTTCAGAACAAAACATAAGGTCACAAAAAGAAAAAAAAGATGCAGCCCAAGTCTGTATGTGGTATGATTAGACTGATAGTAAGTTGTCCTGGTCCACTGAAAGAACACTGAAGCTGAGTTTATTCTCATCTGCACAAGCACATCACAGCATCACAAACACATAGCGTTGGAAACACAACATTCAATACTGAAACATATCCATATTATATACAAAATTATACAAGAAAGAACTCTATTCGAATGAAAACAAAACAAAGTTAACTGCAGTGCACAGTGAGATACACTGAGGTAGTGATTAGAGTTGTGCAGGTTGCTTCAAAACCTGAATCGTTGAAGGGAAGTAGCTGTTCTTGAACCTGATGGGTAGATGTTCAGGTTTCTCCACCTCATACCACACGGTATGAGAAGATGGACCTTAAATTAACATTCATCATGATAGAGAGCCTCTCTCTAGTGATAGTCAGACTGATCTGTTGACAATTTCTGGTGTACGCCCCCACTGTTGAAATGTGATCTATTGGATTGAAGGCAGTGACAGTGGTAGCTGTGTTGGGTATGAGGGCATGGGGGGGGGGGCTGTGGGAGAAGGGCTGAAATAATCCAGTATTGTGGACACTAATTAACTGACTTCCACCCTTGATTCAGTAACATTTGTCAAACAGAAGATTAATACACCAAGTATCAATACTTGGTAGGGAGGGTCGGGGGATGCAGGGAGAAAAGGGCAGAGGAGTGAGGTTGGGAGACTGTCAAAATGGGAGGCACAAACAGTGGATGAATGAAAGATGGGAGACAATGAGGCACAGGAAGGAAAAGGGATAGAGAAATGTATCTCTTTCACTACTCAACTTCCTAGCTCTTTACTTCACCCCTCCACCACCTCCCGGTTTCACCTTGTGATTCTTCCTCCACTCCCCCCACTTTCTTACTCTGACTCCTCATCTTTTTTTTCCCAGTCTCGGCCCGAAATGTCGACCGTTTACTCTTTTCCATAGATGCTGCCTGACCTGCTGAGTTCCTCTAGCATTTTGTGTGTTTTGCTTAGATAAATAAGGGAATTTTTTTCGTAAGCTCTATTGTATTTCTTTATTTTTCCTGTGAATGCATACAAGAAAATGAATCTCAAGGTAGTAAATGGTAACATATATGTACTTTGATAATAAATTTACTTTGACTTTGGGAGTGGGTATGGGTCTGCAGGACAGGGCAGGTGAGATAGAGAGGGAAGGAAGGAGATGGTAATGGGGCTTGAATGAGTGAGGAGCTGAGCAGGTGAAGGGATAAAGAGTTAAGCAGGAGGGGAGACAGAAGGGATAAATGGGAGAGAGTGAAACAGAAGTTGTCAAGAACAGGGTCATGAATCTTATTTTGAGATTTTTCAATTCACATTGGAAGTGGAAAAAATGCTGAAGTAAAATTATTTGAAATAAAGGCTGTTATTTTCTATCAGGGGTTTAAAAGTGTAAGAAGCAGGTAGAGAACCCTAGTTACTTCTACTCAAAGTAATCGTCCATCTTGTCAATTAGTTACAAGGGGATTTTGACGATTTCTGATTCACCTACCAATGCAACAGGTCTACAGCAGATGTTATCCCATTGGCTCTTCACACAACCCTGGAATATCCGGACAACAAAGATGCATACATCAGGATGCTCTTTATTGATTACAGCTCAGCATTTAACACCATTGTCCCCTCAAAGCTAATCAGTAAACTCCAAGACCTGGGCCTCAATGCCCCTTGGTGCAATTGGATCCTGGATTTCCTCACTTGTAGACCCCAGTCAATTCAGATTGGCAAAAACATCTCCTCCACAACCTCCATCAGCACAGGAGCACCACAGGGATCTGTACTTAGCCCCCCTGCTCCACTTGTTTTACACCTAGGACTGTGTGGCTAAGTACAGCTCCAACACCATATACAAGTTTGCTGACAACACACACCACTGTTGTGGGTTGTATCCAAGATGGGGATGAATCAACGTACATGAGGGAGACTGAAAACTTGGTTGGGTGGTGTAACAACAACCTCTCACTCAATGTCAACAAGACCAAGGAACTGATTGTAGACTTCAGGAGAGGGAAACCAGGGGTCCATGAGCCAATAATCAGAGGATCAGAGGTGGAGGGTCAGTAACTTTAAATTCCTGGGTGTCACTATCTCAGGGGACTTGTCCTGGATCCATTATATAAATATTATCGTGAAGAAAGCACAACAGCACCTCTACATCCTCAGGAGTCTGCAGAGATTCGGCATGTCATCGAAAACCTTGGCAAACCTCTATAGATGTGAGGTGGAAAGTGTGCTGACTGGCTGCATTACGGCCTGGTATGGAAACACCAATGCCTTTGCGTGGAAAATCCTACAAAGGTAATGGATTTGACCCAGTACATCACAGGTAAAACCCTCCCAACCATTGAGCACATCTACATGAAACGTTGCTGTAGAAAAGCAGCGTCCATCATCAAAGATCCTCACCACATAGGCCATGCTCTTTTCTTGCTGCTGCCACTGGGCAGGAAGTACAAGAGCCTCAGGACTCACACCACCAGGTTCAAGAACAGTTACTACCCCTTAACCATCAGACTCTTCAACAAAAGGGGATAATTACAGTCATTTAAGGACTCTGTTATATTGCTATTTCATGCTCGTTATTTATTGCTATTTATTTATATCTGCTTTTGCAATGGTTTGTTTACAGTTTACAGTTTCTGTTCGATAAATTTGCTAAGTATGCCCGCAGAAAAAGAATCTCGAGGTCGTATGTGGTGTCATGTATTTACTCTGATAATAAATTTTACTTTGAACTTTAAATTTTTGTCTTTACTGTAAGCAGAAATGGTTGTCATCTCCTCTCCATCTGCCCACTTCCCATCCTCCATTCTAGAAAAGTCCAAAATCAAAATGTGATGTGTAAGACCATGACAAGCCTTCAGTCTGCACTAAACAGAGAGAAAGATAAAGAAAGAGAGAGGAGAGTGAAAGGGAGAGGGAGAGGGGGAGAGAGGGTGAGATGGAAAGGGAGGGAGAGAAAGACAGGGAGGGAGGGAGACGTAGGAGAGGGAGTTAAAGAGAGGGAGGGAGAAAGGGAGGGGGAGAGAGAGGGAGGGAGAGAGGGAGGGAGAGGGAGAGGGAGGGAGAGGGAGAGGGAGGGGGAGAGAGAGGGAGGGAGAGGGAGAGAGGGAGGGGGAGAGAGAGGGAGGGAGAGGGAGAGAGGGAGGGGGAGGGAGAGGGAGGGAGAGGGGGAGAGAGAGAGGGAAAGGGAGAGGGGGGAAGGGGAGAGAGAGGGGGGAGAACACAAATAAAAAAGGGGGGGAGGGAGAAACAGAGGGAGTGAATGTGTGTGTTGTGGACCTAGAAATGTTAAATTACTTTTTCCCTAAGGTATTTTACTTACATTTAAAAGAGATGAACTTTACTTATTTCCAGATTCCCTGCAATCACTTTACTGAGTATATTTCTTTATTTTTTTAATTTATAAACTGAAGCAATAGTGAATCAACTCAGTGATTTCTGACTAAATTCTCTCTCCAAAGAGTAAGCTAGGTTTTTACAAGAGTATCTAAATAGGTTTGAATTTTTGTTATCTTTGGATTATGCTATGCTCTGTCAATTGCACATGGCATTCTACATTGTGGTTCCAATATGTTATATGATATTAATGACCAAGGTTTTGTTAAATATCATTTCAACAATGAAATAGGATACTACATAAAGGAGCCCTTTTGTTGTGTTTCCACAGCCTTGGATGAGGATGAACCAGCCTTGCCTCCAAGCCAAAATGTTGAGCATTGAAGTGCCATTTCCCCGAGTCTCAATGTATCCTGCCCATGTTTCCACTCTACCTTCCAGCATCAAGTTCATCGTTCTGTTGGTCTCAGCTCTTCAAGAAATGTTTTAAGGATTTTTGCCTGAAACACAATTTCTGGAATGAGTTCCAGACCTTCATCACTTTCTGGATGAAAACTTTTATGCTCATTGTCCCACTAATCCTTCTACCAATCATCTTAAATCTAATTCCCCTTATTTTCAAATCCTCTTCAAGGGAAATAGGCCCATCGTATTTCCTCAACCTTTGTCCCTCTTAATTTTATACACCTCATTCTCTCTTCACCTGCTTACGTTATAAAGACAGCTATGCTACCCTCATCCAGTCTTCCCCCATTTCTATATTTCCCTGTTCCAAAAGCATCTTCTGCACTGTCTTCAGTGCATTTAGAATCAGAATCATGTTTATTATCACTGGCATGTGACATGAAATTTGTTAACTTAGCAGCAGCAGTACAATGCAATACATAATATAGAAGAAAAAATAAAATAATAATAATAAATAAGTAAATCTTATTTAGTATACTTTATACAGTACATGTATATCGAATAGATTAAAAATCATGCAAAATATTGAAATACTATATAATTTTGTTTTAAAATGAGGAATGTTCAAGAATTCAATGTCCATTTAGGAATTGGATGGCAGAGGGGAAGAAGCTGTTCCTGAATCGCTGAATGTGTGCCTTCAGGCTTCTGTACCTCTTACCTGATGGTAACAGTGAGAAAAGGCCATGCCCTGGGTGCTGGAAGTCCTTAATAGTGGATGCTGCCTTTCTGAGACACCGCTCTGTGAAGATGTCCTGGGTACTTTGTAGTCTAGTACCCAAGATGGAGCTGACTAGATTTACAACCTTCTGCAGCTTCTTTTGGTCCTGTGCAGCAGCTCCTCCCACCCCCCATACCAGAGATGCTCTCCATGGTACATCTATATAAGTTTTTAAGTGTATTTGTTGATGTACTAAATCTCTTCAAACTCCTAATGAAGTTTAGCTGCTGTCTTGCTTTCTTTATAACTACATCGATATGTTGGGATCAGGTTAGATCCTCAGAGATCTTGACACCCAGGAACTTGAAACTGCTCACTCTCTCCACTTCTGATCCCTCTATGAGGATTGATATGTGTTCCCTTGTCTTACTCTTCCTGAAGTCCACAATCAGCTCTTTTGTCTTACTGACGTTGAGTGCCAGGTTATTGCTGTGGCACCATTCCACTAGTTGGCATATCTCATTCCTGTACGCCCTCTTGTCACCACCAGAGATTCTACCAACAATGGTTGTATCGTCAGCAAATTTATAGATGGTATTTGAGCTATGCCTAGCCACATAGTCATGGGTAGATAGAGTAGAGCAGTGGACTAAGCACACACCCCTGGAGTGCATCAGTGTCAATCGTCATCGAGGAGGAGATGTTATCGCCAATCTGCAAAGATTGTGGTCTTCTGGTTAGGAAGTCAAGGATCCAATTGCGGAGGGAGGTACAGAGGCCCAGGTTCTGCAACTTCTCAGTTAGGGTTGTGGGAATGATGGTATTAAATGCTGAGCTATAGTCGATGAACAGCATCCAGGTGGTCTAAAGCTGCGTGGAAAGCCATTGAGATTGCATCTGCCATTGACTTACTGTGGCAATAGGCAAATTGCAATGGGTTCAGGTCCTTGCCGAGGAAGAAGTTCAGTCTAGTCATAACCAGCCTCTCAAAGCATTTCATCATTCTAGATGTGTGTGCTACCGGGCAATAGTCATTAAGGAACATCATATTATTCTTCTTAGGCACTGGTATAATTGTTGCCTTTTTGAAGCAAGTGGGATCTTCTGCCCGTAGCAGTGAGAGGTTGAAAATACTCCTGCTAGTTGGTTGACACAGGGTTTCAGAGCCTTACCAGGTACTCCATTGGGACCTTCCACCTTGTGAGGGTTCACTCTCTTTAAAGACAGCCTAACATCAGCCTCTGAGACAGAGATCACAGGGTCATCAGGTGCGACAGAGATCTTCACAGCTGTAGTTGTATTCCCCCTTTCAAAGCGGGTATAGAAGGCGTTGAGTTCATCTGGTAGTGAAACATCGCTGCCTTTCACGCTATTGGGTTTCGCTTTGTAGGAAGTAATGTCTTGCAGACTCTGCCAGAGTTGTCGTGCATCCGATGTCGCCTCCAAATTGTTTCTTTGCCCTTGAAATAGCCCTCCGCAAATCATACCTGGTTTTCTGATAGAGGCCTGTGTTGCCAGACTTGAATGCCACAGATCTAGCCTTCAGCAGACGATGTACCTCTTGGTTCATCCATGGATTTTGGTTTGGGAATGTGCAGCAAGTCTTGTAGGTACACACTCATCCACACAGGTTTTAATAAATTCGGTAACAACTGCACATATTCATCCAGGTTTGAAGATGAATCCAGTCCACTGATTCAAAGCAGTCCTGTAGACGCTTCTGTGCTTCCCTTGTCCGAACCGTCTTGGTCCTCACTGCTGGTGCTGCAGTCTTCAGTCTCTGCCTATACTCAGGGAGTAGAAGTACAGCCAGGTGATCAGACTTCCCGAAGTGAGGGTGTGGAATAGCACGGTAGGCATTCTTGATGGTGGTGTAACAATGGTCCAGTGTGTTGTTTCCTCTGGTATTGCAAGTGATCTGTTGATGGTAGTTGCTTAGTGATTTTTTTCAGACTGGCCTGGTTAAAATCCCCCAAAACAATGGTGGGTACACTGTTTCGTGCATGTTGATCCCATTGCTCAGATCATCTAAAGCCTGTATGACATTGGCCTGAAGTGGAATGTAAACTGCAACAAAAATGACCCCAGAGAACTCCTGGGGTAGGTAAAAAGGACGGCACTTTACTGCTAGATATTCCAGGTCTGGTGAGCAGAAAGGACACCTTTCTCCAAAATTGACTGGAACTCTAAATAATCCTCAAACCATGGTCTATCTAGTGCAGTGTACAGTTCGGGCATAATTTCCCTAGTTTTATATGTTCATCCTAAAGGAATGCATCCCTTTGTATTTTTATTCACCTTGTTGCCCTGTCCAGGTACCAATTAGCACAACTTGTTACAGCCAACCAATCGGATGATTGCTCCGGTTCATTCTCTGCTCATTAGCAAACCTTCAATCTATGTCCTTACCACAATGGAATGAAGTATGATTTTATCTGATGAGCTTGCATGGCATTTCCTCTAATCCTTTTTCATGACCAAATGCACGTCTCCCATAGATTTTCGCTCACCTACCGCAAGTAGCAAGCTGAGAAAACTGAGTTATGCTTTTATAAATTCATGATGAATCTACCTGATCATTTTACACTTTACATGCATTAACACATCCCTAATATTTTCCTGCAACTCTGATGTCGGCCCTTCTTCCCTCCTTTCTAAAACAGCTGGATTATATTTCCTGCTTTCCAATCCATATGTATCATTCTCAAACCTAAGGAATTCTGGAAGATCAGAACCAACACACTCACTCCTGCAGGTATCCCTTGTAAACATGTAGGGTATCAGGTTCAGGGGACTAGCTGTTCTTTATCCCCTTTCTACAACTCTATTTCTTTACTAATGCACTTTTAGTTTCGCATTACCACTAGACTATTTCTGGAATATAGTTTTTACTTTTGTCTCATGGAGACAATTGGAAATGCTTAGAAACTGGTACCTTCAATGAATCTGAATTTCAGAAGTACACAGAGTTTCTATTATTTAGCAGGCTTAGTGCTATTGACCACAGGTAAACATCTAGCCTAGGGGTTCCCAACTTTTGTTATGCCATGTATCCTTACCATTACCAAGTGTTCCGTGGACACTAGGCTGGGAACCCTTTCTTCAGGCAAAAGTTTTGCTTAATGGTTCTACTATTTCTTTACTCCCTCTCAGCACACCTCCACCTGTGACAGACATTATTCATTACTCTTTATGTTTTATTTTGCTTCTACCAGGGTCTTACAATCGCTTTATTCCTCTTTTATATATTCTTCCATGTTAATTTTTTGCTCTCTTTATCAATTCCTGGATAATGGCCTAATGAATTCTTACATTTTCCTAATCCACTAATTCTTTTGAACAAAATAATCTATTTTCTTTTTCCTGAACTTCTCACGTTCTCTACATTTCAATACTTGCCCGATGGGTTTTTATTCCTTCACATATACTAGTAGTAAATAATAAATAATGTCTTTGTTCACTTGTCATGCCTTATCTCTATCTTTTTTAAAAGAAAAAAGCTAAGAGGAAAATATAATATTTGTCACATGTATATGGAGTATTGTGTACAGTTCTGGTCACCGAATTATAGGAAAGATGTCAACAAAATAGAGAGAGTACAGAGAAGATTTACTAGAATATTACCTGGGTTTCAGCACCTAAGTTACAGGGAAAGGTTGAACAAGTTAGGTCTTTATTCTTTGGAGCGTAGAAGGTTGAGGGGGGACTTGATAGAGGTATTTAAAATTATGAGGGGGATAGATAGAGTTGACATGGATAGGATTTTTCCATTGAGAGTAGGGGAGATTCAAACAAGAGGACAAGAGTTGAGAGTTAGGGGGCAAAAGTTTAGGGGTAACACAAGGGGGAATTTCTTTACTCAGAGAGTGGTAGCTGTGTGGAACGAGCTTCCAGTAGAAATGGTAGAGGCAGGTTCGGTATTGTCATTTAAAGTAAAGTTGGACAGGTATATGGACAGGAAAGGAATTGAGGGTTATGGGCTGAGTGCGGGCCAGTGGGACTAGGTGAGAGTAAGCGTTCGGCATGGACTAGAAGGGCCGAGATGGCCTGTTTCCGTGCTGTAATTGTTATATGGTTTTTTTATATCAAAATATTAGCTTTATTTGCCACATGTATAACACAGTCAGTGAAATATGTTGTTTGCTTCAATGACCAACACAGTCCAAGGATGTGCTGAAGGCATCCCACAAGTGTTGCAGTGCTTCCAGCACCCACAGATCACTAACCCTAAAGCACGTCTTTGGAATGTGGGAGGAAACTGCAGCACCAGAGGACACTCACACAGCCATGGGGAGAATGCACAAACTCCTTACAGACAGCAGCATTGACTGAACCCTAATCGCTCGCATCATAAGGTGTTGAACTAATTGCTATGCTGTCAGGCTGCCTATCCTATCATTTAATCAAATTTCCCTAAGATAATTGTTTTAACCAATACAGTGGATTCCAGTTAATTGGGCTATCAGTTAATTGGGGCAGCCACTTATTTGGGACAACTCTCAAAGAACAAAAATAAATCATGACAGTAGCTAGGGTAATGTTGAAAGGACTAGATAAGGTGGATGTGGAGAGGACGTTTCCTATGGTAGGGGCATCCAGAACTAGAGGGGACAGCCTCAAAATTGAGGGGCAACCTTTTAGAACTGAGGTAAGGAGGAACTTTTTTAGCCAGAGGGTAGTGAATCTGTGGAATGCTCTGCCACAGGCTGCAGTGGAGGCCAAGCCCGTGGGTATAAGTAAAGCGGAAGATGATCATTTCCTGATCGGTCAGGACATCAAAGGATATGGTGAGAAGGCAGGTGTACGGGGTTGAGTGGGATCCAGGATCAGCCCTGATGGAATGGTGGAGTGGACTTGATGGGCTGAATGGCCTAATTCTGCTTCTATGTTTTATTGCCTTCATTCATTTGGGACACTATGCCACTTATTTGGGACAGGAGACTATTGCCAAAAAGCATCTAACTAGCATTATTTGCGTGCACTTGTGTGGCTGTTAGATACAACAGCATGTATCTAGCAAATAGTTTTTAAATAGCATCAGTTGTGGGTGTTTGTGTTCAAAAAGCAGTGATTTTCGTCACTGATAGTTGGTGAGAAATAAACAATAAGACAATTCAGAACTGTTATGTTCACTGCAGTTTCAAGCATTCAGGCTTCCAGATGCCAGAAACAGCTTGGAGTGAAAATGAAACGACTTCACTATTTCAACAAGTTAAGAACTATGAAGAATTTGAAGGTAAACACGAGGAAATCTGCAGATGCTGGAAATTCAAGCAACACACACAAAATGCTGGTGGAACACAGCAGGTCAGGCAGCATCTATAGGGAGAAGCGCTGTCAATGTTTCGGGCCGAGACCCTTCGTCAGGACTAACTGAAAGGAAAGATAGTAAGAGATTTGAAAGTAGGAGGGGGAGGGGGAGATCTGAAATGACAGGAGAAGACCGGAGGGGGTGGGGTGAAGCTGAGAGCCGGAAAGGTGATTGGCAAAAGGGATACAGAGCTAGAGAAGGGAAAGGATCATGAGATGGGAGGCCTAGGGAGAAAGTAAGGGAGGGGAGCACCAGAGGGAGATGGAGAACAGGCAGAGTGATGGGCAGAAAGAGAAAAAAAAAGGAGGGGGGAGAAAAGCTAAATATATCAGGGATGGGGTAAGAAGGGAAGGAGGGGCATTAACGGAAGTTAGAGAAGTCAATGTTCATGCCATCAGGTTGGAGGCTACCCAGGCGGTATATAAGGTGTTGTTCCTCCAACCTGAGTGTGGCTTCATCTTGACAGTGGAGGAGGCCATGGATGGACATATCAGAATGGGAATGGGACGTGGAATTAAAATGTGTGGCCACTGGGAGATCCTGTTTTCTCTGGCGGACAGAGCGTAGGTGTTCAGCGAAACGGTCTCCCAGTCTGCATCTGGTCTCACCGATATATAAAAGGCCACACCGGGTATCGACAATCATCTTGAATGACACAATGAAAATGAAGATTTGGAAGATGTAATTGTCAACAGCATTGTATGAAGGCAGTCCATTATCTACAGTAGGTGTCTGCGCTGATTTTGTTCATTTACAGTCAATACTCTGTCGATAACTATTAGGAACTATTACACATTTTTACAATACTGTAGTATTGGTAATGTTCTAATTCGTTCTGTATTTCATTTAAATACATAATTTGTTACTCAGTTAAATGGTAGTTTGTCTTTTTTTTTAATACCTTTTTAACTATTTCCATGAAATTTCGGTTAATTGGGGCAGCCACTTAATTGGGCCAAGATGCATTGGTCCCAATGTGCCCCAATTAACCAGAATACACAGTGTCTCTTTCCCGCTGTGGGATAACTGGCTTCCTTGGAGGTATGAGTTTTGGCTCTTAGGCATAGTCTTGCAGGATTTCCTCACACAAAGTTTTTAAAAGTTCTATAATAGCCAATGAGTAGACCAACATATGAGGCGCAATAATAAGCAAGGAATAGTAAAGGATATTAATTTGGAAAATCCATTTCACTTAATGCCTCGGTTATTATTTGTTCTTGTCATTTGCAACCATGATCTCGAAAGTAACCTTTAATTCCTGGGAACTTCAGTTCCTGGTAACCCTAGTCAAAATCAGAATCTGGTTCAGTAACACTGAAATATGTCGTGAAATTTGTTGTTTTGTGGTAGCAGTACATTGCAATACATAAAACTACTATAAGTTACAAGAAGAAATATAAATACAGCACTGGGCAAAAGTCTTAAGCATCTATATATATATAAATAAAAAACTAGGGTGTCTAAGACTTTTGCACAGTAATTTTACATATTGCCTTGTACTACTGCATGAAAACAAAATCATGAGTGATGATAAACCTGATTCTGATATTGGTCTCTACAGTGGACTGAGAGTGGGAAGGGGACAGGGAGAGGGGAATCGTGGTTGGGAAAGGGGGAAGAAAGAGGGGAGGGAATGGGAAACACCAGACAGATATTCTGTAATGAGAAGAAGCTGTCCTAAAACATTTTGCTTGTTTGTCAGGCTCCTGTATATCTTACCTGATGGTAGCAATGAGAAGAGGGTATGTCCTGGTTGGTGGGGGTCCTTAATGATGGATACCATCTTTTTAAGGCTTCACCTTTTGAAGAACCCTAGTGATGTGCAATCTGCTCATGTCAACTTCACATTAATGGATGGATGAGGAAATATTTCAAAGTAATGAGATAATTGAAATGAGGAAGTAACTCTAGGTATTGATTGCGCACTTAAAAACTTAAATTTTAAATCTGACGCAACCCATGTTAACTCAGCTGGACTGCAAGAAACAATTGATATATTTATTATGCACCAGTAACAGCACAGAGCAGAATTCAGTGTAATACAGAAAATGTAACTTGTCCAAAAGCCTCAAAGACAAGCTTCCCTACTGTTAATTCTGATGACTTCATTCACTCAGTGGCCGTAATTGTTATTTCAGGGGCCCAGAAGGAAGCCACACTACAGATGTACAGCAGGAATTTTAAACCAAGATCAACCTGTGACATTTTAATAATCCCGAAAGCCTTCACTCTGCAGACGAACAATGTAAGACATGAAATATCAGCAGATTCCTATTCTCACTCTCATTACAACTTCAACTTCTCTGCCACACTAATGCTATTTTTCCATTACCCAGTGCAGAGATGCAGAGACATTCATTAACAGCCCTGTACCTTGACGCACATTTGCAGCCCATGGTACATCTGTCCTGACACTTCACTGTAAGATTGTGTTAAATGATAACTATCCTCCAGGCTAATATTACCCTGCTTTTTAATAAAGACAAATGCAATTGTTCTTTTTCGTTCAGTGCACAGAATTTGTTCATTAGTTAACTGGTCGGAAATGGAGTTTGTATAATCGAAGGCAATGTATAATGATGTTTGCTAATTGTGCAGACTCTGTGTTCCTCTGCTAGGTACATCTGCACCTTTGGGACTATGGTGGGCCACCATGCTGTTCGACTGATGAGGAAAACACGAAGGTTCTAGGTTCCCAAGTGATTGCACAATTTCCATGTGGTTGACCAGCCCTCTGCTAGGACTCATCAGTGATGGACAATCAGTTACCCTGGATGTAACTAGTAGAGTGGATAGGGGAGAGCCAGTGGAAGTGGTATATTTAGATTTTCAAAAGGCTTTTGACAAGGTCCCACACAGGAGATTAGTGTGCAAACTTAAAGCACACAGTATTGGGGGTATGGTATTGATGTGGATAGAGAATTGGTTGGCAGACAGGAAGCAAAGACTGGGAGTAAACGGGACCTTTTCAGAATGGCAGGCAGTGACTAGTGGGGTACCACAAGGCTCAGTGCTGGGACCCCAGTTGTTTATAATATATATTAATGATTTAGACGAGGGAATTAAATGCAGCATCTCCAAGTTTGCGGATGACACGAAGCTGGGCGGCGGTGTTAGCTGTGAGGAGGATGCTAAGAGGATGCAGGGTAGCCTGGATAGGTTAGGTGAGTGGGCAAATTCATGGCAGATGCAATTTAATGTGGATAAATGTGAGGTTATCCACTTTGGTTGCAAGAACAGGAAAACAGATTATTATCTGAATGGTGGCCGATTAGGAAAAGGGGAGGTACAACAAGACCTGGGTGTCATTGTACACCAGTCATTGAAGGTGGGCATGCAGGTACAGCAGGCAGTGAAAAAGGCAAATGGTATGTTGGCATTCATAGCAAAAGGATTTGAGTACAGGAGCAGGGAGGTTCTACTGCAGTTGTACAAGGCCTTGGTGAGACCGCACCTAGAGTATTGTGCGCAGTTTTGGTCCCTTAATCTGAGGAAAGACATTCTTGCCATAGAGGGAGTACAAAGAAGGTTCACTAGATTGATTCCTGGGATGGCAGGACTTTCACATGAAGAAAGACTGGATCGACTAGGCTTATACTCACTAGAATTTAGAAGATTGAGCGGGGATCTGATTGAAACGTATAAAGTTCTAAAGGGATTGGACAGGCAAGATCCAGGAAGATTGTTTCCAATGTTGGGGAAGTCCAGAACGAGGGGTCACAGTTTAAGGATAAAGGGGAAGCCTTTTAGGACCGAGATGAGGAAAAACTTCTTCACACAGAGAGTGGTGAATCTGTGGAATTCTCTGCCACAGGAAACAGTTGAGGCCGGTTCATTGGCTATATTTAAGAAGAAGTTAGATATGGTCCTTGTGGCTAAAGGGATCAGGGGGTATGGAGAGAAAGCAGGTACAGGGTTCTGAGTTGGATGATCAGCCATGATCACACTGAATGGCGGTGCAGGCTCGAAGGGCCAAATGGCCTACTCCTGCACCTATTTTCTTTGTTTCTATGTTTCTAAATGTGCATCAGTCTTCTCAGCTCAACGTGTCATTGCATCTATTGTTTTATGACCATTAAACTATGGTCTTAATCATATTAACTTTCTATCACAGCTGCCTCGGGAAAGCAGCCAACATAATAAAACACACCTCCCATCCTAGACATTTACTCTTCTCCCTGTTTCCATTGGACAGAAGATACAAAAACTTAAAAATTCATACCATCAGACTCAAGGGCGCACTCAATCCTGCTGTTATGAGACACCTGAACAGAACTTTTGCATGATATAGATGAATTCTTGATCTCACAATCTTACATCTTATTTGTCTAACTCACCACCTCTGTAACTGTAACACTATATTCTGCATTCTGTCTTCCTTCCCACAACCCCAATGTACTTCTATTTGGAATAATCTGTCTAGATTGCATGCAAACAAAACTTTTCACCATATCTTGTTGTATAAGACCATAAAGTCATAAGACATAGGAGCAGAATCAGGCCATTCTGTCCATCCAGTCTGTTCTGCCATTCAATCATGGCTGATTTATTATCCCTCTCAATCCCATTCTTCTGCTTTCTCCCTGTTACCGTTGTACTAATCAAAAACCTATCAACATCTGTCTTTCAATATATCCAGTGACTTAGCCTCCACAGACATCTCTGACAATGACTTCTGCAGATTCACCACCCTCTGGCTAAAGAACTTTCTCCTCATCTCTGTTCTAATGAGATAATAATGTGTATGTGACAAGAATAAAGCAATATCCAATCGAGTTGGTTAAAATTGTTGCTATTATCTCAAGTCGAAGTGATACAAGTAGTAGTTTTCCACAAGATGGACCATTCACTTCATAGTCATAGAGTATCTTGTTACCTTTCAAGATTTTCCACCATTACCATATACCCTCCTTGTCACTCTTCTTACCATCCATCCTATGTCTTTCCCATACTTTATGAATCTCTGGGGATTTTAATCTATTTTCAGATAATTTTCTTTTAACATAATTTATAAGATGAATTACACTAAATGTCTTCCCTGGATAAACAGCTAAAAATCCCCAAAGCATTGACACTTTCCATCAAGCAAGTGAATTTCAAGTCTGCACCACAATGTTGCACAAAAAAAACCCATTTGAAAACGAAAGTATTTTATCTTTTATATCTATTATGAAATGAATACAGAGAGCTCAAAATGGATTGAAGTATCTAAATGAATCTCAAGGGCTCCAATAATGTCTGTAAGCTGCTCAAGCTTGGCTCTTGTAGTTTGTATTGCAATTTAAAATCTATGATTAGATTGCTGTGTTATAATTCACGGAGGGAACCATTGTCTGCCTTGTAATGGAAACAGTGGGTGGTACAATGACTCGCTCTGCAATATGTTACTGAGATATTTAATCTTTGTAGGAGTTGTATTATACTAAATTATGCATATAATAAAAAGTGTGACACCATTCAGGAAGGGTTTTCATAATATATATAGTTAGTCCCTTACCACCTTTGACCACCAAACTAAATCTTTTCTTACACTTCCCTACTTCTCCGAAGATCGTCACCTTGTCATGGTGGAGAGACTTGTAAGTTCCCGAGATGCCGAAAGTGATGTCGTTTGAAGTTTAGCCATCTGGTATTTAGCTCCTGGTAAGGTCGCCCATGGGGGTAAGGTCAAGGGAGAGGTTCCAGACAAAGAGCGATCAAACCAAGACCTCAACAGTGGTGAGGCTGGTGGAAGATGATGACACATCACAGCGGCAGTGAAGGCGGAGGAAAGCTGCAGCAGTGAAGGGTCCCCAGTCGTCTTGCATTCCATAGCACTGGACCCTGACACCAATCTGTCAATACCATGTGGTAGCTGTCTGTGCCGCCCCACATTAAACAAAGCCATGCACTAGCAGTCTTCATTAAGAGAATCCTCCTAATCTGCACCAGAATATGTGGATCCCGGATTGGCCTCTGAAGCCACCCAAGAACCAACCAACAGACAACCCCTTAGGAGAACAGCATACTCGACTCGAGTGATCACACTATTACTGCTACACTTTCGCTGACGTTGTTTGAACAAGGTCAATACAAAAATTACATGCAGGACTTGGATCCTGGATACACACACCACAGAAATTGAAATATCCTTTAGCTCACTGAATCCAGGCGAATCATCAAGCATCCATTTTGCACTAATCTTTTGCCCATATTACTCTCCTTGTCCTTGGATGTGCAAATGGCAGTCCACGATCATCTTCTCAAAAGCAATTAGGAATGGACTATAACTGCTGCCCTTGCCAGTGATGTGCAGATTCCAAAAATAAAAACAAATAAAAAACAATCTTTTCTCTTCATTACCTGATTTTACAAAAATGGGGTTGCTGAGAGGAAGTGTTACTGCTGCAACGATAGACAGCCTTCTGCCCAAGTGCAGGTGCGGTGATCAAACAGCATGCACTGGCACTATTGCAGATGGAATTTGGACAGGCAGTGTGATGCTTTAATGAGGGTAAAGCAGCCAAACTCAAGACTTTCCTGGGAGAAGACAAACCACATTGTTAACAAGATGGGATGTGGCTCTTCATGGAGGTAGCTGGTCAATCAGCCAACACAAATCAGCAACGGCAAAAAGCCCATAAAAGAAAAGGAAGATAAAGGAGGCAGGAGGATAGGTGAAGTGGGGAAACAACTTTAGGTCCACTCTACCACAGCCTTTAAATATTCGGTAGATGTCAGACATTCCACCCTCTCCCCCACCTCCATTCTTCTAAACTCCAGCGAGTACAGTCCAAGAGCCATCAAATTCTTCTCATATATTAACCCCTTCATTCCCAGGATCATTCTCTGGGCCCTCTACAATACCAGCACATCCTTTCATAGATAAGGGGCCCAAGACTGCTCACAATACTCCAAATGAGGCCTCACCAAAGAAAAGCCTCAGCATTACATCCTTGCTTTTAACGAATAGAGAATGTGATGATAGGCTGGGTATTGATTGATTATTGCCAAATGTACCAGGATATTGTGAAAAGCTTTTGTTTGAGTGCCATCCAGACAGATCATCGAGGTAGTGCAAAAGGAAAACAGAATGCAGAATGTGTCTAGTTCTGGTCATCTACCTACAGGAAAGATATCAATAAGATTGAATGAGTGCAGAGAAAACCTACAAGGATGTTGCTGGGACTTGAGGACCTGAGTTGTAGGGAAAGGTTGAATAGGTTCTGTTTATTCCCAGGAGCCGAGGAGAATGATGGCAGCTTTGATAGAGTGGTGAGAATGTGGAATAAACTACCAGCTTGCGATGAGGGATGGAGCACAAAATGTGATGAGACAGAAAACAGAGTGAAGGGTGCAGAGAGGTAAAGATCAAATGAGGAACTCTGAGTGCAATGAAGAAAGGGGAAAAGCTCATGTAGGACCTTCTTTCTGGCATGGTAACATCACTATTATTTGTAATCAGCAGCTCGTATTTCTGTTTAGCTCAAGGCCCTTCACCTATAGTGCTGGCTCTCGATCTAAAAGGTTGAATGGTCTTGGCATCCCTCAATCTCCCAGGATACTGAACTTGGTTGTCTAATCTGGTACACTGCAGTGCTGTTGCATGGCCCATGCATCTTCTTACTATGCCCCATGAACTGAATATTACCTTCTCCTGACATCACAGCAATGT